>NC_133752.1:26940000-27540000 GCF_036562045.2 Rhinolophus sinicus
TCCTATGTTGAATAACAATGCTAAAAGTGTGCATACTTGTTCCTGATCTTAGAAAGAAAAGCTTTCAATTTTCACCATAGAGTATGATATTAGTTGAGGGTTTGTCATATATGGCCTTTATTATATTGAAATAGTGTCTTTCTATACCTATTTCATTGAGTGCTTTATTCATAAATGTATGTTGTATCTTGTCAAATGCTTTTTCTACTTTTACTGATATGATCACATAATTTTATCCTTTATTTTGTTAATGTGGTGTATCACATTGATAGATTTGTGTATGTTGAGCCATCCTTGTGCCCCTGGAATGAACCCTGCTTGATAAGGATGTATTATCTTTTTAATCTGTTGTCATATTCAGTTTGCTAGTATTTTGTTTAGGATTTTTATATCTATATTCATCGGAGGTATTTATCTATAATTTTCTGTTTTTGTGTCCTTGCGAGGTTTTGGCAACAGGGTAATGTTGGCCTCACAAAATAAGTTAGGAAGCATGGCTTCTTCTTCAAATTTTTGGAAGAGTTTGAGGATAGGTATTAAATTTTCTTTAAATATTTGGTAGAATTCACTAGTAAAGCATTTTGGTCCTGGACTTTTACTTTTTGAGAGGATTTTGATGACTGTTTTGATTTATTTACTGTTGATTTGTCTATTTAGGTTTTTCTGATTCTACATGATTCAGTCTAGGAAAGTTATGTATTTCTAAGAACTTGTCCATTTCTTATAGGATATCATAACTTTTTTCTGTTGTCTGTTTGTTCTCTATTTCATTTAATTCTGCTCTAATTTTTCATTATTTCCTTCCTTCTACTGACTTTGGGCTTCATTTGTTCTTCTTTTTCTAGTTCTTTAAAGTAAAATGTTAGGCTGTTTATTTGAGTTTTTCCCTTTTTTGAGATAATGCTACAAACTTCCCTCTCATTACCACTTTTGCTGCATCCCCCCAATTTTCATGTGTTGTATTGTCACTCTTATTTGTCTCTATGTATCTTTTGATCTCCTCTCTTATTTCATCTTTTACCCCCTCATTGTTTAGTAGCATGTTGTTTAATCTCCACAATTTGTGTTTTTTCCTCCTTTATTTTTGCAGTTGAGTTCCAATTTCAAAGCATTGTGGTCAGAGAATATGCTTGGTATGATTTCAATCTTCTTGAATTTGATGTGGTTAGTTTTGTGTCCCAACATATGGTACATCCTTGAGAATGTTTCATGTGCCCTAGGGAAAAATGTATATTCCGGTGTTGTTATTTGAAAAGCTTTCCAAATATTGATTATTTCCATTTGGTCTACTGAATCATTTAAGGCCAATATTTCCATATTTATTTTCTGTTTGGATGATCTATGTATTGTTGACAATGGGGTATTTAGGTCTGTTACTATAATTGTGTTTTTGTCAGTTTCTTTCCTTCATTTTCTTAGTAGTTGCTTTATATGTTTTGGTACTCTCAGGTTGGGTGCAAGTATATTAGTAAGTGTTATATCTTCTTGATATATTGTCACCTTTATTATTATAAAATGTCTACCTTTACTCTTGTTACCTTTTTTGTCTTGAAATCTATTTTGTCAGCTATAAGCATGACTACACCTACTTTTCTCCGGATGACATTTCCTTGGAGTATCATTTTCCACCACTTCACTTTGAGTCTGTTTGTCTGAAGATGAGATGATTATATCCTGAAGGCAGCATATAGTTGCCTAGTTTTTTTGTTCCAACCTGCTACTCTGTGCCTCTTAATTGGTGAGTTCAGTCCATGTACATTTAGGGTGAGTATTGACATATGAAGATTTTTCTTTTTAAAAGATTTTATTGGGGAAGGGGAACGGGACTTTATTGGGGAACAGTGTGTACTTCCAGGACTTTTCTTTTTCCAAGTCAAGTTGTTGTCCTTTCAATCTTAGTTGTGGAGGATGCAGCTCAGCTCCAGGTCCAGTTGCCATTGCCCTTGCTAGTTGCAGGGGGCGCTGCCCATCATCCCTTGCGGGACTCGGTAACCTTGTGGTTGAGAGCCCACTGGCCCATGTGGGAATCGAACCGGCAGCCTTCGGAGTTAGGAGCATAGAGCTCAAACCACCTGAGCTGCAGGGCCGGCCCCGACATGTGAAGATTTTCTATAGTCATTTTATCTTTGTAGCTCAGTGTCTCCATTGTTTCTTTTCCTTTGTGTTTCTGTTTGTTATTTTAGTTTGGCAGTATTCTATGATTTTTCCCTCAGTTTTTTTCTCTTTTTTGTTATGTGTCTCAGTTCTAGATCTTTTTGTGTGTGTGTGTGTGTGTGTGTGTGTGTGTGTGTGGTTACCATTAGGTTTTACACAAGAGAAAGATTCATGTATTTCATGTCTTTAAGTTTTTTTCTTATGATTGCGTCTTATCTCCTTTCATCTGTGAAAGTTCAGCCCTTTTCCCCCCTTCTCTTTTATGTTGTTACAAATTATCTCTTTTTATGCTGTGAATTCATTTCCAGATTTTACATGTTATACCTCCTTTAACCTTCATGTTATAGTTAAGTGTTTAATACCCTATTATGGACAAGGATTGCAATTTTTTGCTTCTGTTAGTGATCTTACTCATAGTTTTGTATTCTTCAGTCTTTTTGTTTCAGGTAGAAGAGCATCCTTCAGTATTTCTCTTGTGGTGATAAATTCCCTTAACTTTTGTATACTTTCAGATATGAAGGATAACTTTGCTGGATATATTATTCTTGGGTGGTGTTTTCTGTCTTTCAATAATTTGAATATTTGATTCTACTCTCTCCTAACTTTCTGTTAGCATTTTATGAGTATATTCAAGGATCCAGTTTTTTCCATAGGTTTGGGAAGTTCTCATTGGTTATTTGTTTGAATAGGCTCTCTGTTCCCTTCTCCAGCTCTTCTCCTTCTAGGATACTCATTGCCCTTATATTGCACTTTCTAATGGATTCAGATAGTTCTCAAAGAGTTCTTTCAATTTTCTTTTTTTTTTTTACTCTCAATTCTCTCCTTTTACCTGAGTCATTTCTAGCTTTCTCTCTTCTATGTCAATAATTCTTTCCTCCATCTGATCTGCTGTATTTCCTGAGTTTGCTAGTTCACTCTTCATCTCATTTATTGAGTGCTTCATCTCCAGAATTTCTGTTAAGCAATTTGTTATAGTTTCAATCTCTTTGATGAAGTACTCCTTTTGTTCATTGATTTTATTTCTGAGTTCTTTTAATTGCCTTTCTTAGTTTTCTTGTCTCTCATTGAGTTTTTTTTTCAGAACTGCAATCTTAAATTCTCTGTCACTTAAATCACATTCTTTTATGTCTTTAAGTTCATTTTCTGGAAATTTTTAATTTTCTTTCTGAATTCCCTTGTTACCTTGGTTATTCATTGTGCTTGATTTGTTATTTCTCTGCCTGGGCACATGTGGGAATGAGATCTGTTTTTTTAAATATTTGATACTTCACTGTTTATCAGGTTCATAATTTGTTTTCTAGTAAGTGGTGTTGAAGTTCAGGTTCTTCTTATCTCTTACCTGCTCTGTTAGGGCTTCTGGGATCTCTGTGGGGTGGTGTCACCTTGGCCGTGGAAAACACTCCATATCCCCTGAGGAGGTGGGCATCCCCTTTAAGATCTGGTTACCTCAGTCTTGGGGTACCACTCCCATGGATTGAAAGTGACCGGCTATGGGTCTTCTGTGTGTTCCCAGTGCCATGTTCCTGTAACCAGAAGCCTTCAGGGAAGCCACTCTGTCTCAGTTGATCCAACTGTGTCTATCAGGCTGTGCTGCAATGGGTGGGGAAGGGGTGGTCATGTTCCTGTGTCTGTGGAATCCTTTGTCTGGTGCTGGCAGGCTGTGGAGTATTGCGATTTTCTTTTTTTTTTTTTGCACAACTTCTCTGCCTGGATCCTGGGCCCTGCCTAAATATGTGCCAATCATCCATACCTTATTGCTGTCTCTGCCCCTCTGGTTTGTCCATTGGAAATTCCACCCCAACCCTTCACTGCTATCATATCTGCCGGGCTGCAAGCATAAGACTGCACTAAACTTCTGTGTCTATCCTTTCCCCTCTCAGTCCAGTCTCTCTTGGCTCAGATACACCCATCTTCAGATGTCTCAGTGCATGATGTCTCAGTTGTGTTTGTGTGTTGAGCAGGGAATCCTTTGTTGAAGTACAGCTGTCCAACTTGTAATTTGAAGGGGCCTGGCCTGGATGTTCTCTCACACCACCATGCTGCTGATGTCACTCCATCTCTATTTTCTATAGAGTCCTCTATTCTCATGAGATTACCCTGTAGATGTTTCCAGGGACAAATTGTGGTGGATATGTATGTGTGCATTTGAATCAAAGTATATAAGAAGAACACAGTCCTAGACAACTCCTTGGCTATTAGACTATGGTGCTTAGATATAAAACAAAGTTTATGTGTTCATTTGTTTCTTCATTGAAAAATATTATTAAATATTTACTATGGGGAAAATATTATGTTGAGATGGTATGGGGAAAAGATAAAAGATACATATAATGCTATCCTTGTTTTCTGAGAACCATAGAATTTTAAAACTTGAATGCTTGACCTGTATAACGTATTTCAATTTTGAAGGACAGTAACCTATTTTTTTCTGTTTCTTTCTCCTATTTCAGTAGTTTTCCCTACCTAGTGCTGCCCATCTTTAATGCACAAAATGCATGATGTGGTAAAAGGAAATGGTTCAACTAGAAATCTACTTCAAACTTTTCTTTGGTCATGTGAGTAATTGTAGCTCAAAGCTTTTAAATGACATGTTTAACGTCACATAACTTCAATGGTCTGATCTAGGGACTCACATTCAAATAGAGGAATTTTTAATTTCTTGTTTTTCTTTTAGAATCAATTTTACTTGGTTTAGATAAGGAAGACTTCAATATAGCTAACTATACATTGAATTCTGAATACTGATTAAAAATGCAGTTTAAAAAACTCTGCTTTTGTGGTAAATTTCTAGACAAATCATAAATGTAAAGCACAACATTGTAAATACTGTACTATTCACAGGCACTTGCTGGAGAAGTGAAACGCTTGTATTCTAACTAAAACATTTCTGACTTTTCAAAATAGTGGGTTTTCTAAAACAATTTTTTGAAAATTAGCATTTGCTTTTAAAATGTTAAAATGCCAATTTCAATTAAAAAAATCTTGCAGATAAATCTTAAACGTTTTCCTTTCATTCTCAATTTTTTTTTCTTTCAACAGAGAATCAGTTTCTAAATAATTATTTATGAAAAACAGTTTCAATGTAAAAAAACAACAAAAAAACAGGAAATCTAGTACAGCTTGTATAGTCTGAATGTGATTTATCAATATTCAGAACTAAATGTCTATAGTGGTAGAAAATGTCCAATCTCTAATTAATATTCAAAATCCAGCAACTTTCCATGAGACTAGAAAGTTAGTAGAGAGGATCAAACAGTTTTAAGTACGGCCCAAGGTCTTCTAAAATGATGCACTCTTTTATCCTTAAAGAAATCATCTTGAGTAACAACAGATTTCTCAATCTGTTCTTTGGATTAAACAGACAAGATACCACCATCTGTATCCTTTGGTCCACAGATTTCTTTTGTGGGCCATTTCTAGAGGATTGAATAGCTTCATGAACTGGACATTCACATGGCAAAGCTTCAGCTCCCGAATCGACTTCATTACAGTGTTAGTTAACAGATGTATGAGCCAGAGGTATAATGTAGCTTCTTTTTCCCCCAGAATGTCACTGTGGTAGCATCTGATAACTATATATAGGCATCTGATGTCCAGTGATGACCTGAACTGGAGAACTTGGATAAGGAGGATATACCTGAACATATTGACTTATATAATTCATCACGGTTGGAGGCTGCATATAAGTTTCAGTGTGTGGATTGCTTCAGACACTCTGAAACTGTGGTACATGAGGAAGATTAAAAGACAAAGGACGTGACTGCACATGATAAGCAAATACATTTTATTTCCTGATCACAGGGACCAGTTTCATCTTTTCACC
This sequence comes from Rhinolophus sinicus, assembly GCF_036562045.2. Taxonomy (NCBI): domain Eukaryota; kingdom Metazoa; phylum Chordata; class Mammalia; order Chiroptera; family Rhinolophidae; genus Rhinolophus; species Rhinolophus sinicus. Next base: position 26,945,978 of record NC_133752.1, read on the forward strand.
ATGGAAATTTGTTTGTGATTCTATCTTTTGCACATCAACATCATTAAAAAAGGGAACAAATCCATAGCCTTTGCACACACCAGTTGAATCCTTGATTATCTTCACTTCTTTTACTGAATCATGCTTTGCATAGATTCTTCTAATTCCAGTTTCATCCATCCTAACATCTATTCCACCAAGAAAAGCAGTCTTTGGCATGATTTTGCCTTCAGGTAAAACATAGTATTGGCTGGTTGTAGCTGATGAGGACTGGGTTCTGGCCTCTTGGGAGATGGTTGAGTTTGGAATCTCAGAATTTGAAGCAGACTTAGCTTCCAAACCGGTGATTTGGTTCTCTGCTTCATCTAATTTACTGTTGATTCCCTGTAATGTAGTCATTTCAGTTATTGTATTCTTCATTTCTGACTGGTTCTTTTTTATGTTTTCCATCTCCACTTTTATGTTTTCTCTTTGTTGAAGTTCTCCCTGAGATCAGTGAGCATCCTTATAACTAACATTTTGAACTTTGCACCTGGTAGATTGCTTGTCTCCATATTGTTTAGTTCTTTTTCTAGAGTTTTGTTCTGTTCTTTTGGAATATGTTTCTTTGCCTCCCCATTTTGGCTGCCTCCCTGTGTTTGTTCCTATGTATTAGGTAGAGTTGCTATGTCTCCCAGCCTTGGTAGAGTGGCCTTATGTAGCAGGTGTCCTGTTGGGCCCAGTGGCACAGTCTTCTTGGTCTCCTGAGCTGGGTGCTGCAGGTATGTCCCTTGTGTGTGCTTTGTGTGCCCTGCTGTTGTAGTTGAGCCTTGATTGCTGTTGGCACATCAATGGGAGGGATTGAGACCTCAGGATGATTGATTGTGAGGAGTGGCTGTGACTACAGTGGAGGAGCTGTTGCGCAAGGCTGACCCTGTGGAGCAGGATTTGCGTTAGCAGGGCTGTGGTGGCTGCCCAGTCTACTCTTTGGCTGTGTTGTTTGTGGAGGGGGTTGGGTAGTGCTCTGCTGTGGTTTGAAGCTAGCAACCAGGTGTGTTGGTTCTGGGGGCTTTTGAGAAGGGCTCTGTTGCAGGCCAAGGTCAGCTATTGCCTGTGTCCTGCTCAGGGCCAATTGGTACAAGCTACAAAGTAATCTGCAGATGCTTGTCTCTTATGCTGAGCTTGGAGGTGCCTGGGAGAGGCTAAACTGCAAACTGAGGCTGGTTTCCACTAGTGCTAGGTTTGGGGATGCTTAGCAAGAGGTACGGAGCACATTGAGGCCAGATGCTTCTTGTTAGGAGATTGTGAACCTTTAAAAGATTTTAGGAAAGTCCTCAGCCTGAACCAAGACAGGCTGTTTGTATAGAAATGTCACTGAAAGGAGCTTGAGTGGGCCTGAAAGTTCAGTTGGGTGGGGTCTCAAGGAATTATCAGGGTGGGGTGAATGGTGATAGCCAGATTAATGGAGACTCAGACTTGGCACCTGCCTGTGCCTGTGTGTGCAGGCTGGGTGGAGGGAGGGCTCAATAAAGGAACAATGGCATCTGCCAGCACTTCTCTCTGGGAGAAAGCTTCCCCTCCAGCCCTTGCCCTGCAGCCAGACAACTCAGTTTCTCCCTGTATGTCCTTGGTGACTTTTGAGTTTATGCCCCACCCCTGGAGTTCAGAGTGAGTGAGTCCGTCAGCCAGTAAGTCCATGTGCAAACTCTTTAAGATGAGTGTCTGAGACTCCAGCAGCCCTCCATCTCCCTCAGCCACAATCTCCCCTGGTTTTCATAGCCAGAAGTTATAGGGACTTACCTTCCTGGCACTGGAATCCTGGGATGGGGAGCCTGGTGTGGGGCTGGGACCCTTCACTCCTCAAGGGCGTTGTCCCTCCCAGTGGGTGTGGTGCTAGACTTTTCCATGTCTGTACCCCTCCTATTGGTCTTGAGGTGGCTTCTTCTTTATATCCTTAGTTATAGGACTTCTATTCGGGTAGACTTCAGGCAATTACAGGACAATAATGGTTGTCCTTAGCGTAGTTGTAATTTTAAGGTGGTTATGGGAGGACAGGAGCACAGCATTTACCTACTTTGCCATCTCTCCCAGATACCTGAAATTTTAATTTCTTTAAAAACATTTAACAGTAACTAGAATTTAAGCTTGAGTTTTACATTGAGTCACTCAGTAAGCTCTGAGAATTAGGTTAAAAAAATTTTGAACTTCATAATCTTTTTCCAAAGGCATTGGTGAAACGTATTGTTCTAAGCACAAAGATGTAAAAAAAATATTAACATTGTTTTTGATCTATTGGTAGTCCCTTCAGGCCCAAGCTATTTTCAGAATGCCTAAACAGAAATTATTTGTATGTGATAAAGATAGGCTAATTTAAAACTCTCTCTCTCTCTCTCTCTCTCTCTCTCTCTCTCTTTTTTTCTCTCTCTCTCCCTATTGATACAGAATGGTTTTTGTATCAATTCAGGCTGACTAGAAGATTTAATTAACAGTGACCAATTACTGAATGTCTATTGTGTATCAAGTGCTTTATGTACATTAACTTTTAATTATCACAAGAGAAGCCATTATTATCCAATTTTTAAAAAACAGATGATAACATTGTGGCTCAGAGAGACTAAGTAACTTATGCAATGTCACCCATTTAATAAATGTCAAAGGTAATATTGAATGACAAAGTCTGTCTGATTATAATGCTTGTAGATTTTGTAATATTCATCCAACTGTTAATTTATTCCTTTTTTTCAGAAATAATTCAAAATAGTTTGATAAGGAGCATCTCAAAAAACATGCTGTTAGTGGGTGAGAATGATAAATGATAAAAATATCTCTGAAATCCTCAGTATTAGTAGCTCCAGAGTATTTTAGAGGAATCTGTACTCTCCCAATGCCTCCATGTTAACAGAGCTTGCCAACAAGTTTAGTTTGATCTCAGTCCTTGCCAGGTGGATAGGAAAGAATGTTAATTTCCCTTGTTCCTTGTGGCAGTTTCTTTTGTCCTCTAGTGACATTTGGGCTGATAATCTTTGTGGACTGATTTATTTTTGTATTCTTTACAATCTCGCTCTTGAGTATATTCAAAACATGGAAATATGCAGACAGCTGATCTGAAATACGAGGGACCAAGATAAACGGTCGACTGAATAAAGATAGGACTCCTTTAAAGTCAGTGACATTATAAAAATTTACCCACCTCTGCAACCACGTGGGAATGACAAGGTGGTTCCTTGATCAAGCATATACCTAGGAGAACTTGAAGGTTTAATCCAGCTCAGTAATTGACTTGTTCTGTTGTCTCTCTTAATACTGTCAACAGTAGTCTCCTAATTGTGAAGGACAATGATAGATTTAACCTTTTTTTTGCTGACTCAGTTTCCTTATCTGTAAACTGGAAATCATACTAGGAGTAGGTCAACTCAAAAGAGTGTGTGTGATGCTCAGAAATATAAAATGGTAAAGATTAAAAATATGGTAAAATATAAATGTTTTAGAATGTTTATATAACAAGGTTAAATTATATATTCCTGCCTAGGCTCTTGTTCAAGGTGTGTGGTATGTGTGTGTGTGTGTGTGTGTGTGTGTGTGTGTGTGTGTATGTATGTGCAGGCACACACATATATGTGTGTGTATATATATATATATATATATATATATATATATATATATGAATATGGACAGTGATTTGGACAATAAAGACCTTGAAAATATACCAGTCAAATATGCCTGATTTTTCTGATATGTCCCATCAGGTGTGATTTGATCTTGATTTATGAGGTCAGACAATTAAGTTCATGAACTCATCCTAGAAAAAGTGCTACATACCTACTGCTGAATAGCACTTTGGTCACCTTCGAAGTACTCCCCTTGGGAAGTTATGCATTGATGCCAGTGCCTAGTCCAACCTTCAAAGCAATTTTGGAGCTCTTTTTCTGGAATGGCCATCAGAGCTGTCATTGTATTACCCTTGATTTCCTGAATATCATCAAAATGTCTTCCTTTCAATATTTCCTTTATTTTCAGGTAAAGAAAGGAGTCATTGGGGGCCAGATCAGGTGAGTAGGGAGGGTGTTCCAATACAATTATATGTTTACTGGCTAAAAACTCCCTCACAGACAGTGCTGTGTGAGCTGGTGCATTGTTGTGATGTAAGAGCCATGAAATATTGGCAAAATTTCAGGTTGTCTAACTTTTTCATGCAGCCTTTTCAGCACTTCCACGTAGTAAATGTGGTTAACTGTTTGTCTAATTGGTAGAAATTCATAATGAATAATCCCTCTGATATAAAAAAAGTTTAGCAACATTGTTGCAATGAGTTCACAAACTTAATTGTCAAACCTTGTATATTGGGCAGGTTAGCCAATTATTGGTTCTTAAAAAGAAATGTTTTCTGTAGAAAATTGGCTAGAGAAAGACTTATTACTGCCTACAAGGCAAGGATGTAAGATAAGCATATACATTCTCTGAAAGAGGGTGTTTCTGAGCTCCTGTTTCTGTGGGGCCTTCATTAGGGCATCATGTGCGCCATGGTTTCATGTATTTTGTTGGGAAGGAGCGTGAGAAACCTGCCAGAATGAAGAGAGAAAAATCTTGACTCTTATTAAAAATACAAAGTGCTCCTGTTTACAGTATTTTTTTTTAATCAATGGAAAACACCTTGAATGTATAATAACTAAATGCAGAGGTAGTTGGAGAGAATGAAATTCAAATTATGGTTGTTTGTTTGCACATGCTTTTTATGAGAAAAAAATCGGTAGGTAGATGATTTCTTGCCTGAGTAAGTAATTACAGAAGTTGAACCTCATTTCTCAGCCCCTACACTGACTTTTTGTCTGGACCAGCTGAGTTAGCATCATAATACTGCTATTCAGTGAAGCAATAGAACTTTGCTGGGGGCGGGGGTGAGGGTGGGGTAGGCAGAGAGCTGATGTGCTTTCTGCCTCCCTCTTTCCTTAATCTCCAAGGTTGGCTGGTGGATTTTGGCTTCTTCACAGATGAGACTCTTGTCACTTTTGTAATCCTCTTCAGCAGTAGCCATATCACCTTGTTCCTTTTGGTTGGGATGGGTTCAGACCTGGATGACACATAGCATCTTAAAGATGTCAGAGTCCCAGTTCACAGTAAGGTCTATGTGCTTCTCTCTTTGTTTCTTACTGCCTTGCCAGATGAGGTTAGGCTTTGGTCCTTTATTCTTTCTCACTTTGCTTTCCTGTTTTCTGGGAAGGATCATGTAAAACCTTATATTTGCAAAACATTGTAAACATATTGACTAGGAGGTTCTAGTGAATCACAAAGTACTAAATTTTATATCTAGTTTTCAGTTAATTTTTTTTCCCTCTTCTTCTTCCCAGATTTGAGTTGGCGTAGTACCTGGGACCAAGGCATATCTTCAGGGGAATCTGAGATTTTCATATGGTCAAGAGGAAGAGTGTGGGTAGATGGAGGCTAGTGTTTCTTAAGATGAGGTCTTCTGGGAAGTGCTTATATTTTTCTGTGAATTTTTCACCTGGAAAGAGTTGCCTGCATCTCTCATCTTATTATTAAGACTTTCGTATTCTTGGTAGAATTGCATCTGTCTACTCTCCAGCCAAATGGGGGTGGGGGTGGGAGGGAATCTGCTTGTGATGCAGACGTTCCTTGTCTCCACTCATCCTATATTTGAGAAATGAGCTGAGAAAACAAAGTCCCTTGTGATTTTAGGATCTGGGTTGCTTTGTTATTCCTCAATAATCTATTCATAGGATATGATACTAGTATTTTGGGCTAAGTTTGTGTGTTTTTTTAATTGAAAGAAAACAGCATATTTTCCTGATGACATAATAGTGAGAAAGATAAAAGTCTAGTGGGGAGAAAGAACAAATGGAAAGGGGAACAAAACTCTCACTTAAGTGCAGTTTTCAGTACCTGTGACAGTGTGGGTTTGAGTTTGCTCTGTGTTGGATTTAAATGAGGAGGTTCAAGATGAGGATGAGGTATGTAACCAGTTCCAGAGTCCTTGCCACCACTGAGTACTGTGGCAATGATTGGAGTCTGTAATTAGGAAAGCAATCAAGACTGCAGGATTAGACCTTCTACTTTAGAAAAGAAGGGACCCGCTTTTCATTTACCACAAGCTCAGCTTGCACATGATCATTTTGCTGTGGTTTTTAGAGAAGACCACCTTAGGAGAAAGGCATGTAAATCACATTTCACTGCTGGTTAAACAAATCAGGGAAAGTTGCAGGGGCAAACCCTCTCCAGAGCAAAGCCCAGCAGTAATCACCAACTGTCTCCCGAAAGGAGATGGTGACACACATGGTGAGTATGAGTCCTGGCTCGCTCTTTGGAATAAAAGAACATTCATTTGAAAAACCGGTTCTCTTATTGTGTCAGAAAGAGGGTTTTCTAACAGAGGGGTTTGACAGACTAGACAAAAGGCCTGGTTAAGTAATCAAATGTGCATGCAGGTGCTTTAGTTTTCCCTGCAGCACTTGTTTATACCAGATGAACTATGATTGGGCCTAATGTACATTCTCTTGAGTTAAGATCTCTCCATATAAACATTTTTCATTGATGACATATTTTATGTTGATATTTTCTCCATAGAATACCAGCATTTGTTTAATTTGGAGGATGAGCAGTTTCTTTCCTCTTTCATCAAGCAGGCAATGAACATTCCTTATGATATAACATCCTCACTGAAGCTTATCTGTGGACTCACTGAGTTTGCCATTGGCAATTGCATTGTTTGCCTTAACTTCTGGGCTGTGGAGCAAGTGATTATCCCTTTAATCTCTCCCTGTTCTCCTTAGCAATATGCTATCTGTACTGGTCCTGGGCACCATGTGCCTTGCTCTGGTCCAAGACCAGTTTTTAATTAGTGTTCTTTTTATTGCAAGAACCATAAACCTATTCAGACTAGTTCAATAATAAAAAGGCGTGCTGAGAGAATATAATGATTTCTCTTGGAAATAAAATATAGGGAGTACAACCCATCTCAAAGGAACCACAAAATTGTCATGTAGTTACTCGTTTCTCGTCCCCATGAGGGTGCCATCTTTATGTGAATATATCTATATCTGTATCTATATCTATATCTATATCTATATCTATATCTATATCTATATCTATATCTATATCTATACATCTATCTGTCTATCTGTCTATCTGTCTATCTGTCTATCTATCTATCTATCTATCTATCTATCTATCTATCTATCTATCATCTATCTATTCAGTCTGAAGAGAAAATCAGAATTGTATATATTCTCTGCAGACTGTCTTTCTATATGTGCTCATTAGCATGCACGCACATGACCATCTCTGATGCATGTTATCTTCCAGTTGAGTGTCTAGTACCATGTAATTATTATTTATTTTAGACTAAACAGTAAATAGTGAGAATGAAGGAGGGAGAAAGGTAGAAAGAGAGAGAGAATGAATGAATCTGATAGGTTGCTAGCCAGACAATTAATATCTTCCCTTATTTATCAGTTAGGTTAGGCTAGTAACAAATAAGCTAAAAAACTGATACTGTTTTATTTCTTGCTTACACCGCATGTTAATTACAGGAAGGCTCTGGACATTTTCGTCACTCAGGGTCCTGTACTGAGATAGTGGCCACCATTTCGAATGTTGCTGGTCACCATGCCAAATTTAAAAAAGAATTTTGGATCATCTTTCTTTGCAATTAAATATTTGGCTCAGGTGACACACTCAATTTCCTTTATCAACACCCTAGAGAGGCCTTTGTCTTTCTCCCGTGTTGGGTCTACTATTTTTCTGAATCATGTCTTCTTTTTGATTTTTACTCTTATTTTGTTGGATCACATCCTATAGAAGCTTTCTGAAAAAGGTTATGGGAAGTAAATTTGTTTTGATACTGTGCATATTTTTATTTTACTTTCTCAAATGGTCATTAATTTGACAGGGTTAAGAATTCTTGGTAGGAAAAGCTTTTCCCTCAGAACTGTGAAAACATTTCTTCATTGCCTAGTTTTACTGCTGAGATGACATTTTGATCCCCAAGCATTTTTATATAATCTGCTTTTCTCTCTGGAAACTTTTATCATCTCACATTTTACTTTTGTGATCATGTTTTCATCTCCAATAGCTTCTTTTGGTCTTAGAAATTTTCTTTTGTTGTAGCATCCCTTTCTAGTTCCACATACTCAGTATCTTTTTATGTTTCTTTGAGACATTCATCATAGATTAAATGTTTATGTATTTAAATGTTCATGTTTTAAATATTCATGTAGTTATTGTTTTTACTAGGCAATACATGCACATGGTAACCATTCAAAGAATAAAAAGACAGTTAATGAGAAGTGAGCCTTCCTTCCTCCCTTGACAGCTGCCATCCAGTTTCCTAATGCCAAAGTCTTCTCTTTCAGGCTGGCAAGTATCCTCCCCAAGAATCCTAGTCTCCTGTTGGGAGGTGTGTAAGCCTGGCTGCCAGTGTCTGGGACCTGGGTGGGCAAAGGGGCTAAAGGTTTCCAGTGTTAGGTAGGTTGTTATTTAATTCCCCTTTTTCACTATGACACCTCACTCCCACTCTTGGCTGTGTAATCTTTTTTTTCTTTAAATTAAAGCTTATTGGGGTGATAATTGTTAGTAGTTATATAGATTTCAGAAAAACAGACACATAGACCAATGGAATTGAATTGAGAACCCAGAAGTAAGCCCACGTAAATATGGACAGATAATTTTTGACAAAGAAGCAAAAAACATACAATGGAGAAAAGACAGCCTCTTCAATAAATGGTGCTGGGAGAATTGGATAGCCACGTGCAAAGAATGAAACTGGATTGCTATCTGTCACCATGTACCAAAATTAATTCAAAATGGATCAAAGACTTAGGCATAAGACCTGACACAATAAACTGCATAGAAGAAAACACAGGTACTAAACTTATGGACCTTGGGTTCAAAGAACATTTTATGAATTTGACTCCAAAGGCGAGGGAAGTAAAAGCTAAAATAAATGAATGGGACTGTATCAAACTTAAAAGCTTCTGCACAGCAAAATAAACCATCGACAAAATAAAGAGGCAACCAACTGAATGGGAGAACATTTTTGCAAACAGTGCTTCCATAAGGGGCTAATATCCAAAATATACAACGAACTCATACAACTCAACAACAACAAAAACAACCCAATTGAAAAATAAGCAGAGGACCTTTCTCCAAAGAGACATTTCTCCAAAGAGGACATACAAACGGCAAATAGACATATGAAAAAATGCTCAACATCACTAATCATCAGAGAAATGCAAATAAAAACCCCAATGAGATACGACCTCACACAGTTAGAATGGCTATCATCAACAAGACAAACAGTAACGTGTTGGAGAGGCTGTGGAGAAAAAGGAACCCTCATACACTGTTGGTGGGAATGCAGACTGGTGCAGCTGCTATGGAAGGCAGTGTGGAGATCCCTCAAAAAATTACGAATAGAATTACCGTATGACCCAGCAATCCCTCTCCTGGGTATCTACCCAAAAAATCTGAAAACATTTATCCATAAAGACAAGTGTGCTCCATTGTTCATTGCAGCTTTATTTACGGTGGCCAAGACATGGAAACAACCAAAATGTCCTTTGATAGATGAATGGATAAAGAAGTTATCCTTCTTTATCCATTATATGTACACAATGGTATATATACACAATGGTATATATACACAATAGAATATTATTCGGCAGTAAGAAAAGATGAAATAGGACCATTTATGACAACATGGATGGATCTTGAGATTATAATGCTAAGCGAAATAAGTCAGACAGAAAAAGTAGAAAACCATATGATTTCACTGATATGTGGTATATAAACCGAAAACAACAAAAGAACAAGACACAAAACTGAAAGAACAAACACTCATAGACATAGACAATAGTCTATGGGGTTCCCAGAGGGTAAGGAGGGAGGGGAGAGCGGGGCTTTAGAAGAGGGTAAATGGGGTCTAATATATGGTGATGAAAAGAGAACTGACTCTGGGTGGTGAACACACAATGTGAGATATCGATAATGTATTACAGAATTGTACAACTGAAATCACTGCGTAATCTTAAAAACTTCTCTAGGAGAGCTATTAACTCCAGTCTTCTCCTGGGATCAGGGAGAAATAATCACATGACTGGGACAGGATGTATGAAGGAAATCTGGAGGTCTGTCTTTTCTTATAGAGACTTTCAACACAACTGTCTGTTTCCAGCCTCAACCTTCACCTTACCATTTAGAGGGACCTGGTTCCTCCAATTTCTGAATCTTTCTGAGGTTATGCAGTCTTCTGCATAGTCAATTTCAGGTCTTTTGTCCCAGTCTTATTTTTAGGCATTAAATGGCCTAGTACAATTCAAAGGAAAACCTTTCTTAATCTCTCATCCAAATCAAAACTTGTCCACTTTCCGTGCTCATTGGCTCAGTGGCTACAATGAGCTAGGGACATCTGGTAAAATGTTCTTCCATTCTTTTTGTTCCTGCCTCTCCTCATTTTGCTTAAGATTCCTTTAAGGTGAAGGAAGAAAGAGAGGGAGTAGAGAGAGACAAAGCTCTTAATTTAACATGGACTATTAGTAGTTCTATCTTGGCTCTCAAATATCCTTTCTTATGGCAGGAGTCCAAGTGCTTGCTATGTCGTGTGGACCACTCTATGGGTGCTTTGGAGCTCTCTTTGGATAAATTTTGACACGACATCACCCCTCTTCTGTGCCTGCCTCCTCACCTCACCACCCCCATCCTGTGGTCTACCCACAGAGCCTCTATGAGTGAGTATCCCATGGACCTGGAAACAGCCATCTTGGGCAATGTTTTCCTACTTGATGCCCATCCATCTTCCTCAGTGTCAACCTAATCCATGGGAACTTGGTATGATCCCACAAATTTACTCTTCCTTCATCCAGCTATTGTGGATGTTCTGGCCAGTAGTCCATATTCATTTGTCTAAATGAGGTCAGATTTCAGGATCTGAGCCCCAAAACTCTTGAGGACAGTCTCACACTTTAGTATAGAGTTGAGTTTGAGCTTTGGTCCTTCATCAAGAATACTGCCAGAGATTCTGCCCTTCTGGAGAACATCTTTTCAATCTTTTTGAGTCGTTCTCTTGGGGACCCCTATTTAGCTTGAGAAGAGAGGATGAGATGGGAAATGAGGCAGTGTTATTTACACACAAATGCATTACAAAGTTTTCACCTGGAGAACTCTCAGTAGTTCGCTTATTTAATCCATTGGGGATAAACATCGCTGGGCTAGTTTGGTAACTTGCCAACAAATTCTATTTGGACAGGTCTATACTTTTTTTTCTTCATAATTTCTTTCAATCCAAAATCTACTATTTGCTCTTCTCTATCTTGTGCTGTCCTTCTAGGAGGCTATTTCCTACAGATTCTGCCACCTGGATTTTCTTGCAGCTGATTTCTAACCTCTGCTTAGATTTGGCTGATAGGATCTCAATGGGAAAATGAGAGGAGAGACAGGCGAGTATTTACTTCCTCTACCTCCTGTTATGTCTCCTCTAGCTCCTACCACATGGTCACCCTTCCACATTGTCCAATCTCCCTGGGCTCCTGGAGCACTAATTCCTCTCCTCTTCCTTCAGCAGTACCGGTGGCAATAGTGTCCCACCTTTGAAGCCTTTGGATGCCTCTCCATTCTTTGTTCATTCCCTTAACCCTGCCAAAAATTTATGTAAATTCTGGCTTCATTGGAGTCTCTTCATTTGATGATTTGGAGTGAATTCACTTCCTTCAAGGACACTGAAGGTCACAATAAGAGTTCTTAGTATTATGAAAAATAGTACCATAGTCTCAGAACTTGAGATAAGACTTTGTCCCTAAGTGAGAATGAACTGCATGGCAAGAAGGAAGGATGGGAATACTCAACAGCTGGATGCTGCGAACCACCACACTCTAGTCCCTTAACACAGAAAAACAAAAGTTTTATACACATAAGGAGCCCAAGTACTGCTCCAGACATTGCTTTCTTGAGGGAAAAGCAGATGTATAATAACAAATTAGTTATTAACTTTCAAAGGGAAATGGTCACAGTGCTTTTCTAGTAAACCATTTAGTATAATAGCTACCATTTTGTTGACATGACCTTTTTCTTTCTTTATTAACCTATCCTATTATGATAGGACTGATATCTTCATATTTCTCACCCATTTTTCTCAGGTTTGAAGAACAAGAAAAGACTCATCCATCTCCTGTTTCATAAGCAAAACTCTCATTCTCTGCCAATTCATGAAATTAATCTGGGTTCAATTCTGTCTGCTCCTGAGAATGTCCCTACTACTTTTTATATTTGCATAAAGGAAAAGAAAAGAGGAAAAAAATAAATCTACTATAGTCTTGGGTTGGGGAGGTGGAGAGGAGAAGCAGGCCCAGCCACCTGTTAGATGGTTTGTGCAGGAGCAATTCTATGAAGTTCCTGGTGAATCTTGAGAAAAATGGAGTGTGTAAGGGAGCTGATCTCTCCTATTGCCCCCAAAGGACAGAATACTAATGACTTCAACAGGTGTTCAGAAACTTTTGCCAAAGGGAAAAATAATTACATGCTGCGGGGTAAAATTTCAGAAGCGAGATACAAATCACATTGTCTATTTGATGGATGTTATGAGCATGTGCTCTTGGAGAAATTGGTTTATTTTCAAAAGACTGAATTAATCATTAAGTTGTGATACAACTTGGCATGCTTAATTTATTTCAAACACACCAGTGCACATCAGTTTCAAAGGAAATAAGTGTACATATTTATGTTTAATAATGACCTTTCTTAGATTCAAAACTGAGTAAATGTATATAACCTGCAAATAAATATCATTTACTAATGAATTGGTGGGAGGAGATCAATGGATGGAAAAATTCTCTATTATTGATATGTCACTTAGACTGTGAACCTATTGAGAAGAAAGGCTGTGTTTCTTGTTTCTTTGATCTGCCTAAGTACCTAATACATAAGAAGCACTCATAAATGTTTATTAGTTGAATTTTTTAATGCAATCTATGACTATTTTCCATCACTCTTCCCATAAATGTAGCTTCTATTCAAGGAGCTACTAAAATAGCTGGGCTCAGGAAGAGACTACATTTTGTAAAAATTTGCTCGAGGGCATATTATTTGAATTGCTTTTTTCAGCTGACTACTTCAAAGATCTACATAAATATATCAGGGTACTCTATTTATTGTCAGGTTACTTTATTTAGGAGACTCTGGGCAAATAGTCCATGAAATTAATAGTTCAGTGGTTATAGGATGCTTCTGGTTAGTAGATATTTTATGATTCAGCCTAACACAGGATTTGTAAAACTTCTTAACATCTATTTGCTAAGTGTCTTTTATTTATTCAAAAAGTACATTTATTAGGAATTCAGTATGTGCCAAGCTCAGTTTGACTACATGTTTGGGTTAGAAATGAAGGCTAAGCAGATATTATAGATTTATGTTTTTATGGAGCTTAACAGTGTGTGTGTGTGTGTGTGTGTGTGTGTGTGCGTGTGTATAAAGGGAAATAAAGATCAATAAATTGTACATGAAATTGCAGCATAATGTGATGACAAGAGTATGGGGAGGAGCTGATTGCCAGGTACCTATCCTGTCCTCCAGGGTGAGAAAAGGCTGGCTTCTAAGAGCCATGTTTTAGCTGCCAGTGGAGGATGAGTAGGAGTAGCCAGGAAAGAGGCATAGAGGAGCATGGACTATGTTCCAGGCAGCGGAAATCACACACAGAAGATCAGGGACCTCAGGATGTCTGAAATACAGTGCGCAACTAAGTAAGAAATGCTGTTTTCTGTCTTAATAAAATTCCTACTCATATTTACAATATTGGCAATAATATTGACGATGAAATTGACAATAACTATGGCGACTTTTAGAACTGGCAGCATTTACTGCATATTTATTATGCACCAGGTGCTATGCTAAGTATGTCATATGTATTATTTTCTTTAATCCTCCCAGTAATCATATGAGGCAGGTACGGATATTGCCGTCTCAAAAATAAGAGGATTCAGAGTCAGAGAGCTATGAAACAGGCCTAACATGCTGACACATTGTAGATCATGGACCGAGGTGGGTCTCTCTCACACTAAAGCTCATTTTCTTAATCACCATGCTTAAGATCTGTCTGGGTCTAATAATTAATAAAGCAACTTCAAGCACAAAATGCACTCCCAGTTAACAGCTTATGCTTGAATAATTTTAATTTTAAAAATCAGGAAACAAATTATTTTCAAATGTGCTTTTCTTTCAGTCTGACAATCATATCACATTATAATTAATAAATAGTGATGTGATTTCGAATACTAAATGTAAACATGTTAAAAAACATAAAAGATGCATGGATACAATACATAGTTTTCAAGTCTGAGGAAGAACTGACAAAGCTATATAAATATAGTATAAATGATTATTGCTATATCTTATAGCAAAAAAACCTAATATATTATCTTGGGTTTTTTAGAGAAGGCTCTCTGAAAATTATTTGAAATGAGCCCGATACTAAAAAGTCAAGTGTGGTGTTATTTTCAACATGACAGGGAAACCTTGGCTTCTGTGTGTTTGACATCTCAAATCCCCTTGTAAGTTCCTCACTGTGATCCAACTTGGTCTGTTTACCAAATCTAAATCTCTGGAAAATTTGTTCCTGCAGAATATCTAGAAAAGATGATTTATTTTGATGTGGCCCATTTGTCATTCACCTCTACCTTCCCTTCCTAGGGCCTCACCGAAGTCTCCGTCATCAGTGTCTAATACCATTGGGACTATCCTTTCCCCTTTAGTTCCCTGTTCACTTTCTCTCTGTCCTTTCTATTAACTCCTTTATCTATTCATAATTCTGGTTTATTGTTTGTCCTTTTATATGTATATTTTTGGCATCTGTTTTCCTATTCTATCTCCTTCCGCTTCATTTTCCTCTTGTCTCCCCCTCATTTCAAACTTTTACTTTGAGCTTCAAGTTTGAAGTAATGATGTATATAGATTTGCAACCTGGTGTTATGTGATCCCTTACCTCTTTTTCTTTTTTCCTTTGCATAGCCAAAGTTAAACTGATTCACAACTCTCTCCTTTCCTCCTTTTCAACCTCCCCAGTTACATTATTTCTTGTATGGTATTACTGCTTTGAGGAGTGACCCAGAAGCTCTGACCGGTGGTCTTTTGTTTCTTAGCACTAAAGAGAAAGTATTTAAATTTTATCTGGTATGAGACCTTATTTTGGAAACTATGCATCTCCTTTGGCCTAGGAAACCTCTTTGGGAAAGAGGACATTGTGATCTTTAAGCTATCAATGCTACATGTTCCCTCAACTTTTTTATTTTTGTACATCGCAAATAAATCTGCCAATTTAGAGATATAGTTAATGAAAATGGTATATATGATAGTCCTATGTTAAAACATTAAAAATTTCCTTTGTAACATAATCTATGCTGATTAAAAATAGTAAAAGAAAAAATAGGAAAATTTCCATAGTCCCCAGTACAACCATTGTTAATGTGTTTTTGGTGTTTATTTTGTTTATTTTTAAATTTGCTTCAGATTTTTAAAAAAATCTGTTGTACTTTGTTTTTTGATTTGTGACTGTTACATAATTGCAAATATTGTGATATTGTGTATATAATTTAGCATCTTTTTTTTTCCTATTTGGGTTAATGGCTAAGTTTTTCTGTAGTCTCTAGAATTGTAATTTTCTTTTTTAAAATTGCATAACTGCATAATATTTCTTGGAGTGCCTAGAGTCTAATTTATTCAATCATTTGCCAATTGTTGAATGCTCCCTACTTTTGAATATGTGAGATTTCACTGCTCTAAGTACTCAACTTGACAAACTTTATTTCTTCCTTCAGTGACTTTCCATGTAAACCTCAGTCATTGCCTCAGAGTCCTATGTGAGTGATGACTCAGAATACAAGGAATGAAACACTAAAAACAATCTCCAGGCTATTACGAACTTCCTTCCACCAATCTCTGTTATGACATGGTACCCAGGAAAAAACTGTGAGAAAGCCTGGGATTAACTATGATGAGAAATAGTGAAGTAAGGCAGTTAACGACATTTCTGGAAATGAAAAATACAGACTGACAGCCACAAATCTCAGAGAAAAGTTATTGACGTCCCACTCTGCACGAAAAAGGAATGTTATATTGGTATCAAGAGAGTAAGTGTTTTGTACAGATGTTTGTTGAAAGGATAGAGTAGAATAAATCACTAGAGGGAGTCTGATTTTATGTATGTGTGAGTTAGGACTACAAGTAACAGAAAACAAAATTAAACTAGCTTGAACAAATAAATAAATATTATTATCTCCCATGGTCAAGAATTCAGAAGAGGTAAGCTTTAGCCTGGCTTAATCCAGTGGCTCTGTCTGGTTCTCTCAGTTTGCTCAGCTGTACCCTCCTCTGTGTATTGGTTTCATCTTCAGGTTGGCTTCCTTCATGGAGGCAAAATGACTAGTTATTTCAAACATCACAGTACTGAGGAAGTGAAAACTTTTTTCTGGTGGACTTTTATTAAGAATGAGAAAAATGATTTCCCAGGAATTCTATGTAAATCTTCTCTGCATTTCATTGATTGAAATTAGATCACATGTTCATTCTTGAACTAATCCTTGGGCCAGGGCCATGCCCTGTGCTGATTGGCTTATGTCTGTATTCCTAACCCAATCACTGGGGCAGACATGTTGGGATTACTTTAAACCAATCAGGTTCACTCCTGGAGCTCCAGATATGGTTCATATCCCTTTATGCATGTAGGCTGTATGAAGGAAGAGATATATGCATGAAGGAAAGTTGGACCATTATTAGGAAAAAGAAAAATGAAAATGGATGCTTACAAATTTAATGCATGATAACTGCCAGTCTGGAGCTTGTGTTTAATTTAGAGCTTGCTCACTTGAAAAATGCTAAAAACTTTGAAAATGTTCACATAAAGGGAACAGATATTAAATTGGTATAAAATGTAATTATGATAAAAAGCTGGTGTTATTAAATTTTGGGGAAAAGGTGGTTAAAAGGGATATTTTATGGTATATTGTTCTGGAAACATATTTCCTGGGTTTTCAAATTTCACCTCTCCCACTTATTAGCTTTGATCTTGAACAACTTATTTAATCTCCCTGTGCTTTATTTCCTCATCTGTAAAATGGGATCCTGAAATACCTACTATACAGAGTTGTTGTGAGGGCTAAAGCAGTTAATACATATGAAGCTTTTATAACTGATCTTAGTTCACAATAGTACCGGATGAATGTTTACTCTTAATAGTTTTTTAAAAATTTCCATAATATATTCTGATCAAAATTCCTTCATTGTCCATTTTATCAGTTATTCAGACCATGTAATATTTCCAAAGAAGATTATTTGAAAGCAGGAGTTTAATTTCTTCCATAATCTGATGTAAGATTATTTTTTTAAATACCCAGGAAATGTGCATTTAAAAGTGACATCTGAGTATATTTTATCTTGCTCTGTGTGTATGTGTAAGTAAGTGTATGTGTGTGTGTGAGAGAGAGATGGTGTATGCTGATAAGGTTTGTCAATACCCTTAAACTTTGTTCATTTTTATGTGCTTTTTAAATTATAAAAATAATATATTTTGATTGTTATCATCTACTCTGACGAGTTGGATGAACTTCAACTCAAAATTTGATTCTGATGTCAAGACAAATGATGCCACACATGCACCAAGAGGGCATGAAAGGGTTTATTACTCACATAATGAGCTTTCAATGAAGAACAGGCTAGGCTCTCAAGAAGGTCTAGAGATAGTTTGAAAACATAAAGAAAAGAGACTGGTTCAGCTTTTATTATAGTTAGGGGATATGTGTAGAGTGTTGGGCTTGCACATGGTCCAGGAATTGTGTGGGGTAAATTTCCTCTCAGCACCAAAGGAGGAAGCGCTGAGCTTTCTTATCACCAGGCCCATCTGAGGGACCAGAAAGGGAAGGTGATGACAATCCTTGAAAGCTATCAGCAGTTGAACATCCATTGCAAGTGGAATCAGCCTCTTTATTACAACTGTAGAAAATGTGGAAGATGTGGAAATCATAATGCAGAAATGAAAATCTTTGGTAATCACTCAATCTAGATACATTTACATATATACATTTTTTTTCTGCATTTTTCTCTAATTGGTTTATTCCTGGTAGTTCTGAAATCCTAGAACTTGAGTGTTTTTAGCCATTCTTTAGACATTCTGAATCACCTTAAACCTATATTGTATGGGCTAAACCAAAGAAAAAGGCTATCTGGGTTGTAAATCTTCTGGAAAAATCAAATTGTATTATGGGCTTTCCTCTTTTAAATTGCAAGCCATTTAAGATTATCCATAGTAATGTTTAACAGATAATATCAGTTTCAATATCTTAGCCAAATGACAATATAACTTCTGTTCTGGTCCTGTTAGCCCAGAGCAAGAGAATCAATACAGTCAGCCAGACAAAACCCATACTTAAATGATCTGAAGTGTTTATATTCTTTTTAAGCTTATTGATTGCCCATTTTAATTCAGCATTATTAATTTTGTTTCATGTTTCTATCTTTGTTTTATACTTTTCTTTTTTGACTGGGCTGAATCTAGGTCAAAATGACTCTAGAGAACTCTAAATATAGTCTAGTTTTAAGAATATCTTTTTTCCTTTTCATGGAAAGATTACTCATAAAAATGTGAAGCTTCCCCTGTCCAGAAATATGTGAACATTTTTTAACAAGTATGGGTTTGTTTATGGGACAAATACAATTTATGTGAATTAAATACTCTAAATGTCTTGTTTTGCTCACATTTTTAAGGGTGTAATACATTAATCAGGTCAGAAAAATTCTTAAACCTATTCTAACTGTATTACAAATGTTAAAAAAGGTGAAAATATGAACTCTATGTACATATATTCTAGAAATACTTCCAACGGGCTTGCAATGAGTCAGACGAAGTTTTTAATACATACGCCATTTAAGGGAAATTCTGCCATAAAATCATACTCATTCTTTCACAGTATGGTTGTTGTTTGCCTAGAACATAAATGATGACTAATATGTGTAGCGCCCGATTCAAGCAACTTTCTAATCCAGTGTGATGAGCATTAGGACAGCACAAACCAGATGATATTAAGTGGGCGGAAGGACTGATCATTCCACAATACTCACTTTTCTTTTAGGTGTGTGACCCTGGACTTTTCTTAACCTCTTTGAGCCTTAGTTTTCTCATCTGTTACATGAGTCATTATATATGATAATCAATATTTTAGAAAGGATTAAATGAAAGAAAAATACAGAGTACCGAGCACAATGCTTGTGCATAATAAGTGAGTAGTAGTTATTATTATTAGTATGCAAAGTCATGATCACTGTACAAATATTAATTTTAAAAAGGCTTTAAAAATATTCTTAAAATTGGTACGGGAGAAACACAGTTTAATTCTGATCTGGTTAGGTCACTTACTCCCTTACTCCAAACCCTTGAGTGGTTTCTTGTTTCTAATATAATAAAGACCATATTACATTTCTTATACTTTGAGGTCCTCAACAATATATCCCTTAACCTCCCTTTCCCAACAGGTCCTTCATGTACCTCTTTAGCTATTCCCTGAACATAATATATACTTCCCTGCTTTCCTGCCTCCACTCTTACTCTATAATAATAATAGAAACTAATATTTATTGAGCTCTATGTAACAGGCACTGTGAAAAGTACTTTACCTGAATCACCTTATTTAATACTAATAGAATCTCTATGATATATATACTCTTATGAGTTCAATTCACAAATGAGAAACTTTTGTTATATGGTTATAGTTAGCTATACAGCTAGTAAGAGAGAGTGCCAGAATTCTGACCATCACTTTGTATTGCCAATTCTTAACTGTTGCATTCTTCTGCCCTCACCCTACATTCCTGACAAGATCCTCCATTCATCCTTCAGGGCATTCTTCTCCTTCTCCTTCTCCTTCTTTTTTATAGTGCAAGACATAGACTTATTGGGACTTACTGACTGAGGAGAGTCTTCGATGGCGGCTATCCATAGGGGTAGTGTCCACACGCAGGCAGAAAAGGAGCAAGGTTATACAGGTACAGCCTTCAAAACATTCATTTTTTTAAATTTAATTTTATTATTAGTTTCAGGTGTACAAAACAACTTAATGATTAGACATTTACACCCCTCACAAAATGAAAACCCCACCAAGTCTACTACCCCTCTGACATGGTACATAGCTATTATAACGCCATTGACTATATTCCCTGTGCTGTACTTTATGTCCTATGAATGTATATGTGTGTGTGTGTGTGTATATATATATATATACACACACATATATATGTATTTGTAGCTGATATTCAATATTATTTTATATTAGTCTCAAGTATATAGCACAGGGGTTAGGCATTTATATAATCTATGAAGTGATCCTCCCAATAAGTCCAGTACCCATCTGACACCCTACATAGTCTTTACAACATTATTGATTATATTCCCCATAGTCACAAAATTGTCACAGGGATGTGAAATACAGTATGGGGAATATATCCACTTCGTGGCTTTCTTAAAACTTCACCTTCAGTAAGTGTCTTCTCCAGTTGTCTTGCTAAAATTAACCTTTTGCTCCCACATGTCCCAAGAGCTTAAATTTAAATCACTATTGCGGTGTCCACCTCATTCTGTCTTCTATTCCTGTTCTTCTGTAAATACTTCCTGAATGCCACTGTAGACAACCTAAGCGCGGGTGTCGTGTCTTAATTGGTTTTGGAGAACCACAAGATGTGCTTTCCACTTCAGGACAATCAGTGGATGTTTATGGAGTTAAATTGACTCACAGTAAATTGTTCTTCTGAGCTCTTAAAATATTTTATTCCTGTTAATGAGTC
Organism: Rhinolophus sinicus; assembly: GCF_036562045.2. Taxonomy (NCBI): domain Eukaryota; kingdom Metazoa; phylum Chordata; class Mammalia; order Chiroptera; family Rhinolophidae; genus Rhinolophus; species Rhinolophus sinicus. The sequence continues at coordinate 26,966,759 of NC_133752.1, forward strand.
TTTGAGGAGTGTGAACTCAGAGAGCAGAAGACAACTTGCTAGAATTTAAATATGTGCGTGGTGACTTTTGTGTTACAGAGAAACACTTCCACTCAATAAACAGGTGTTTACAAGGTGGGTGATGATGCAATGGTATGGGGACAGAGTCACAGAGAGCAGTTTCCAGGCTCTCGGCCTCACGTGGAAAGGTGCTGGCTTGGTTATTAGATGGCCATCAGCTGTAATCAGATGGTCATCCGCTGTGGCTGAGTGGCCATCAGCTGTTACCTGTTAGCCATTAGCCACTAATATAACTGCTGTGGGGCTATGCTAGTGGGGGGGGGGGTTGATTGGTTGGCAGAGAAGCAGACAGCGGATTGCGCATCATGTGAAGCCTGCTTCCTGTATCTCCAACCCAGCTGCCAGCGAGACTATAGTGGTATGACTCCCTATCTATGGCTTTGTTGGTGTTCTTTTTTGGCCTCACCATATACTGTGTTCTTGTGCGGGGAGTGGGAGCAGAGACCCTGCATAATGACCATGCAGGTCTTAATATTACTGTTCTAGTTTCAGTAGTTCATACATTCTCCATGCTGAACCAGCCTACAGTGTTAGATGGTGAGTTTGAGAGGCAGAAGCATACTTGTTTTGATTACTATGAATCCTCAATTCCTAGAACTGGACCTAAATTCAGTAACCCTCAATTCATATTTATGTGGTTGATATTAGTTAAATGTTGAGCCACCTCAAATCTTTTGAGAAGCTAATGGACTCTCAGTAAGTCAAATGATGAGTCAGACAAGGATGTAATGCCAAAGACTTCTTTGCTTAAAATACTCCATTTAACTAGTTCCTTTCCTTTTATATTGCTCATTCCAAGCTGGTGTGGAATCATGATAATGATTATTATCATTCACAAGGTATGTACTCAGTTTTGTTTCTATACTATCGTCATATGTACAGCAAATCAAAATGGGACATTCATTTATCTGCAAGATTGCAGTAACTCTAATTTTGTTACTTTACCTTTCTCCTTGCCTGTCTCCTGTCTATAATCTTTTGTGTAGTTTCTGGAGCTGGCCTCTCAGTGTAAATCCTTATCTGAAGCCTACACTTCACCACCACCTTCTTTTGGAGTGAGCGTGGCAGCACCATTTCTAGTTGTGGAACTGACAGAATCCTGAGAGATAACCAGACGCATCACTTAACTTCCCACCATTTATAAAAATAGGCTTTTGAACAAATCTTTGCCTGGGGCCCAAAATTACAGTATGGGAGCACAAAATTAACCGGCCATTTTAATATATTTCCTAATACGAATGATGAGTTCAGTTATAAAGAAAATATGTACACTGGAAAATAACTTTGTGGGATTTATGAGAAGCATGATTTTCTCTCTGACAAAACAGTAATGATGTGATTCAAAATTACATTCTCCTGATGGAGTAACCAGTGTTATCGGCTGGCTGGGGCAGGTATCACCACCTTATCTCAAGCGATAGTGGGAGGAGAAACAACGGGAGGATAGTGAATCAAAAAAAAAAAAAAAAGCGAAAAGATGGATTTCTAGTCTCAGAATCCTTGTTATCTTGAGGTTTTTGTGAATGTTCATAAATAAGCTCATCTACTAAAACATTTCACAAAGGAGACGAATACAGTGAGTTCATTGCAAACCCCAAGATATATGAAATAGCAAAAGGATTTCTCTCCTTGCCCTTTTAATTTGGTATGTGCTTCCCTGGCAGGTGGCCACATACTGCCTGGAGCACAGACTCTTTGAAACTGTCTTGTGGGAGCTTGTGGGTCTTCATTTATCAGCTGGAAGGAGTCAGAAGAAGTGAACTTAGAACTCCTTCCAAGTCTTTGGAAGCTCCCAGGAGTCCCTGGTAACAAATGGGAAACAGCAACACCAGAAAAATGGATTCTTTTAAAAGGCAAACAGTCTAGGAGTCATTAAAAGTCTCCATTTTCAAGCTCTGTCATAAAGTGACATTTCCCCCCCCCAGAACATATATGAACTACCCACACTGTCATCAGGTTAACGTTAAGTTAGATGTTCACATTTTGTCATACTTAAAAAAGTCATTTCTTTTACTAAATGCTCTGTAAATAAAAGCTACTTCCCATGCCTGAGAATATGTGATGGAACGCTGCCCTTTAGGATTCTAAGACTTAATTGTTTAATTAAGAAGACTGACAGTCTATAAAAGCTGAGATTGAGACTTTATAGAATTCCTGATAATATTTTTTAATCTTTCTATTTGTTTAGTTTATTTCTGATTTCCCTTTCCTTTTCTCTGTGCTCACAGAGTACCTATACCCAGAGGCAACTTATTCAGCGAAGATGATTCTATGAAAATAATTCTGAATATCAATATATGCACTTTTGATCATGAACCTTAAAAACTTCAGTTCTCTTTCTCGCTCTTTTAAATTTTTGATGTTTTGTTGCCTGTAATAGAGAAATGCCCCCCTGTCCTTGGCTTACATATTCCTCCACCCCCCACTCCATCCCTCATCACCTCCTCCCTCCTCCCCCCTCCTGAATCTGCTGCCTCTATCATCTTTCTTTGGTGCTGAATGTATATAGCTTCTGAAACACTTTGGAATGGAAGGTGCTATGAAATTGTAAAGTGTTTTTATCACAGACTTCTGCCAATATGTCTCAATCCTGACTTGCAACACCTCTGCTATTTCAGTGTTGTGACGGGGACACGGCTGGCCCCGAGTAGGCACCACACTCAGACAAGCATGCGAGATTGCGTCCGTCCCTGTTGGTTAACCCAAAGCTTTAGATCATCTGCTACCTTAGAGTTGTGGGCAATGCATGGAGAGAAGGTTGGTGCCTTGCTACTTGAAGTGAGATCTGTGACACTGGATAGGAACTTGTTAGATGTACAAGACCTCAGGCCCTCCTTCAGGCCTCTGAATCAGTCCTCATTTTAACAAGCTCTCTAGTCTAGATTATTTGCATACACATCATTGGTGTAGTGGCCATCTGCTATTTTGTCTACTCTGTATTCCTTAATCTAGTAACCATGCCCCTTTCCCCTTTGTAAAAGAGCTGTTCCTTTCTCCCTCTAGTTGTGTGATTCTTGTGGGGCTGCTAATAACAGAGACCTAGTTTTCTTTTGGCCATAGAGATGAGCACTTAATTTAAATCTGGACATTCAAGCCCCAATGATAGGTCAGGGGTAGTCCCTTGGGAGTCAACCTGGGTCAGTAGGGGTCCTAACCTGTGTTTCTCTCCTCTGAAGTTGGAGGAAGAGTCTTTTTATAATCTTTGGAGTCATGAACCCAGAAAGAGGTAAACTTGCAATTGTTAATGTCTATTTATGCAGCCGAGTGGAAAATACCATACATGGGAAAGAAGCTAGTGCTCAGAGAGAAGGAGAGGCAAGAGACAGAGATGGGTACCAGATCCCTGCCTGTAGTTTTGGTGATATGAGCTCATAAAATGTCCTTTCTGCTTTTCTAAGTTTGAGTTAAATTTCTGCCCATCACAAAGGAAGCAAAAATCTTCCATGAGACGGATAGATATAAGAAAAAGAGGGTTGCTATATATAAGAGGATTAAGCTTGCAAATTCAAGTACTAGCTTAGAACACAAGGAAATCAAAGCAAATTCTGTCAGCTAGCATTTTACTCACGTAAACTCTCTAGCCTTTCTTTATATATAAGAAGAAAAAATTCTCATAAGATCTTTGAAAGTTTTAAATGAAAGAATGAGTAGGACACACTTAATATGGTGACTGACATATAGCAAATAGTCAATAAATGTTATCTACTGTCATTGCTATTATTATTATTATTATTATTATTATTATTATTGCTTCATATAGGTCCTTTGATGGGGCAGACTCCCTGCAGGTCAGGAATCTGGATGCTATTTTACCCTTCTGAGCCTCAGTAAGTGTCTTGAGTTCTGCAATACAATTAGTTTTTTTCTGGTGGACCTACATTTCTCCTAAGTGAGAAGAATAAAGAAAAACACTTGGGCTAGGTAGATGCTTGGTACATAGAAAGGTTAGAGAAAGCAGAAAGTGCCAGAGCCCTGCACGCAATGAGGTTTCTTCCCCAATAAACACTATCACAGCTCCAATGGCAGCCGCCATCCAGAGTGGATGCCTCTTCTAGGTCACCTCTCTTTCTCTGGGGAGCTCACTGGCCCAGACATGGGAAGCAATGCTCAGCTATAGCTTACACTGACTCCTCTCTTGGAGTCATTGGGCCCCAGGAACATTCTCAATTATTCTTTGTCTCAGTAGCTGGACACCTCAAGGTATTTTTTTTTTTTTTTGGGCCCCAGCAATTGGAGGCTCCTCATCCTTTCCTTGTCCTTGGAATGTGTGGTCCACCTGCCTTCCTCAAACTACAGCTGCCTCAAAGACACAGGCTTGAGATAGCAATGTGTTGTTGAGACCATCTGGACTGTATATGTGGCTGAACCTCATTAAGACCTCTATGTAAACATTTAAGATTCTGGTGGGTGGGTGCAGAGATCTATTTGTCTTATGGCATCTAAGACAAGTCTTGTATATAAGTCCACTTCCTTATTAAACCACCACATACTAAGCTGGCGTCTCCTGCCACTTTCTTTGCTCTCTCCTTGTCATCTGTGTATGGGGGCCAGTTTCAGATTTCACCTGGGAAACTCCTGAGTTTGTGGACTTACCTTCTGCAAAGATGCTGGAGTAGCAATACAGTAGACATTCATAAAGACATTTTGATAATACTTTATGGTCTTACTACGTCCTCTCCTTAGTATTCTGGAGACTTATGACATATAGAGCTTTATTTACACTGTGGTTCTTTTCAACTCTAAGTATAGCTTGGGACTTGTAAAATTGAGAGGAGAGCCATTTTCTGTACAGGTATTCTGTATAGTAAATAATGTGTATGTGGTATGTGAGTAGTATGTATGTTAACTCATTATTAATCAAAATGGACAGTGCAGTGTTTTTCAAACTGTTAAAAAATTATTGTCTTCCTAAGTAGAAAAATGAAATGAAATTTTCTCCAATGAGAGAAATTAAATATTTAAAGAATAAGAATTTATCAGCTGAGTTGAACTTTGGAGGGTCACAAACCATTCTAATATCTAATAATTTTTTGACCTTCAAGAACTAGTTTTCACTTCCTTGGAGGTGATATGGCCCCCGTTGAAAAAGTATGGAACAGTGTGAAAAACAGGTCTTTCAATGTCAACAGTCTTGGGTTCAAATATCAGCTCCATCTTTTATTAGTTGGTGGTTTTGGGTAAACAACCTAAACGTTCTGACATTCAGTTTGCCCATTTATGAAGTAAGGGTAATATCACTATCCTACAGGAATGTTGTAAGGATTAGATATACTGTTGGTACAGTGTTTGGCATTTTAATATGTGGTAACAATTACTAGCAAGGTTAATTAGTCTGAATACCATTCTCTGACCTTGTCAGATAATAATGGCATGCTAATAAATATCTAATGCCCAAATGGTGGTGTATTAACTAATATCCCTATAGAATACCTACAGGGATATTCTAATGATTGCACATTAGAATTATGTGAGGATATATTTAAAAATTCTCAAGCTCAGGTCACACCAGGACCAATTAATTTGCAATCTCTGGGGTGGAACATAGGCATCAGTAGTTTTGAAGCTTCCAGGTGATTCCAGTGTGAAGAGAAGTTTGAGAATCCCTGCTGTAGACATTCAATCTAAAGTCTGAAGCTAGCTAGATAGCTGTAGCAATTCACCTCAAGGACATGTTACCTGAGATTTAAAAATCAAATATCATAGGGTAGTTGAAAGAATAGTAGTTATTTTGAAATAGTCCAGCACTCAGTAAGTTGCTATTAGAGAAATGCCTTTTGAAAAAGTAAATAAAGATACATTTTTAATAACAAATGGCTTTAAAATAGGTAATTTTTAGTTTCAGAAAACCAGGAGTAAGCAAGCCAGCAGAGGCTATAGCTTTTGTGGCATGCGGCATTACTCTTTGTGAAGGGGAAGGCATATTTTCCCACTTGAGGCATACCAGAGCCAAGACAGCATGTCACAGTTGAGAAGTAGGCTTATGATATGCTTTACCTTTTATTGAGAAACATGTCACATGTCACAAAAGACTGTGGCTTAACTATAACTAATCGGCATGGGGCAAGTGAAGAGAAATTCTCCATTTGATTAGAAATAGTTGCACTATTTTGCATGTCATATACAGCAGGTAAAGCTATTCTTGTTCTCATTCTTAGTGTTCCATGATTTGGTTTCCAGAGTTACAGTGAGAGATGTGTGTTCATAGAATGACAACTTAATTTCATCAGTGGCTTAGTGCTCTGTCAACAGAGGAATGTCAGAATGGACAACCAAGATGAGGCATGCGGCAGACAAAATGTCTGCGGGTACACCCTACAGAGTCTTCATGGCAGGTGACACGCTTGTCCATGTAGAGTAAAACCAGCTTTAAACACAGGCCTGTTAAGATAGATAGATAAGAGGAGTAAGATAAAATTTCAGAGATGCAAGAATATTTAAGATATAAGATATATCTTGATGAGTAGCACATTAGATAAATATTGCCTAATTCATCACTGAACAAAAATCTGAGCTCTTGAGAAATTTTCTCATACCTATCATTACCTAGTTTTGATTTTTGACGAAATTTAGGAATTGCTTATGGTTAGAACTGGAAGAGAAACTTTAGAACTGGTGAGCAGAGCTGGTGTGAAAATTGACCAACAGGAGGTCCACCCAGGATATTGCAGAAAGGGTCGAAGAGAATGGTAGAAATCATTTTCTGTTTAGATCTGTTATAGTGCTGTCACTGCCTTCACAGATAGCAACTCAGATTTTTAAAAATGGTTCAAAGTTTCTGGTATAATACAAACATATGTTTGTAAACTAAATCTAAAAAAGCCTTATTAGTAGAAGTGAAAATTAGTTTGAGTAATCAGGAAGTATTTCTAGTACTTGGAAAATTATGATTTCAGGAAATTAAAAATCTGATTTTAGTGCATGCAGAGTTGGCAGTTTAAATTTGGTCAATTTTCTAACCAGAGCAACTTCTGATAAATATAGAGTATAAAATATTTTGAATTTAAACTATTCACTTTGGGTTTAGGAACAAAAACTGAACATAGAAAATACAAACCTCTATTATGCTCTCAATTTATTTTTTCTTTACTTGTTCTGCAATTACACCTTATTTTAATTCGTTTTAACATTTACATTGAAATTTATGCATGAGTAACTGATTTACTTTTTGTAATTTTTCTTACCAATAGTTTTTAGATTTTTAAACTAATTGTTTTATTGTTATTCCTTCTGCTGATTGGGTAGCAAAAGGCCATGCCATTTGAAATCGAGTGAACATCTGCAATTTCTGGACACTTGCATACTTTTCATTAATTGCTAATTGTTTTGAAAGATCTTTCCATGTTTGAAAGCCTTTATTATTTGCAACGAGCAGTTGTTCATTGTCTTTTTGTGGATGTAATTTCCTGAAAGAGTAGGATGGAGATGATTAATTATGGTTGCCAGAGAAATTAATTAGCCCTAGTCATACAAATTGCCATATCCAGGAGCTAAAGCAGCTTGTGCCATTCTATTGTATGTGAAAGGTATTGGAATGAAAAGTAACTTGGGTCTTTATCTCACGAATAAATCATTTTCATCATTTAAAAATGAAATATGTCATTTCTTTTCCATTATAATCCTATTTTCAGTTTAGCTAAAAGTAATATTTTCCCAAGACTATATAGAATTCTTAATTACTACTAATATAGATGACGTATTAGACTGATTTCTCAGTGAGGCAGATTTTTTAAAAACTTAATTCATTCCACCAGGAGCTAAAACACTTCAAGTGCTTCGTGGAAAAGCATTGTACTGATCCAAACTATTAATGCATTTATTGAACTGGCCAATATGGTGTGAATTTTCAGAAATAGTTGTTGGTGATGCCAGTTCTCTCTTTTACAAGGGTATGAGCTTATTAAGAAGGACAATATATTACTTTTTAATTTTATTAAAATGGTTATAGAACTTGCTCGTTAATTGGTCATTCATTCAGTAGATACTTATGGAGCATCCATTATTATTTGTCAGCTACAGTTTGGAGGTGTTCAGTACATGTCTTATTTCACTTCTTTGAAACAAAGGAAATACACAAAATCATACCCACATACAAGCACACACATTCAGACTCACAAGCATACACATTTCCTGTTGAGGTGTGCAGTAACTGGATAAAAGAAGAGAACTGGTTTAGAGATAGGGTCTTAAAAATGTACTGTTGCTTGAATGCTTAATCAGTGGGAACGACAAATAACGGTTTGGGATATAATTTAATTAAATATGCAATTCTATTTTATTCTGAGTTTTATAAAAATGTCTCCCCAGTAGTAACAAATACTGAGAACAGAGGAGAGAAAGTATAGGAAATGCTTTTCTGATAATCTGGCGTAGCTAATGTTCAAGTACTGAAAACTCTCCTTTGCGCCCCAAAGAGGGTTTTTCCTTATCAGTTCTCTCTGTTTTAAAAAAATGATGTAACTATAGTAAAGGACTTTGTCTCCTAGTGTTTGAGGGAGGATAGTTCTGGACTGACCCATCCTTGCCACTTAACACCCCAAATGAAGTCCGAGTTCCTCTTTCTTGTGGCTTTGTTAGGAATAGAAAGAAAATACAAACATAAATAAATAAATAAATAAATAAATAAATAAATAAATAAATAAATAAAATAATGCTATGCTTGATGAAAAAAATGAATCTAGAAAGGATGTGAGTGTAAATTCTAAGAGTAGGTTTTTTTTTTTGCCAATAGTTAACTATTTTTTATGATTTAAAAAAAATTTGTAAAATTTATTGGGGCAGCGTTGGTTAATAAAATTATATAGGTTTCAAGAGTACAATTCTATAATACATCATCTGTACATTGCCTTGTGTGTTCACCACCCAAAGTCACATCTCCTTTTATCACTATATATTTGACTTCCTTTACTCTTTTCTACCTCCCCACCCACCTTTCCCTCTGATAACCACCATGCTGTTGTCTGTGTCTATGAGATTTTGTTTGTTTGTCTTGTTCATTTGTTGCTGTCAGTTTTGTATTCCACATATGAGTGAGATCACATGGTTGTCTACTTTTTCCATCTGATTTATTTCGCTTAGCATGATATTCTCAAGATCCATTCATGTTGTCACAAATGACAGTATTTCATGTTTTCTTATGGCTGAGTAGCATTCCATTGTACATATGTACCACATATTCTTTATCCAATCATCTATCGAAGGGGACTCCAATTGTTTCCATGTCTTGGCCACTCTGAATAATATTGCAATCAACATAGGAGTACACATAGCTTTATGAATAAATGTTTTCAAAATTTTCAGGTAGATACTCAGAAGAGAGATTGCTGGGTCATATGGTAACTTTATTCTCAATTTTTTGAGTAACGTCCATACTGTTTACCATAGTAGCAATTTGCATTCCCACTAGTAGTGTATAAGGGTTCCTTTTTCTCAACATCCTCTCCAACACATGTTATTACTTGTCTCGTTGATAATAGCCATTCTAACAGGTGTTAGAGGTGGTATCTTATTGTGGTTTATATTTGCATTTTCCTAATAGCTAGTGAAGTTGAGCATCTTTTCATATATCTGTTGGCCATTTGTATGTCTTCTAGGGAGAAGTGTCTGTTCAAGTTCTTGGCCTTTTTTATTTATTTATTTATTTATTTATTTATTTTTTTAATTTTTAGTTTCAGGTGTACAAAACAACCTAATGATTAGACATTTACACACCTCACAACGTGATAACCCCAACAAGTCTACTAACCATCTGACACCATACATATCTATTACAATATCATTGACTATATTCCCTATACTCTACTTTATGCTCCATGATTATATATATATATATATATCTTACAGTTGATATTCAATATTATTTTATATTAGTTCCAGGTGTACATGTACAGTGTAGTGGTTAAGCGTTTTGTTTTCGTTGCCCAAGGAGATATATCAGTGATAATATTACTAAAGATAATATCGAGAGTTTATTTCTATATTGTCTTCTAGGAGTTTTATGGTTTCAAGTCTTACATTTAAGTCTTTAATCCATTTTGAGTTTATTGTTGTATATGGTATGGTGAAGTTTCATTTTTTTTTGCGTGTATCTGTCCATATTTCCCAGCACCATTTATTGAATAGACTGTCTTTACCCCAACATATATTCTTGCTTCCTCTGTCATAGATTAAATGACCATATGGGTGCAATTTTATTACTGGGTTATCTATCCTGTTCCATTGATCTATGTGTCTATTTTTTATATGAATATCATGCTGTTTTTATTACTATGGCCTCGTAGTATAATTTAATATCAGGTAGCGTGATGTGTCCACCTTTGTTCTTTCTCAGGATTGCCATGGCTATTTGGAATCTTTTATGGTTCCCTGAAAATTTTAGGATTATTTGTTCTAGTTCTGTGAAAAATGCCATTGGTATTTTGATAGGGACTGCATGAATCTCTTGATTGCTATGGGTAGTATGGGCATTTTGACTGTATCAGTTCTTCCTACCCATGACCATGGTATATTTTTCCATTTATTTGTACCTTCTTTAATTTCTCTCTTCCAATGTCTTACAATTTTCTGAGCACAGGTCTTTTATATCCTTGGTCAAATTCATTCCTAGGTATTTTTATTTTTTTGATGCAATTGTAAATGGGATTGTTTTCTTAATTTCTCTTTCTGATAGCTTGCTATTGGTGTATTAAAATGCAACAAATTTCTGAATATTAATTTTGTATCCTGCTACTTACTGAATTTATTTATCAGTTCTAATAGTTTTTTAGTGGAATCTTTGGGTTTCTCTATATACGGAGGTCTGACAATTAAGTTCGTGAACTTGTTGCAAGAATGTTGCTAACCTTTTTTTGATATCAGAGAGATTACTCATTATGATTTTCTACCAATTGGGCAAACAGTTAACCAATTTACCAGTTGGAAGTGCTGCAAAGGCTGTGTAAAAAAGTTAGACAACCTGAACTTTTCGCCAAAAATTCATGGCCTCTTACATCACCACAACATACCAGCTCACACAGCACTGTCTGTGAGGGAGTTTTTAGTCAGTAAACAAATAACTGTATTGGAACACCCTCACTACTCACGTGATCTGGCCCCAGTGACTTCTTTCTTTACCTTAAGATAAAGGAAATATTGAAAGGAAGACATTTGGATGACATTCAGGACATTAAGGGTAATACGACGACAGCTCTTATGGCCATTCCAGAAAAAGAGTTCCAAAATTGTTTTAAAGGGTGGACTAGGTGCTAGCATCAGTGCATAGTTTCCCAAGAGGAGTACTTTGAAGGTGACCATGGTGATATTCAGCAATGAGGTATGTAGCAATTTTTCTAGGATGAGTTTTCGAACTTACTTGTCAAACCTCAAGTAGTATCATGTCATCTGTAAATAATGACAATTTTACTTTCCCCTTTCTAATCTGGATGCCTTTATTTCTTTTTATTTTCCCCACTGAGTATATATGCTGTGGGTTTGTCATATATGGCATTTATGTTGACATTCGTTCCCTCTATTCCCACTTTGCTGAGAGTTTTTAATCACAAATGGATGCTAGATTTTGTCAAATGCTTTTCTGCATCTATTGATATAATCATATGATTTTTATTTTTCATTTTGTTTATGTGGTGTATTATGACAATTGATTTGCAGATATTGAACCAACCTTGCATACCAGGAATGAATCCCACTTGATCGTGGTGTATGATCTTCTTAATGTATTGCTGAATTCGGTTTGCTAATATTTTGTAGAGGATTTTTACATCTATGTTCGTTAGGAATGTCGGCCTATAGTTTTCTTTTTTTGTAGTGTCTTTGTCTGGTTTCGGAATCAGGGTAATGATGACCTCATAAAATGAGCTTGGGAGCCTTCTTTCCTCTTGAATTTTTCTGGAATAATTTGAGTAGAATAGGTGTTAATTCTTTTTTGAATGTTTGATAGAATTTACCTGTGAAGCCATCTGGTCCAGGACTTTTATATGTTGGAAGCTTGTTGACTACTGATTCAATTTCATTGGTAGCAATTAGCCTGTTCAGATTTTCTGTTTCTTCTTGATTCAGCCTTGGATAATTGTATGCTTCTAGTAATTTATCCATTTCTTCCAGATTGTCCAATTTGTTGGCATATAGCTGCTGGTTGTATTTTCTTAAAATTTTTTGTATTTTTGTGGTGTCCATTGTCACTTTTCTTCTTTTATTTCTGATTTTATTTGTTTGGGCCCTCTATTTTTTTCTTGATGAGTCTCAAAGGTTTGTCTTTTTTTTTTTTCTTTTTTAATCTTTTCAAAAAGCCAGCTCTTGGTTTCATTGATCTTCTGTATTTTATTTATTTATTTTTTTTACCCTCTATTTTATTTCTGCTCTGACCTTTATTATTTCCTTCCTAGTACTTCCTTTGGGCTTTGCTTGCTGATCTTTTTCCAGTTCCGTTAGGAGTAAAGTTAGACTGTGTATTTGAGATTTTTCTTGTTTCTTGAAGTAGGCCTGCATTGTTATGAATTTCCCTCTTAGGACTGCTTTCACTGTGTCCCATAGATTTTGGGTCATTGTGTTTTCAAGTTCATTTGTCTCAAGGTATACTTTGATTTCTTTCTTGATCTCATTTTTGACCCAATCATTATTTAGCAGCATGCCATTTAGTCTCCAAGTGTTTGTGTGTTTTTCAGTTTTTTTCTTGTAATGGATTTCTAGTTTCATACCATTGTGATCAGAGGAGGCACTTGATATGATTTCAGTCTTCTCAAATTAATTGAGACTTGTTTTGTAGTCTAGCATGTGGTCTCTTGGAAAATGTTCCATGTGCACTTGAGAAGAATGTATATTCTGCTGTTTTGAAGTGAGATGCTCTAAAAATATCAATTAAATCCATCTGGTCTAGTGTGTCAGTGAAAGCCACTGTTTCCTTGTTGATTTTCTGTCTGGAAGATCTGTCCATTGGTGTCAGTGGGGCATTACAGTCCTTTACTATGATTGTGTTACTGTTGATCTCTGCCTTTATGTCAGTCAATACTTGTTTAAATATTTAGGTGTTCCTAATTTGGGTGCATAGGTGTTTACTAGGGTTGTGTCTTCATGTTGGCTTGATCCCTTATTATAGTCTTTGTTTTAAAGTCTATTTTGTCTGATATACGTATTGTTACCCCACCTTTTTTCTTATCTCTCCTTAAATTTTAAATGACAGCCTTACTGTGTAGAGTTGTCTTCGTTGTAGTCCCTTGTTTTTCATTACTCTGAATACTTCCTGCCACTCTCTTCTGGTCTGCAAAGTTTCTGTTGAGAAATCAGCTGACAATCTTATGGGAGCTCCCCTGTAAGCAACTAGTTGCCTTTCTCTTGCTGCTTTTAGGATTCTCTCTTTGTCTTTAACCTTTGCCATTTTAATTATAGTGTGCCTTTGTGTGGGCCTGTTTGGTTTCATCTTGTTTAGGACTCTCTGTACTTCTTGTATGTCTATTTCCTTCACTAGGTCAGGGAATTTTTCAGTCATTATTTTTTCACATAGGTTCTTGATCTCTTGCTTTCACTCTTCTCCTTCTGGTACTCCTATGATACAAATGTTGTCATGTTTAATGCTGTCCCAGAGGTCCCTTAAACTATCTTCATTTTTTAGAATTCTTTTTTTGTTGTTGTTGTTGTTCTGATTGGGTGTTTTATGCTTCCTTTTCTCCTAAATCGCTGATTTGAACCCCTGCTTCATCTAATCTGCTGTTGAATCCTTCTAGTGTATTTTTCATTTCAGTTAGTGTATTCTTTATTTCTGACTAGTTCTTTTTTATGGTTTCTATGTCCTTCTTTATGCTTACTATGTTTGTTGAAGTTTTCACTAAGTTCTTTAAGCATTCCTATAACCAGTGTTTTAAACTCTGTCTTTGGAACTTTGGTTGCCTCCATTTCATTTAGTTCTTTTTCTGGAGTTTTGTCCTGTTATTTTATTTGGGATGTGTTTCCTTGTTTCCTCATTCTGGCTGCCTCTCTGTGTTTGCTTCTGTGTATTAGGTAAATCTCTTATGTCTCTCATTGTTTGCCAGATGGCCTTATGTAGTATATCACCTATGTGGTCCAGTGGCACAGTTTCTCTCATCATCTGTGCATCTGTTTCTGGGAGAGTCCCTTGTGTGTGTTGTGTGTATTCTCTTGTTGTAGTTGAGACTTGATTGCTTTTGGCACTTAAGTGGGTGGGATTGACTTCTAGGCTGACTGGCTGTGCAGATTGGCTATGCCGACAGTCTATGAGCCACTGTGTGGGGGTTGACTCCTCAGAGGGAGATTCACCTAGCAGGCTCTTTTGCTTGTTGAGATCAACCTTTGGGGTTGCCACTTTGGGGCTAACTGGGTAGTGTTCTGGTGTGGTCTGAAGCCTACCCCTGGGTGCGTTGTTTCTGGTGTCTCTGGGAGGGGCTTCTGTGCAGGCCAATTTCAGTAATGCCAGTTACTGGCATTGGGCTACCTGGTAGAAGCCAAAAAGCTATATGTGGTTTGCTGCTGACTCTGCTGTACCTGGAGGTGTGTGAAGGGGCCTTGCTGTGAACCAAGGCCAGCTGCCACCAGTATTGGGCCTGGGGCAGCTTAGCCAAAGGCCCAAGACCTCCCTAGGCCTATTGATACCTGCTGGCTCCTTGTAAGGCTCAGCTGTTGAAACAGCCTCCTTAGGTGTGTGGAGGCTGGCTGGTTGACCCAGTATTAAGAATGTCCCTGTTGATGCAACAACGATCTGGACAGGACATGGATCCAGGGAGTCCAGAGGCCAGTGTCCCATGACCACTTTGCAAAATGCCCTGACAACACCTTGGCCAGCTACCACTCACCTCAGGCCTGCAGATCCCTGAGAGCTGCCCAAGAGAGTCTGCAGCACTATTTGTGGTTGACTGCCAGCCACCAAAAGGTCCCCGGGCCACCTCTGGCCATCCTCTGCCATAAAAGACTTTTGGAACTTGTGGAATGGGGCCGGCTGCCTAGGAGTCGAGAGTACCTCTGGCAATGCAACACTAACTGGGCAGGGTGGGGATTCAATGTGTCACTAAGGTTGTGTGCACACGCAGATTTTACCAGCTCAATGTGGCCTCAGATTTGGCCCTTTGGGGGAGGGTTCAACATAGAAAAGATGGCATCTTCCTGTATGCTATATGTGAGGCAGGCTCCACACAGGGACAATGGCTGCTGTCCCTCTAGTCCTCGCCTCTAAGCCACACAATTCAGTCTTTCCCTGTATGTCTCTGGCACCTTTCCGGGTGCTGCCTTTTCACTGGAGCCTGGGTGAGTGTTTGAAAGTAAGTAAGTCTATGTGCAGGCCCTTTAAGAGGACACCTGTGTTTCCAGCCATCTTCCATCTCACCAAGACAAATGGAGTCCTCACTGCTTTTCACAGCCAGATGTTGTGGGGACTCCTCTTCCTGACACAGGACTTCTGGGCTGAGAGCCCAGTGTAGGGGTGGGGTTCCTCCCTCTTCAGGGGAACCTCTGCCATCAAGGTGTCCCTCCCGGTGTTCAACCACTTCCTGTGAGTTTGGGGTCAGCCCATTTCATGTCTCCATCACTCCTACCAGTCTCGATGTGGCATCTTCTTTATATCCTTAGTTATGGAGGTTCTATTCAGCTAGTTGTCAGATGATTCTTGAAGTTGATTGTTCTATAATTTAGTTGTAATTTTGATGTGGCAGCATGCATAGCATTTGCTTAATCCACCTTATATGACCGCCTCCCTTTGGCCTATTTTTCAATTGGATTGTTTGTTTTTTTATTGTTGAATTGTATGAATTCTTTATATATTTTGGATATTAACCCCTTATTAAAAAATAAGAGTACTTAGAAGTATTTGGAGACAATTTTTTTCCATTAATGATTAATGATTTTGCGTTAAGTCTTAGATTAATAAATTAAAAAATGTTTCTTTTATCCCCTTATTTAAGTGCTAATGATGATGTAGTTAGAGCTGTGAAAAATGTTTTATTTATCCATGGTTTACTTAGAAGTGAGGAGATCAAGCAGAACTGACTCAGTATCAGAAAAAAAAGAGGGTGCTATGTGTGTGTCATCCACATTAATTAGGACTAAGGATTCACCTAAGTCAGAAGGAAGGAGGCTTTGGGGAAATATGAGAACTTCAGTCAATGTAATGAATGTTTTCAGGCACGCATCAGGACCTTATAAACAGAAGTGTACTTCCTGATCCTCTTTCCATTAAATAATGCTTTTTTTTCTTGAGTATGTAGGTGGGCAAAGCAAGATATTCAGTAATGTGAACTGATCTGAATCAGTTTAGGTCTGGCATGAGGCTGACATTTTGAATCATATTCTAAAATGAAAACAAATAACTTTTAATGAAGAAAAGCATCTCAAGAAAAACAAAAATTACTTAATCCCCCTTTCCCTTAGGGCTAGACATTACTACCTTAATGATGTATAGCCTTCCAGTTTTCTTCCTACACATGTGTGAGCCCATGTTCTTGCATGTATGAATTTTTTTTTTTTTTTTTTTTTTACAAAATGGTATCATACACTATATAACTATCTTGGGGCATGTCTTTCTGATTTAAAAATACACTATAAATATTATTTTACATCAATAGACCTGTGTATAATTAGTGGCTGCATACTATTCCAATGTATATCTTTCATAAAATGTTATTTTTACTTACTTCCTTGTTTTTGTACATTTGAATTGTACATTATTCCGAAGACTTGTATATTTACTTGATTTGAAGCAGAGTTTTTCAACCTCAACACTATTGGCATTTTGGGCCATATAATTAATGTTGTGGGGATGTTCTATGTACATTGTAGAATACTTAGTAGCATCCCTGGTTTCTGTCCACTAGATGCCAGTTTTAACAACCAAAAATGTCTTCCAATATTGCCCAAAGTCTTCTGGTGTGTGTGTGTGTGTGTGTGAGGTGGGGGTTGGGGGTTGGGGAGAATGCCCCAAGTTGAGAGCCACTGATTTAGGAATAATAATAATAATTAAAAAAATTAATAAATACATCTGTGGTATGAAAAATACATGAGGTTTGAAAATAGCTAGCTTGATTTCAAATTTCAGCTCTGTCATTTACTAGGTTGGTTATGTGAAAGACAGAGCTAAGATTTGCAACCATATCTTAGGTTCCAAATTTTGTTCTTGGGAAGTGGAATCTGAGGGACATTAGTGATAATTCTCCATATGTCCAAATATCTTCTTTAATGGATTATTATTTTTCTGTAGTTGCGGAAAACCCACTGCAGTAGAGTAAATTTTCTGATTCCAATATTGTATCTCCACAGGTCCCCCCAAAACCATTACCTCTCTGGAGGGTAGATAACATACTAAGGTTTGTGGGCCATTAATCTCTCAACAAATTGTTTGATCAGAGGAACATACAGTTAAAATGATTATAGGAGTTAAGAGACTATATGGTCAGGTGACATGTGTGAAGGTTTCTTGGGTTATGAGTATAAGAACTAACTCTGGCCAGCCTAAGAAGATGGAAGAAAAATGAGAGGGTTCTTACAGAACCAAAGGGAGTCCAATAAGAAACATGTAAAAAGAGTAGAAGGCAGGGTGGCTGTGAATCTCCTGTGGGTCAGGAGTTTGTGATCATTCTTCATAGCGTGTTGCCATCAACGTGATTCACCTCCAAGTCCCTGCATATCTCAAGTTTAGAATTTCAAATTCTAATGAGACAGCATAGTCCAGTTTGGGTTGGATGTCTCCTTCTGGAATAAGCAGCTGTTTTTTGGGGTCAGGGTCATATATAAAGACATGACTCTCATATCTACACCTATGTTTGTGGCTAGTCCTAAAGAGGAGAGAATGTTGTGCTAAGGAGTTATTTCTTGAAGTATCTACCACAGAAGAACAAGAGAGTACAGGCTGGTGAAAGTGAGAGGCCTGGTTAGAAGGGAGATGCATCAAAGGTGTCAATACAGTTCACTGATGATTCATTTGCCTTTGAGATTTAGGCTAACGGATCTGCCCTCTGAACTAGACTGTAAACTCACTTGCATCAGGCACTATGTGGCTTTTTTAACAGCTATTTATGGCTAGTGGCACCCGGCACAGTTATTGACACTGAGTAGCTACCCAAGGTACAATCTTTCTTACAAAGTTTTCTTTGATCCTTCCCTTGTTGATTTAGTTCCTTTCCCATGAAGTCATAACACATTATGTTTATGTGTGCCATTTCATTTAATTATACTACATTGAAATTGTTTTATCTATTGCCCCCACTGGACTGTTAGCTCCTAGAGGGTCAGGGCTCTGACTCTTCATCTTTACCCCCAGAGCTGCACCTGGCAAAGGGCAGGATCTCATTACATGTTGGTTGACTGAAATGTGTCAGAAGACTTTATTTGTGGTCTGTTAGGCTAGGTTGGTGGTTCTTGTCATATGAGCTTCATACATTGAGAATAAGTGAACTATTGAATAAACTAATGGGTGTCTTGGCCAGCTCTGAGTATAAGCCTGTGAAGTACATCAACATATGTTATGAACACAAATCAACTTTAAAAAACACAGTTCTCAAAGTAACCTTGGGGTTGATTATAGGCATTTTTAATAGTATTGTTGCCACGGTAAATATTAAATGGACTTTTCTACTTTGGTAAAATTTTGTTCTTGGGAAATGGCATAAAACAGTATTTTCAATCATAGTGCTGTGATTCAGGTCAGGCATGCAGTGTGATAACAGTGTTTGTTACCAAACACTGTTTAAGTACTGAAACTTGTAAATAACTTAGGTTTGAAACATATTTAGAAAAGCCTCAAAGTTATGTCTGTGATAACATCACTCTCATTTTTCCCTGTGTTGATATGCCTTTTAGGAGTGAAGTGCAGTATATTTAGTGTGAGAAGTTGTGTTTGGGAATATGTCTTACATGAGGCTCGTATGCTCAGAAGCAGTGGGTCACAGATATAGTCATTTCATGGATCTTATAAAAGATGTGGTACTTATATATAATGGAATGTTACTCCGCCATAAGAAACATGAAATACTGCCATTTGCCATAACATAGATGGATCTTGAGATTATCATGCTAAGAGAAATAAGTCAGACAGAAAAAGTTGAGAACCACATGACTTCACTCAGATGTGGAATATAAAACTGAAAGCAACAAACAAACAAGACAAACAAACAAAGAAACAAAAACTCAGAGACACAGATAATAGTTTAGTGGTTACCAGAGGGTGAGGAGGGAAGGAGGTTGGCAAAGAGGGCAAAAGAGGTCAAATATGTGGTGATGGAAGGAATACTGACTCTGGGTAGTGAACACACAATGTAATACATAGGTGAGATATTGTAGAATTCTACACTTGAAACTTACATAATTTTACTAATCAATGTCATCCCAGTGACATTTTAAATAAAAGTTTAAATTTAATAAAAGTTTAAAAAAATTACCCTTAATTTATTTACTTCCTGTTTTTCCAGGCCTTAAAAAAAAGGTCTGAAATTTTAACCCAAGGGCCTGAGTAGAAAATGTTGAAAAGAATGAGGCTAAAGAAGCTGTGGTTGCTATTTCCCCCATTAGCTCCTTTGAGGACATAGGGGATTCTACTGTGGTGTAAATGTGGTTCTGTCTTTTCTCATTTCCCTTCATAGTAATAGCAACATGTACTCACGCACTTCCTGTTACTGTGCTTCCCCGAAAATAAGACCTAGCTGGACCATCAGCTCTAATCTGTCTTTTGGAGCAAAAATTAATGTAAGACCTGGTATTATATTATATTGTATTATATTATAATATTATACCCAGTATTACATTATATTACATTATATAAGACCCGGTCTTATATTATATTAAAATAAGACCGGGTCTTATATTAATTTTTGCTCCAAAAGGTGCATTAGAGTGGATGGTCCAGCTAGGTGTTATTTTCGGGGAAACACTGTAAATAATCCTCTGGCAGTGTGGGTTATATAATTTCTACTAAGACAAT
Organism: Rhinolophus sinicus; assembly: GCF_036562045.2. NCBI lineage: Eukaryota > Metazoa > Chordata > Mammalia > Chiroptera > Rhinolophidae > Rhinolophus > Rhinolophus sinicus. The sequence continues at coordinate 26,986,722 of NC_133752.1, forward strand.
CACTCATGTACTGAGTAGATACAATCCAAAATTTACTTCCTTGGAAAAGGTTTTACTGCTGCCTTCCTTGATCCGGAAACATCTCTTCATCCTTCCCTAGTATTGGTCATGATATCTTTGCTTGAATTCATGTGAAGTCTATATTTTCCACTCAAGCTCACTTCTTGGTGAGTGATTAAGAAGTCTGTCTTCCTAGTCCCAATTTTTATCTTTTCACTTCGCTGTCTCTTTTCTGACCTTCTGACAATCATATCTTCTATTATAGTCTAGAAGCTTAACATCTTTTTGTCCTTTAAAACCAATCACTTAACCCTTATCTCCTAACCCTCATAGCCACCTTGTGTAGTGGTATTCATAAGGTTCCCATTTAAGTAACTCACTCCGGCTGTAATGGGTGGAGAAAGAATTTATACCCAGTTCTAAGGGGGTTCAAAACCCATGCTTTCATCATTTTGCCTCTTCTCAGCTTGCTTCCTACTTCTCTTTCCAGTATGATGATAAAACACCAGGAATGCTCCTGTGGGAAAAGAATTTAAAGGGAAAGAGGCTACTTTTGTTTCATCTTCAGTATGGGAGGAATAAAAAGGAAATATACTACAACAGGTTTGTGTTTTGTTTTTCCTGTAAATGGCCAAACTATTTAGGCTTTGCCACTAAGTCTCTGATAAAATTATTCAATTCTGCTGTTATAAAATGAAGGTGGCTAGAGACAGAAAGTAAACAAATGAGTTCCAATAACACTGAAATTTCAATCTCATATAATTTTCACTTGTTATAAAATATTATTCTTCTTTCAATTTTTCCCAATTACTTAAAGATGGAAAAATCATTCTTTACCTATGGGCTGTACAAAAACAGGGGGTGGGTCAGATTTAAGATTTCCAGCGTTAGTCTTTTAGACATATTTATACTAAAAAAGTATTTGTTATTTATCTGAAATTCAAAATTAACTGGGCATTCTGTATTTGATCTGGCAGACCAGCTGGATTTGGTCTGCAGGCCATAGTTTGCAGGTCCTTATTCCATAATCATTTGGTTCTTGTGAAATATTTTCTTTGGTTGCACTTGGTGGAGAGGTAAGTATATGTAAATCTACACACGCTTTGACTACCTAGTTTTCAGTGATAATATGACCATCAGCTCTAATGGGTTCTCATATGTGGGAAAATATTGAGATGTTCACAAACCAGTGTTTCCAGAAAAAGAGTTGTAACACTGGAGCTTAGGTTTGCTGCAAAGATTCATAAAGCCAGAGTGAAAATGACCATAGGTATTTAACTACATGGTAAAGAGTGTTTCAAGGAGGAATGAGCAATACCGTATTGAGCTTTCCGTCTACAAGCTAAGATAGTGACCAGTTACTGAAATACCGATCATAAAATATTTGTGTTAATGGTTTTGTAGTTCTTTAATATTCATACATTCAGTGAGTATTTATTGAGTGCCTACTGTTGCTAAGCATATTCTAAGAGCTGGCAATAAAGTAATAAACCGAATGGACAGAAGCTTTTGTCCTCAGCAAGTTTACATTCTAGTGGAAGGAAAAAAACCAAAGCAAACAAAATATTTGCACTGTTAGTTGAAAAAAGCAATTGAGAAAAATGAAGCAAAGGAGAATAGGTGTTGTGGGACAGGGGAGGGATTGTGCTTTCAATACAGGAGTCCCTGGGAAGGTTACAGTGGCGCAAAGGCCAGAAGGAAGGAAGGAAGGAAGGGAATGATCCATGTGGCTAACTGGGTGAAGAGCATCCCAGGCAATGGATGGATTAGTGCCAAGACCTAATGTTTAAGGAACAATAAAGAAGCCAGAGTGACTCAGTAGAGTGAACAATGGGGAGAATAGTAGGATGTGAGGTAGGGGGATGGGATAACAGGATAGGGAAGGTGGAGGGTGTGATGTGTAGATTATGTAGGAGCTTGTAGAATTGTCTTTTAGTTTTCTGAAATGAGGTGCAATATTAGGGTTTTGAACACAAGGAGGACATATTTACTTAATCACTGTGAATACTGTGTATCTAATAGGCTGCAAGGAGCAGGGCAGAGGCAGAAGACCAGTTAGGAGCCTACTGAGTAATCCAGGTGAGAGATGATGGTGCCTTAGATCAACTCAATTATAATGGAGGCAGTGTGAAGCCAGATTCTGGGTGATATGGAAGGTAAAATTGACAGGGTTTGCTGATAGACACAATGTCAGGCCTCAAAGAAAGAGGGAAGTCAAGGATGACTCCCAGATTTTGACCTGAGCAACTAGGAGGATGGGGTTCCTATTTACTGAGAAGGGGAAAACTGTGGGAGGAGGTTTGGGAAAGAAGATCAGAAGTTTGGTTTAGACAAGATAAATGTGAAATTCATTAGGCCTCTAAATGGATATGTCAAATAGGCAGCTGGATCTATGGGTCTGGAGTTCGGAGGAGCTGCCTGGGCTCTAGATATACATTTGGGAATTTGGTGTATAGATGATGTTTAAAGGCAAGTTAACTAGATGAGATCATCAAGGGAGTGAGTGTAGCTAGAGGAAAGATAAGTTTCAAAGGACCATATTTTGTAGGAGTCAGTAGAAATGGCTTGATAGCTTCTGCTTTAATCATGGCCATGAATATAATTAATATTAGGAATATTACAATTATATGAAAACATTAATTGCTTTATGGTAGTAAAGATCTTTCAGTTGGTCTACTGAATATTCAGAAGCCTCTATTCTTTAAATAAAATATAAATGCTTAAAAACTGTCTAGACATTTCTATGAGAATATCTAAACTGTAGGTATAATCAAATTTATTGTCTGTGTCTCTGTAAAGACTAGGAGAACATTTGTCTTTTGGTTTAGAAAGGTCTGGTAGGTGCAAAAAGTTTAAAAAATGTAAACGTTTTCTGATTGGTTGATACTTTCCTACTTGTCTTGCAAAGTATGTTTTCTTGTTAAATTAAAAAAAAATTTAAAAAATTTGCACTTATGTGTATGTAACTAAATATGTATGTTTGTGTGTGTGTGTGTGTGTGTGTGTGTGTGCGCGCGCGCACGTGTGTGTATCTATCTACTGATTATTTGATCAATGGATAAATAGATTCTCAAAAGTGTCTTGGCAGTGTTTCCTGGGGGCAATTGCTCCTGGGCCTAGAGCTCTCCAAGCAAAACAAATAAAAACCAAAACAAACAAACAAAATAAACACTTTGTAATGAGACTTTTCCACCTCTGATAATCAAAATATTTCCTGAAGTTAAAGCCTATGGGCCTTAGATATAAAACTAACTGAGGAATTCTTCATTAAACAGGAGTTTGAATCTAGACCCCAATATTTATCTTCAAATGTGAAAGTATCATTGACGTTTTAATTTGTGATTTAAAAGGCACGATGGGTTATTTTTAACCTGGGAGCCCCAGGCCCTGAATGTCTAACCATATGTGATGAGTGGGCAGTTTGACCCTTAAACACCTGGTCATTTTCAATGTGATGAAACTACCTTATTCTGGTTTTCATGGTCACTCCAATAAGAATTGATATAGGTTGGCTGGTTCCATAAGAAGAAGGCAAAAGTGATCTTCTCTTTGGAACAGCCCAGGCCACATGACACACACTTCCCAAGTCACTGTTGCTAAATTGTCTGGGACCAGATGATTGAAATGCTGTTCATCTTCAGGAAAGGCAAGAAATGGCTTGACTTTTTTGAGGCCCCACAGCTGGTAGGACCTCCTTTTCTAGGCTGCTGTTCTGACAGCAGCTGTGAACTCTGCCTGGAGAGTAATCATCCATAATTGTCAGATTTTCTCTTCCACTAAGCTAGAGGGTTTTCTCTTTCTTTCCCATTGGGATTCAAAAGAATGAAAGAGCCTTTACTCACACTTTGTAGTTCTACATTTGATTCCGTTTCTTATCAAGTTCTCTTATAAACCCCATTTATCCAGAGGAAGTAGTACCTGCTGTACCTCCCCTCCTGGTACTTGAAAATTAGTCCCTCACTTGACTGGTATATAAATCCTTCCTAATTAGCTAGTGGATATGAGGCTAATCTTATTATCTGAATTTCAGTCATTTATTTCAGATGTTATGTTTACTGCTCCATAGCACATCATCTGCAAACCTAGTGGCTTAAAACAATAAACACTTGTTAACTCACAGTTTCTAAGGATTAGGAGTTTGGAAGCTGCTTAAGCTGGGTGGTTCTGGATCAGGGACTTTCAAGAAGTTATATTCAGATATTGGCCGGGGTTATACCTATCTGAAGGCTTGCCTGCGCTGGACTGGTGAGAGGGTGAGATCTAGTGCATGAGAACTGACTTCTAATAGGATCATTTGACAGGTCAACAATGGTAACAGGCAGGAAGGCAAAGATATTTGCTGATGCAGGCACGTGGGTAGAGGTGTTGGTGGGAGTGTGTGGAAATTGTTTCCTTATTGCTTTCCCTTTTTTTCAGTAAAATAGGAAGCAAGGTTATCAGCTGAGGATAATGGTGGGAGAAGAGGTTTTGGGAACTTGAGAGAGTATAAAATGGCAGCCTACACGATTAAAAGAGTGTATGGACTAGAGACCTGTAATATGAATGGTCAGGTCACTTGAGGTTTACAGTCCAGTACTTAAAGCAGGACCAGTCATCCTGGTATTTTCCCCCACCATGTTTAGCTACACAGAGGATGGCTTAGAATAGGAAGAAATTTGGATTTAAATAGGGATTGCAGTCTTGCAAAGCAAGAGCAACAAAACTATAGAGAAGTAAAGGAGTCCATAATCATTGATGATAGAATTTAGGTTGGGTAAGAAGAGAAACGAGGACGACACTAAGGGAGTGAGGAGCAGTGAGAAGATGGTAGAATGAAGGGCTAAGCCATGTCAGTGGTATGGCAGAGCTGTAGGGGACAGAATGCAGGGAGAATGAGATGAATGATAGGAGGCGATGACAGAAACACTAAGGAGAAGACTCAGTTATTAATAGTAACAAGGTCTAGGGCAGTGATTGTGGGAGAGAGTGAGTGCGTGGGTTGGGTAGAGGAAATGAAGAGGATCCTTGGTGTTTTGGCAACAGCAATGAGCAGTCAGAGGTGATATAACATCATGACAGAGATTCAAAATGGGCAGCTATGTGGCATGAGGGAGGATTGGAAAATTGTCTGAAAGCAGCAATAAAGAGCAGGGAGGCCACATGATTTACTTGTAGGCCTAGAGCTGTAGAACCCTGGGAGACAAAACAAACTGCACTAAGGGGACTGCAGGGGTTGCAGCTTCATCAATGGGAAGCCAGGTCTCCCTTGAAGCAAGAAAGGGGAAAGTACATGCAGGTAATACTTGAAGAATGAATGTAGGGATTTTGCTGATGCTTGACTGAGGGTTGGAGGATAGAGGGGAAGGACTGCACATCTTGGGGTGGGAGGGGGCAGGACACAGAACCCGTTCACAGAGGCTAACAGGGATTCAGTCATAGGAATTGACAGGCATCCTGGCGGCCTAGGGATGGCCTGACATGGAGTGGGATAAAGGGCATGGTGAGGTCAGTCCCAGTGGGTCCAAGGCAGATGGAGACAGTGAGGTTCTAAGGGCTGTAGGGGAGAAAGGAGGGCTCTGTCAGAGGGGTGGGCTCTCTCAGGTTCTCACTGCCAGGAACTCATTAAACTGAATTTCAGTTCAGGCCTCCCCAGGTCTAAAGTAAATGCCCTTTCCTCTATATCCTTTCCATTCAAAGTGCCGAATAAGGTCTAGCCTGAGAACTTGTTAGGAATATGGACTCTCAGGCCTCACTCAGATCTACTGAATATGAATCTACCTTTTAATATAATGTCCAGGTGATTCCTGTGATTGTTGGATTTTGAGCAGCACTGCTCTACACTATATGTGTTTGAACCTCTTAAAAATTAGTTTGTCCACTCAATGAGACCTCATGGAATAAAAAAGGAAGATAATTTTTTGGTAATGAAGGCTTTTGGAACTTCCAAGAATTTACAGATAATTTCAAGATAAGGGTGTGCAAAAATTGGAGGCAGATGTGTAAGAGAAAATATGCTTGTCATATTTGTTATCTGGCAGACAACTAATCCAAAGTTTTTTTCAAAAGTTTTAGGGTTATGTGAGGAGAAACCCCAGATACATTTGAGATTAAATTCTTCCTAGTTGGGTTCTGGTAGTGCCCCCAGTCTGATTTATAAATGAAATAGAGCTATTAGGCAAAATGAATGGGAAGGGGTAAAATGAGTGTTTATTTTCTTCAATTATTATTAATCTAAGCTCTGATGCTTGTACCAAAGAAAGGAATTACTTGTATTTATCCTTATGGCTAAGGTGCTAGCAATAAATTAGGAAAGGAAAAAAAATAACCATGTGGGATAATGGACTGAAAAACAAATGTCAGTAAAAGTAAACACAATGAATTCCACTAAATCTATTTGCAAAAATGTCAGAGGAGTTGAGTTGTTTTCCCTCATAATATTTGTGCTGGTATAAAGTTTAATTAAATTTGTCCATAGAGACTGGGTATTCCACTAGATGTCACTTTGAGATTTTGCTCAGTGAAGGACTGAATTCTGATTAAGTGATGCAATCAATGTTCCTCCCCAGTAGTACAGAAATGACAGTTGACACCTCTCTTCTCCAACTCTCCCATGCTAAATAAGCAACAGGAAAGAAGAAACACTTGCCACCGAAACAATACTTCAGAGGCTGGGTCTAGTCCTTCTTTGGTCACTCATGAGCTGTGTGACCTTGTAAAAGTCCCATAAGACCTCCAGCATATTAAGTGTTAGAGACATTGTTTTGTCCGAGACATGCATTCAACAGTCAGTTCTAAAAGCCTTCCAGATCTGAAAGCCTCTGGTTCTGTTGTATCATGTTGTGTATTACACAAATACACAGCTAGTGAAATTTAGCAAAATGAAGAGGAAGTTGGGGAATTATGAAAATTAATAAATTATTTACTGTGCTGGAGTCATCAGGTAACTGCATATATTTCTGGAATGAGAAATTCAAAAGACTATAGGTTTGACTACACTTTTAAGTCTTACGCTTTTTTTACCTTTAACATTTAATTTATTAGACTTATAAGTAATGCTGACCTTTCTTGATTTTGGCCACATTTCTAAGTGATTTGAAAATGACAGACAAAGGGATAACTGTCTTTTGCATGTATTATTATTTTCTTCTTTTTCTGGGGGAGCTAAGATTTTGGGGAAAATGTCAGCTATAATCACTATTTTTTTTTTCATAAAGGCCTCAAACTCAGATAATTATGGAATTAAAGGGAACAACAGGCATTTAGCAATTTAGAATTTTTTCCTTTATTTTTGTGAGCCATTAACGGGCTTTGTAATAAATCTGACAATTCTAGTGACCAAAAGTAACTGGAGATCTGATCATAAATTCCTAACTGGACAGGTCAAGGTGGGTAGTCATGCCCCAGGCATATAACTTCTTTAGTAAAAGGTTTATTATCTTTGCCTTAAGCAAACCCTGTCCATTGTTCTTGTGCATCTTTGAAATGCCAGAGTAATTCTCTTTTTAGATCCCTGGGAGGAATAACAACCCTCAAGAGAACACAAAGTCTTGTTAACTATCCTATAATCCAATCATAGATTTGCTTTCATTTGCTTTCTCCCACGTCCATGTAATCTTCTTTAGTTCCCCCCTCAATTCCAAATGTATAAAATGAAACTGCAAAACTGTCATTCTTTGGAACATTTGAGTTTTTTTTTATTGGTTTCAGGTGTACAAAACAATGCAATAGACATTTCATTCCTCACAAGGTGATAATCCTCCTCCCCCAATCTATTGCCCCTCTGACATCGTATAAATCTATTGCAATTCCATTGACTCTATTCCCTATGCTGTAATCCATATCCCGTGACTATATACATATTACATGATAGTTGACATACAATATTATTCAGCTTCACCTTCAGGTGTACAGTGCAGTGGTCAGGCATCTACACCATCCATGAAGTGGTATCATTTGAGATCTTGCTTCCAGGTATGTCATCAGTTTGACTCAAATAAACTAAAATAGACTCTTATAAAAATTCTCTACAGGTTTGGAAGTTCTTACATTGACATTTTCAACACTGATAATGCCTCAAAAGCAAATTTAAGTTTGTTTGTTTGTCTTTTTGTTTGTTTTTTCTTGTGATGTACCTCTTATGTGGGAGAAAATCAAAATAGACTTATGCGTGAAGAAAGGATTGCAACCTACTGTTCGGGAATAAAATAATAAAGTGGTCTTTTTTAGGCAAATGGGAAGTTGCCTTTTGTTTAGTAGGAAAATACATTGAAACCAGGAAGAATCTCTGTTTAATAGGAGCTTTTATGGTATGTCCTTTCAGCTGCCATGTCACGTGAGCTAAACAGCTGATTTGTGATGTTCAGAAAACAAAGAAATTATAAACAAATGTGTAAAGAAAAGAATATGTCTGAATAGTAAACACTTTAGCTTTAAATCTTGCCAACGGGTCTTCTAGAACTGCAAGCTGCATAATATCTGTGTTGCAAACAATCATGTTTGCACATATCTGTTCATCTGTTCACTAAATATATGACAACAGTGGAGCTCAAGTAAAAACAGATTAACCACACATGTATGTGGAGTTGACTGAGTATGGTCAACTAAGCACCACCTAAGTTTTTCCTAAGGTGACATACCATTTTTTCTATTAGGTTGGTGCAAAAGTAATTGCGGTTTAAAAAGTTAACAATAGCAAAAACCACAATTACTTTTGCACCAACCTCATACTTGTGGATGAAAAAGGGGCTTTGTAATAAATCTAACTGAAAGTAACCTCACAGCATGATCTGATCATAAATTCTTAACTGGGCAGGTCATGGTGGGTAGTCACACCTCAGGTACATAACTTCTTTAGTAAAAGGTTTGTTTATCTTTGCCTTATGCAAGCTCTGTCCATTGTTTTGTATATCTAGGTTAATACGTCTTTCAAATGCCTCTTTTTCAGACTCCTTAGAAGTGTAACCACCCTCAGGAAAGCACATAATCTTGTAAAGTATTCTATAATCCAATCCTCGCCTTGCTGCCTTCCTAACTTGATGTAATCTTCCTTAATTCCACATGTATAACAAACTGCAAAACTGTCCTTCTCTGGAGCATTTGAGATCTTGCTTCTTGACATTGTCATCAGTTCGGCTCAAATAAATTCTTACAAAAATTATCTACAGGTTTGGACATTTCTTACGTTGACATATTGCTACAAGATGTAGTGGGACATAGATTTTAGGAAAAATGATAACTAATTATGTAATAAATGAACATATTCCAACTATTGAAATATGGTCCACGTGGATGGGTGAGATGCTAAATTACTTTGGCCTTACAACAAAAGCCAATTCATTTCCCCACTGCTGCTCCTTTGTGTGTTTGCCTATTGTTTTTCTTTTATTCCTACAGGAAATTTTACCTGAAATCAAAATCAAAATCAAACTTTCCTGAAATGTAGCTTTTACTCCTGGGTACATGCTACTTACTCTTAGAAGGGAAAATATCTAAGGGTGTTTCATTTTCTGATTCTGATCGATTATGGTGAAATTTGTAGGTATACCAGGAAGCTTGGTAAATTTATCTAGTGTTTATTAACTGGATGCTTTGCTATGACTCTCTCAAGAATTTGTACATATATTTTTTTTTTTTTTTCTCTTTGCCTCCTTTTAGTTTTACCAGCTGATAATTTGGAAATATATGAACACATTCTGACTTGAAGTGAACATTCAGCAAAGAAGTTGACCAAGTGGGCAATGCCATTGAAGAAAGTTAGAAACCTTTGTGAGAATCTTTGCAACAAGAGGAGCAAAACCTTTCTTTTGAGGAGGTCACTGATTTATAGAAAAACATATTTTAAGGACTCATGTATTTTTTAAAAAACTAAGTTAGTTTTTTATTTTAAAAAGTTTCCACATAGTCACCTTTAGTCAGACCAGGAAAGAGGAAGAATTTGGGGGGAGTTAGTCAGTAGGGAGAGGTCAGAGGACATCTGGAGGGTCAGAGCTGACATTGCCCATTATCATCACTCTTTCCTAAGAATCCTTCTTCCTTGCTAATTAATGTGGATAGTTAGTCTAAGTTTAAAGTGTTTCTTTGAAGATAAAAAGAATTTTCCTGAGATTCTGGAAGTTTCTCTTAGTCATAATAAAATTGTTATAGTTTTAAAACTTCATTTTGAAAGAAAATGACTACCTTTTCCATCCTTATCATTTATTCATTCTTTTAGCACACATTGATTGGACTGGAAACCAGACAAGGAGTTGAGGATATAATGATGAAGTAGGCATATAACTTGCCTTTAGGAAGCTTAAAGCAGTAGATGGAATGCAACATTCTGGGAATCTTTTGATATATGTAAAAAAAAAAAGGGAAAAATAGTCTATTTGAGCCAGTATTTCTCATCCTGTATCTAATCATATCACACATAGGCAATGATAATGTTTGCAATGCACACTGAGATAATCTTCAGGGAATTTATGATGATAATAATAAAATACAGAGTAGTATGGGAGAAAATCAAGATTTAATTTGCACACAGATTCAATATTTAATTTGCATAAAGATAGTAAAATCATTTGGAAAAATTTTGGTAAGCCTTTTAAATTATGATCTCTTCAAAGTCTTGGTAATGATCACTGATGAGAAATCATTTGCATAAATAGCAAAGAATATTTTTAAAATGTATTTTTCCATTTAAATATTTATACCAGTTAAAATTGTTATCTAAGAATCTAAAAGCTTTAAATTTTATTTCAGTGACAGATATCGTATTAAAATATCGTGTGATAATATAAACATATAAAATCTGATCAGACTGTTTTATATTGAGCAATCATCCCGTAACTCACTTGCATACTACTACAAGGGCATAGAAGTAACATCAGAGAGAAGTATCTAAAAGAGGTAGGAATTGGGGCCACTGCCTGGAAGTGTGCCTGCCAGCCTCCTTCTCAACTTACCAGCAAGCCCTTTGCAGCTGTATCTTGGGCTGTATGCTTACTCCATGGAACATGAACTCCATGGGTGCATAGGCCTGGAACGTGACCTCCTTCAGTAGCTCTTTGGGCCCCATGTCCATGATGGGCAGCAGTGCACCACTGGCTACTGAGTAGATGTTTATGTAATATAGCATATTTGGCTGTATGTAGCATTTCATGGTAGAACAATGAATGGCTGGATGTCACTCTTGGTTTTTGCTGCCCATGGGGACCACGGGACAAACCATCTACTTTACTGAAGCAGTTCTTCGAGGAACTCTGGAAAAAGCTGCTCATTACTGGAGGGGATTGGTCTAGGAACACTGATGGATGACCTAGACTCTCCCCAGCTGATCTGAGAGGTAACGGGAGCAATACAAGTACAGTATGTCTATACCTCATCTGCAGCATATTGGATGGGTACTTGCAGTCAGACGCATTCTTTACTGATATAGGAGGCAATCTAAAAAAAGTATTGTAGCTGTGCAATTAAAATTTAAGAAGCTAGTTCTCTGGTATTTTGAAATTGATGAAAATTTGTGTTTTTACAAAATAAAAATTAGGGTGCAGCAAGTTGTTCCAAAATTTTATAGACTTTCAGTGCATTAAGAACTCATGCTTTTTAAAAAAAGCAGGGTTAAGGTATATCATTGTTTTTTGTTGTTGGTGGTGGTGTTTTGGTGAATCCAGTGCTTTTTATGTAAGTTAAGCAAACTATTTTTGGTGCTGGGTGAGTTCTCACTATATGTAGGCCTATAAGCTGGGCAGCCCCTGACCTTTTACAAAGGCAATAGCAAAGCACATGCCATCTGATATATCCATCCAAAGGACATTGCAAAAGACATGGGTGACTCTCTTTCTAGACAGAGTATAGGTTGTTGGCATTTAGAAATTTACTGTCAGAAGCTCAGTGTATTAGTTAGGCTTCTCCAGAGAAACAATCAAATCAATAGGATCTCTCTCTCTCTCTCTCTCTCTCTCTCTCTCTCTCTCTCTTTCTATCTCTGTCTCTCTCATCTCTATTATCTCTCTCACTTTCCCTATCTCTAGCTCTAGAGAAATACCTATTTTAAGGCATTGATTCATGCAGTTGTGGAGGCTTGCAAGTTCAAAACCTTCAGGTTAGGCCAGCAACCTGGATACCCAGGGAAAAAGTTGTTGCTGTTTGAATCTGAAGGCATTCTGCTGATAGAATTCCTCTTCATCAGGGAAGACCAATCTTTTTTCTTAAGGTCTTCCACAGTTTGGATGAGGCCCGCCCACATATGGAGAGTAATCTACTTTATTCAAAGTTCACTGATTGAAATGTTATTCTAATTTAAAAATACTTTACAACAACACTCAGACTCATTTGGTACCAGTGGCCTAGCCAAATCAACACAAACTTAACCATTATATTAGGCCAGTTACTAACTCCTTCCTTTAGGTAGTTACTAGCTTGAATGTCAGTGACACAGAGAAATTCCAGATTTAATCCAGACCTCAGTAGTTTTCTCCTATATAGGAACACTTAGATCTCACAGTTCCCAGAAGAAACAAGCAGGGTTTTACTTTTCTCTCATCTTTTCCCTATATCTAACAGTAGACACTCTCCATACCTCAACCAAGAAGTCACTTCTGTAAAAGTCTACACAGGGTTCTCAGTTGCCCACCAAGATTTAATAACATGATATGACAGTTTATCTGGAGCAGAGATGAGTCAAAATATAATGGAATTCTATTTTTTAGCTCAGCAGCTAGAGAGAAACAATTTGACATGGCAACCACAATTTAATGATGGCTTATAGATGGCTTATACAATGATTTAGCCTTAGTGATTGAGCCCTGCAGTCTCTCAAAGCTGGCGAACTAATGCATAATGTTGGAATTTGGTCATGCTTTCTCGATGACGCAACCACTTAGCTAGTTAGGTGAGAAACATCCCCTTTTCCAGTGAAAGGAATAAGGGCCATCACTTGGGTATTGTCTTCAGACATTTGCTTAAATTAGTTGGATACTAGATGTCACTTGGGTAGAATAAAAGTAGATAAAACTTATAAAATGCTCACTATATGCCATGCTCAGTTCCAGATGTCTTACATGAATTAGGTAATTTAATCCTCACAGAACCCTAGGAGTGAGTCCAGTTATCCCCATTGTACAGATGGGGAATCTGAAACAGAAAACAGCTTAGTAGATCTCTTCAGGCCATATAGCTAGTTAGTGACAGAGCCAGGACTCAGACCCAAGGAGCTGGCCTTAAAATCTGCTCTTAATTGCAAAACCATCCTGTGTGCTGAATAAAAGTAGCAAGTTGCAGAGTACTTGGAGCACAGCCCTTGGACAGGGAGGTCCCAGGGCATAGAGACGTATTAACAGAGAGGGAACAGTGGCTGGCATTTTTTTTTTTTTTTTTTTAAGAGCGTGATAAAAGGAGCAAGTGCCAGTAGGGATCTACTGATAATAATTTTACTAGAAATGTACGTTGATCAACTTCATAAACAGAGACTTGGTTGATGGCTTTAATATAAAAAAACAACTTTTTAGTGCTTTCGTATGACATGAAAAGAATTGAAGTATAGAGAAGAGGTCAAAGAAATGTGGGCAGTGCAAAGAGACAAGGAAGACAGAATGTACCAGAACACAGATCACACTTTTGGTCAATTTTGCTAAGAATTTCTTAGTCAGGAGATAACTGGAAATTTATGTTGGAGCCTTACTGCATATGAATTGTAGTTTTGGTATATACATATAATTATGTTCACATTATCTATTAATTAGATACAATTATAAATAGACCTCATTCAACACTATAAGTTTAGTGATTATTCAGTAATTCCCTTTATTTTCTTCATGAAGACTGAATTAAAGCGTACTTTGAATATTGTATCTTGAGTTTCCAGTTTGGACTAGGCAGATCCTATCTTGACTACCATGGTCATGATTCTGATGGTGATTATGGTCAATCTGCCAAGCTTGCCTGTTTTCACGATGATGGCTGGGTATGCTATTGCTAAGTTTGTGTTCTGCACAGAAATTCACACAGATTGGCTTCCCTCAGATGAATGCAGTAAGTGGCCCTTCACATTGCCTAACTCCGGGATATTGTGTCTTAACTCTGTTTCAGTAGAAATATAAATTTGGGTGCTCTTGAACAAAAGCTGATAGCTGAAGTATGAGGAGGACTGATTAGAACAAGGAGTAACAGCAAGAGCTGTTGAGGTGTTCAAATACTGTAGCAGAAAAGATTAAAAAAAGAAAGCTTATCTGCAAAACTGATTATGTGGATAGTCTTCAGAATGATTTTGAGGCTTTGGAGTGATCAGGCGGTCACGAGCTTGGCTATAGTTATAAGATGCTCACTCTTTTACAGTCTTGGCTGAGGTTCAACATTTAGAGAGGTGGCAGGTTAAGGCTCCATGCAGCTGTCAGCATCTTTGTGGGCATCTGAGAGGGCACAGGGCCTGTACATGGCAGTGAGTCAAGCATGGACCCTTTTTTCCACACTAGGACTCTGGGTGAAATGTGGGAAAGGCTGGTCTCTGAGGAAGTGACTTGACTTCCACCTAGTGGCAATTGCAAATGGGTCAGCCGCTCTTTCCTGGTGAGGGGACATGTTCAGACAAACAGCCTTTCCAAATATGGGACTCAGGACCTTCCTAGATGATTCCTTTAGGGCCAGGCCAATTCTGATTGCTACGAAAAAAGTATGACCTTGTTGGGTGCAACTTCAGAGAGAAATTTTTAATTTCACAGCAAGTATCATTTTATATACTTGTGTATGTTTGAATATATATATATATATTTATACATATGTGTGTATATATATGTATATATTCAAAAACATGAGGTAATAGTTAAATGTTCCTAACAGTGGGAAAGTAAAACTTTACTTTTAAAAGTAAAGTTTATTTAAATTAATCTTTAAAATTAAATTTCATATTTTCAATAATTATGGGAAAAACCAAATACTGTCTGGCTAAATGCATCTCTGTTCTCAAAATTGCTGTTTTATTTAACATATAGTATAATAATGATACATTCTAGATTAATTTATCCCATTTTTAAACTACTTGCATTCATGTACTTATGTTACTTCACTTAGAAAACTAAGGTAATTAAAATATTGATTAATGGGAACTGTTTCTTATCTTTCATTGTTTTTCTAAAGATTTATATGTAAAGTATTTTAAAAGGCAAAACTTAATGATAATTCAGGATATTTCTACTCCTGAGAAATTGTTTCAACATCTTTTTAACTTAGAAAAACCAATCTTTTGTTTCTTCTTTTGCTTATTATTTAGCAACTATTTTAATGTCCTCAAAGTTTGGCTTCTGTTATACCTTAATTCTCTGATTCTGAATATAATGATCTAGTATAGTATTAACATATACTAAAACTATTAATGTTTATTTGCATTTTATACTATTAAATTCTATTTATAATGAAATCTCAAAAAAAAAAAAAGGAAATAAAAAACATTCTTTTTGCAATTGCAACAAAAAGAATAAAATACTTAGGAATAAACTTAACCAAGGATGTGAAAAACCTATACACTGAAAACTCTAAGACATTTTTAAAAGAAATTGAAAAAGACACAAAGAAATGGAAAGATGTTCTGTGTTCATGGATTAGAAGAATCAACATAATTAAAAAGACCAGATTACCCAAAGCAATATGCAGATTTAATCCAATCTCCATTAAAATGCAAATGGCATTTAAAAAAAAATAGAACCAAAAATCATCAGACTTGTATGGAACCACAAAAGACCCTGAATAGCCAAAACAGTACTAAGAAAGAAGAACAATGCTGGAAGTATACCTTTCCCTGACTTCAGTTTGTACCACAGAGCAACAATAATAAAAACAGTATGGTATTGGCAGAAAAACAGACACACAGACAAATGGAATAGAATTGAAAACCCAGAAATAAACCCACATAAATGTGGACAGATACTTTTCAACAGAGGAGCCAAAAACATACAGTGGAGAATTGGAAAACCACATTCAAAATAATGAAACTAGACTGCTATCTGTCACCATGTACCAAAATTAACTCAAAATGGATCAAAGACCTGAAACAATAAACTGCATGGAAGAAAACATAGGTACTAAACTTATGGACCTTGGGTTCAAAGAAGATTTTATGAATTTGACTTCAAAGGCTAGGGAAATAAAAACTAAAATAAATGAATGGGATTATATGAAACTAAAAATCTTCTGCACAGCAAAAGAAACCATCGACAAAATAAAGAGGCAACCAACTGAATGGAAGAAGATTTTTGCAAACAGCACTCCCAATAAAGGGCTAATATCCAAGATATATAAGGAACTCATACAACAAAAAAACAAACAATCCAATTAAAAAATGGGCAGATGACCTGAAAAGACATTTCTCCAAAGAGGACATACAGATGGCCAATAGACATATGAAAAGATGCTCAACATCACTAATCATCAAAGAAATGCAAATAAAAACCACAATGAGATATCACCTCACCCCAGTCAGAATGGCTATCATCAACAAGACAAATAATAACAAGTGTTGGAGAGGCTGTGGAGAAAAAGGAACCTTCATACACTGTTGGTAGGAATGCAGACTGGTGCAGCCGCTATGGAAGGCAGTGTGGAGGTTCCTCAAAAAATTAAGAATAGAATTACCATATGACCCAACAACCCCTCTCCTCAGTATATACCCCAAAAATCTGAAAACATTTATCTGTAAAGATATTTGTGCTCCGATGTTTATTGCAGTTTTATTTATGGTGGCCGAGAAGACATGGAAACAACCAGTGTCCTTTGATAGGTGATTGGATAAAGAAAATGTGGTATATATACACAATGGAATACTGTTCTGCCGTAAGAAAAGATGAAATAGTGCCATTTGTGACAACATGGATGGAACTTGAGATTATTTTGCCAAGCAAAATAGGTCAGACAGAAAAAGTTGAGAACCATATCAGATTTCACTGATATGTAGTGTATAAAACTGGAAACAACAAAGGAACAAGACACACAAATAAAGAAACAAAAACTCATAGACACAGGCAATAGTTTAGTGGTTACCAGAGGGTAAGGGGGGTGGGGGTGGAAGATGAGGTAAAAGGGATCAAATATATGGTGGGGGAAGGAGATTTGACTCTGGGTGGTGAACACATAATACGCATATAAAAGATGTACTACAGACTTGTACACCCGAAACCTATATAACTTTACTAACCATTGTCACTCCAACACACTTTAATTTAAAAAATTCCATTTATTTTTCATATTAATAAAATATTATTTTATAAAGATAAAAGTATAATGTGTTTTTAGTTTTAAATGTGTGTTATGAGTAAATGTAGAGAAGATGTTGAGGAAAATTTGCCTTCATTGATTGATGTGAGCATTTGTCTATTAGCTTTTATCTGTTCCTGCATGTGAGGTGATTTCTGAGCTGTAATCAGGAGTTGAGTAAATTCCCCTTTTGATCTCATCCTCCCGAGCAGGGGAAATATGAGATGATGTTGCTTTCTGGGTCTCATTCTCCCGAGCAGGGGAGATATGGGATAAGGTTGCTTTTGTGTCCCCCTTTGGTCTCATTCTCCCGAGCAGGGGAGATATGGGATAAGGTTGCTTTTGTGTCCCCCTTTGGTCTCATTCTCCCGAGCAGGGGAGATATGGGATAAGGTTGCTTTTGTGTCCCACTTTGGTCTCATTCTCCCGAGCAGGGGAGATATGGGATAAGGTTGCTTTTGTGTCCCACTTTGGTCTCATTCTCCCGAGCAGGGGAGATATGAGATGATGTTGCTTCCTGTCTGTTTCACCCACATCAGCAGATGAAGTGAAGAAGTAGCTAAGTTATATCAGGATGACATGACAGGCACGTTGCCAGGCCTTGTTGCTTATCCGGATGAACTAGCCCTTCAGCCAGATGGGCAGCATTCATATCATTGACTGCCGGACCCTCCTGGAACTGGGTGTTCCTTGAGAGGGGAGGCAGGAACAGAAAACTTGGCTCTGGGCTACATCTAAAGAGAGATATAAGACAGACCTCAGGTGGATTGGATATTGATTGATTCTTGTTTCTAGAGATTGCTATTCAGAAGATTTGCTGTTTCAGAACTGCTTTTCAGGATGGATTATTTCAGAGTAAGAGATCGGCACTTGTCTCAATGGACAGTAGAGACTTCTCTTGTTGGTGAATTATCATCATTGTAACATCTTTGGGAACTTGTATGCAGCTTGCAGTATCAGAAGACTTCCTAACTTCCAACAACAACAAAACAACAACAACAACAACAACGCCAACGGCAGCAGCATCTTGGGAACTAACGGGTAGTGGTGTGGGAGACGCCTGAGGTTCTCTCAGCTACAGACCTGGCAAGGTTTTGATTTATGACTTTTCCAGTGCTGTTCTCCCCCAGTTTGGTGAGCTTCTGGTATTTACTATAATAGTTACTATCCTATAAAGCTTATTACTGCTTTTGGATACTCCTTACTGATGTTATTTGTGTATTTAGCCAAGTGATTTTTGATCAATAGTAAACATGTGTTGGGATCTCTTAAATTTATATGTGCGTATACTCCTTTGACATGACATTGTTATCAGTGTATATAGTTTAGTCTTAACCACCTTTACTTTCTGTCATTAGCACTTTCTATTAATTGCCTTTGTCTTTTGCTATTGGGTATTGCTAACTAAATTGATTAGATATTGCTAAATAAATAAATTCATTAGCCCCACTCTAGTGTGTGTCCCTCCCCGTTCTCTTCCCTGCTCGTCATTACAGTAAAGAATATAGAATTGTAAAAATTATTCCACCAAAAAATGATGAGAGACAATAAACAAATACAGTAAAGTTGCAGGATAAAAAAATCAAAATACAAAAATCCATTGTGCTCCTATATACTAACAATGAAATTTTGGAAAATGAAGTGAAAAAAACAATTCTTTTTGCAATTGAAACAGCAAAAATAAAATACCTAAGAATAAACTTCACAAAAGATGTGAAGGACATATACACTGAAAACTATAACACATTATTAAAATAAATTCACAAAGAAATGGAAAGATATTCTGTGTTCATGGATTGGAAGAATCAACGTAGTTAAAATTGCCATATTACCCAAAGCAATAAACAGATTTAATGCAATCCCCATCAAAATCCCAAAGGTGTTTTTTAAAAGAAATAGAATGAAAAAAAACCCATCAGATTTGTATGGAATGACAAAAGACCCCGAATAGCCAAAGCAATCTTGAGAAAAAAGAACAAAGTCAGAGGTATCACACTCCTTGGCTTCAAATTATACTACAAAGTTACAATAACCAAAACAGCATGGCATTGGCAGGAAAACAGACACACACAACAATGGAACAAAATTGAGAGCCCAGAAATACACCGACATATACCGTGTTTCCCCAAAAATAAGACCTAGCCAGACAATTAGCTCTAATGCGTCTTTTGGAGCAAAAATTAATAGAAGACAAATTTTTGCTCCAAAAGACACATTAGAGCTGATTGTCTGGCTAGGTCTTATTTTTGGAGAAACACAGTAAATGGCAGATAATTTTCCACAAAGAAGCCAAAAATATACAATGGAGAAAAGAAAACATCTTCAATAAATGGTGCTAGGAGAATTGGAAAGTCACATGCAAATGAATGAAGCTAGACTGCTATTTGTCACTATACACAAAAATTAATTCAAAATGGATCAAAGACCTAATATAAGACATGAAACGATAAAATATATAGAAAAAAACATACGTACCAAACTTACTGACCTTGGTCTTAGAATTTTATGAATTTGACCTCAAAAGCAAAAGTAAAAGTAAATGAATGGGACTATACTAAAATCCTTCTGCACGGGAAAAGAAACCATCAACAAAACAAAAAGGCAAGCAATCAAATGGGAGAAGATATTTGTAAACAACACCTCCAATAAGGGGTTAATATCCAAAATGAACAAGTATATAGAACTCATACAACTCAACAACAACAAAACAATCCAATTAAAAAATGGGCAGAGGGGTGGCTGGTTAGCCCAGTTGGTTAGAGTGTGGTGCTACTAACACCAAGGTTGCCAGTTCAATCCCTGCATGGGCCACTGTGAGTTGCGCCCTCTTTAAAAAAAAAAAAAAATGGGCAGAGAAGCTGAACAGACACTTCTCCCAAGAAGACATACAAATGGCCAACAGACATATGAAAAGATGCTTAACTTCACCTGCTATTAGGGAAATGCAAATCAACACCACAATGAGATACTGCCTCGAACTTGTTAGAATGGCTCCTTTCAACAAGACAACAAGCGTTGGAGAGGCTGTCGAGAAAAAGGAAACCTCATATACTACTGGTAGGAATGCAAACTGGTACAGCCACTATGGAAAACAGTACGGAGATTCCTCAAAAAATTAAGAATAGAGTTACCATATGTCTCAGAAATCCCTCTTCTGGTATCTTCCCGAAAAATTTGAAAACATTTATTCATAAAGATATATGTACCCTTGTGTTCATTGCAGCATTATTCACAGTGCCAAGACATGGAAAGAACCTAAATGTTTTTCAGTAGATGATTGGATAAATAAGATGTAGTACATATATACAATGGACTATTACTTGACCATAAGAAAAGTTGAAATACTGCCATTTGTGACAACATGGATGGATCTTGAGAATGTCATGCTAAGTGAAATAAGTCAGACAGAAAAAGTCAAGAACCGTATGATTTCACTCATATGTCGAATATAAAACAGAAAACAATAAACAAACAGAACAAACAAACCATAAACAACAACAACAACAAAACTCATAGACACAGACAGCAATATGGTGGTTACCAGAGGGAAAGGAGGGTAGGGAGAAGGTAGAAAAGGGTAAAGGTGATCAAATATATGGTGATACAAAAATTGACTTTAATTGGTGAACATACAAAGCAATATACAGATGACATATTATAGAATGGTATACTTGAAACTTATATAATTTTGTTAACTAGTATTGCCACAATACATTTAATTTTTAAAAAGTGTGAAAAAAAAGAAAAATTTTAAAAATTAAATTCAAATTCTTAGGACACATGTATCGATATGATTGTTAAGGCATAGCATATCGCTTTTTAAAAGTGGTGTTTTTAATATAGGGAGGCAAGATTGAGCATCAATTTTGGGTCAGATAGATGGGCTTTGGGAAGAGAATGTAGTATCTTAGCTTAGTTTCTTATCTGAAGTACATAATAAAATATACACAGCATTTATTGTGATGATAAACTATGTATTTGTAAAGCACGTAGTGTAATTCTGAGAACATAATCAGCGTTCAAAACGGGTGATAAATTTTGTTATGGTGATAATAATACATAATAATACTATTGTCTTAATATTTCTTCTCAGATAAGCAATAATTCTGTCTGAGTTTTATATCGAAGTAGAATATATTATCTATAAGTGGTAGTGCAATAAACTTTACTTTTTAAAAATCAATTCATTTAGAATTGTATTAAAGTTGATATTTTTGTGTTTTATCTACAAAAATATAACTAAACAGTCACTCCTATGTGGTTACATTTTCATAGACAAAAAGAACTACTTTTCTGATTTTTTTGGTACTTTTTCTGCTTCTATACATTAAATTCTTCTCAAGAGAAGTAAATAAATATTTATAGTATGCATTGACTAAATTTCATCATTTTACTCTAGTCAACTATAGGTATGCTCAATTAAATATAAATGCCAAATTAAGTAGCTAAAAATTTCACAGTTGATTAAATTATTAGCCTAGGTAGTATGCAGAAATCATTGTTTCATCATTAATTAATGAAAACATTCTTTCCCCCAGTTTAAAAGTTCAGTGATTAAATTAAATTAAATGTAATGAGATGTTTTCATTTCTGCTGTCATTGAGAAAGGATCATTTATAGATGTGAAATTACAAATCCAACCATCATTTTCACTGAGAAGCCTTATTTTCATCCTTATTTTAGTGTCTTGTGCTTTTCAATATGTCTCAGCTTATTGAAATTTCTATAGTATCAAATCTGATCACATAGATCTCAGACTTATAGTGTTGGCTCAAGCAGGTCTCATGAATTTCAGAAGGATTCTGGTTGCTGATGAAGGAGTTTCACATGATCATTGCAGAAATCACAGCAACTTGTTTAAATACATAAACAGAGGGTGCCAAAAAAATGTATACACATTTTAAGAAAGAGAAAAAGTTTTAAAATTGTAATACTCAATATATACCGATAACAAAATATGAATGCAAGTCACGTTTGACTTCTGCAGTTACAAGAGGTGCTCAACGTGGTTACCATCAGCGTCCAGACACTTCTGATTCTGGAGAACTATGGCTTGAGCAACGTTGACTTAAGTATCCACTTGTATACATTTTTTTGGCACCCCTGGTATTTACAGTGTCATCAGATTACATAAAAGATGATATTTGTTCATTCTCTATTTTAGTCCTTTCCCACCTCACTGGCAGCAGAGCTCCCATTTCTGTTGCAGAGTTGGTTATTCTGTGAGCTCTGCCCCAGCAGATAAGGTGCTATTGTCCTGTTCCCTTCACTCCCTACCTTCCTCCTTTTTTATGAGAATGAAGTGCTGCCCAGGTAGTCCCTGTATTGCCGGAGGTGAAAGCCCAGAAACCTGTTTATTTCACAAATATCAGATGGCAATGGAGTTCTTCCTGTTATTTAACTCTTAGCCAAGTAACTCCAGCTTCATCAATGCTCTCATTGTCAGACACTGAATCATCCTCAAGCACATCTTGAAAAGAAAGAAGATACATATTGATATAGAGATTGTTTTTAATGATAGCAAAACTATGATCTAAGTGCAGGGAGGGAAAATACGCTGGCGTTCTAGAATGTAAAGTATCTAGGGAGAAGAAAAGATGAAGCAGGCCACGTCTTTCATTTTATATGTGTTTTGCTTGCTTGCATTAGAGCTTTATTCTAAAATATTACAGGAAGGTATTTGTGTATATATGCATATATGTGTATATTCTGATTGCAATCATTCACTTATATAACCCACATCCACACACACATAAAATAGATTTTATTGACTTTATAGGCTTAATATAAGACTCCACTTGAGCTAAATTTATGCTGTCACTGATAAATAAGAAACGAAAATGAACAATTTGGTTGGTATCAATCTTCTTTTTTAATTATAAAGCAGAGATATCGTAAGTTATCTTTCAGTTTAGTTTTATGGTAATGATGTAGTTATAAATCAGGACGTCTTCCATTTTATGAATTATATTTTACATGTAAATATTTAGCAAATATTAACTTTTTCTATACAAATGAAATGAGAAAGTTTTATTATATTTTTTCCTATAAAATATATCCTATAAAAACTCCCCATAAAGCTTAATAGCTCAGCAAAGTACAATATATTTGTCCTTCTACGTGACATATTTATTTCTTGATATATTCAGTCTTCTAGTGAGTCTATTTATGATAACAGTTTACTTTGTGGGAGCAACACAGGTGGAGAAAAGAAAGTAAGAATAGAAAACACACACATTTATTTAGCAAGAAATAAGCTTTTAGTGTCCTACTCTTTTCACTTCCTCAGTGCTGATTAAAATGAATCTAATTAAACTAACATATTAATAAACCTATTATCTACTATACAAGAGGTGTTAGATGACTCTACCCAGCTCTGTAAAGGATACTTCTAGGAGATTGTATTCAGTCCTGGTATCACACTTTCAAAAATATATGAAAGTATACTTCTTCTTGGGGTCTGGACAAAGAAGACAAGGGATTTAAAATCATTCCATATAGGCAGAGTGAACAGACCTGTGATGACTTAAGAGAAGGGAAAGCTCAGAGGATGGCTGGGAACTATCTTCAATTATCTCAGGGCTTTCCTGGAAGAAAGTTTATTTTACATGTTCCTGAAAATGGACACAGATCAACTATGATGAAAAGATTTTGTCCTAAATATAAAAATGAATCTATGGTCAGATACTATCAAAGAAAGAATTGACAACTTAAGGAGTAGTGAGAGGTTTGTGCATGGCCTTATAACCCCTTGATAAGGGGTGGCTCTGTCATTAGAGGTGTGGTTTGATTAAATTGTTTTTAATGGTCTTTCCAAACCTAAGATTCTATGATTCTTTTTGACCTTGTGTCAGATTTGTTTTGAAGAGCTGAGGCCTGGAGCAGCTGTAGTCTTCACATTTTTAAAAAGAGATTTTACACACTTCTAGCAATTCCATAATTGTCTGCATGAGAATATTTAATATTTCATGGTAGATACGATTTTTGTTGAACGAATATTTTCCTTATGTAATCTTGATATTGAAATATATTAATGGAAGCCATTATGATATGTTCATAAAACTTCATGTGAAACTTTAATAATCAAAATTTATGATTAGTGGTGGATTTGTATGATTAACTGTGTAAATTGTTATGATTGGTTGTCTAACTTACTCTGTTTTTGGTATGAAGAGCAGTGCTTTGGAGGGTTCTTTTTTTTTTTCTTTTATACTCTGATTCAGGATTTGCTTGACTTAATGAGTAAATATGGTAATTTTCAGACATGTGAGATCTGAAAGCAGGTATGTCTGGGTGTGCGTCTCATTCCTTAAGATAAGAAGTCAATGCCTTGCTTAGAAATTTAAAGATTAAAAAGCCAGGATTTAGAGATATAGTGGATTAGTTTGCTCCATATAACTCCCTCCGGGAGTGGGGAAAGGAGAAATTCAGAAAGAAATGAATAGCATTCACCAGAGGGAAAAGTTGTATCTTGCTTAAGTCATCTCTGTTTTGTTTCCATCACAAGCTTATAAATGTTGTGTTTAAGAACTTAACTTGAATAAGGAATTTGAGAAATTGGAAGATAAGAAAAAGATAATAATATATACAGTAGTTGCTCCTAAAATTAAAAAAAAAATGAGGTATAAAGAATGCTTTCTCTTTTTACCTTCCTTCTTTAGAATTAACTTCAGGAAATAACAATGGAACTAATGTTCTCCTAGTGATAAGTCCTTATGCATAGATGTGTTTGAGCAATAATCTGATTCATGAAGAAATACTACAGTGCATCAGGGAAAATTGTAACATTTTTGTGATCTATTCAATAAATATGCTCAATTTAATATTTTCCATGCTAGTACAGAACAAATCAGAAGAAGATAATCAGCAAAGGAAGAACTACTTAGGGAAAGTTGGAATGAATAGACACCTTTATAACTGAGCTCAGTATATTGTGAAAGGCCTGAAGATGGAGCTCTTTGCAAAGTTTTCATGCAGAGTATGAAGAATCTGGATATTGGTACTTGTTTACAGCCTTTCAAAACTTATCGTTTCCCCTAGACTTTGTTTTATATCTGCTTAAAATGTAAACTTAGGCACTGTGTTTTTAAATGCCAATAATTTAAGGAAAAGTTACCCCAAAGCTATGATTTTTGGGGTCATATGTCTGAAAATGGTATTTCTAAATTATATCTTAAAAGAACCCTTAACAGTTGTTCTTATTTTGGTTTCCTCTAAGTCTTCCATGGCCTCATTTTTCTTTATAGCACTCATAGTTCATTATATAACATTCATGGTGGCCATCATCCATTGATTACGTTTGATACCTCCTTTTCCATGGCTCTCATGTTTATCTTTCATAATTTCCTTTTAGAAAAGAGATACTACATACAGAAAACAAAACAAAATGCGTATCTTCCAGATATACATTAGCAATATTTTAGAGCTGTTTTGTGATCTAAGGGAAATATTTTCTGTGGAATCTGTTATCTAGTGTTACTTTCAAAACAAATGAGTGTCCATATCCCCTCTCACATCTCTCCCCCTCACATTTATTGAAAGGAATTTACTGTTTCTCATTTTTCTTAGTCCACAGTTGCTAAATCTTTTTAATGTTTTATATTTCCCTATTTATTCAAACACACACACACACACACACACACACACACACATATTTATAAACCTAGGATCATTTTAGGAATGGAACTTTGTATTTATGCAAGATTTTAGGATGGATGGAAATATATTCAGTTTTTTGAATTCTTGCTTATTTAGGATTCAGTATGAACTCCATTTATAAAAAAAATTGTTTTCAGTGTCTTCTCTGTTTCCTTTGTGTTTTAGTTAAACTGCACACTGAGCATTGCTTCAGGTAACTCAGTTAATTATAATCATATCTGATGAATAAAGGCAACGTTTTTAATTCTAAAATTTTAGATTACAACTTTTAGAGTTATTCTAAACCACAAGTGAGATAGTCTCCAATGTGAGTAAAACATATCCTGTCATATCTATTCCTTAATTCATTGTTATGTGACGGTTTAATTAAGATACTTAATCAAGTTTCAGAGATGATATGGTAAAAATTAATCTTGTCAGCCTTTCTGGTTATGAGCAAGCTGTTTGCTCATTTCTGTTAAAAAATGTAAATTAAAAAGAGTGCTGTATAAATACTGGAAAACTATCATCTTCACTGCATTTAATTACTAAACTGAATCCTAAAGCTTTACTGTCTGAAAACAAAACTGAAATGTATACAAATCTCAGGAGGCATATTTTGGTGGTGTTGATAACCATCACTTTGCTATATTTGTTGATATGTTTATATATATGTATACATATATACACACACAGAAATACTTATATATATGTGTGCATATATATATATACACATGTATCTATATATTATGATGAAATTTGGTCAGTTGGGATGACTTTTAAAAAAATTAAAGAACAATAAATGTCTGATTACAGTTTAGTGAAAAATGTTAAAAATACTCCGTGAATGGTAGTAATTAATTTGTTTCTCCTTTTTTTAAATAAACAGAAACCAGATTGTTGTAGATTGTACAATGAATATTTTAAGACATGGAATTTTTACAGTTTGATAGCGTTTTAAACAGCCATTTAAAATATTGGAATTATTGTGTTTTTTATTATTATTATTATATGGAAACTTCACTAGGTTAATAGTTTGTTTGTTTTTTCATATTGAGCTGAATCTTTAGGGGAGATCAACTCACCCTATTTTTTTGAGAAATATGCAGATGGACCAGACATTGATGATCTGGGTTATACTAACTGGTGCTTTCACATAATGAGTCAAACTGGCATTAACATTTTAAGTCCAGATTGAGTCCATTTGCTTTAATCTGAAGGGTGACAGGCAGGAAATGTGGAACTCGCTGTAAGTAATCTTTCTCTTTCTTCGAGCAGGAAGTCTCCTAGGAAACCTTGCTGAACTTCTAGTCTCTCCCCATCCCTAGCCATTCTTGGCTAGGCTTCCCTCAATTGCTCCTACAGTACCCTGTACTTAACTCTTCCATACCGCTTATAACACGGTGTTGTTATTGCCTGTTTATGGCACTCTTTCCTTCCCCCTCACTCCACCCCCACCCAATAGATTAAGGGCAAGAATGTCTTATATTATTGCAAAGATTAACCCAATGAATAACACATATTGGCACCCAATAATTATTAATGAAGACATCAGAAATCTATAGTATCTGGCTGCATATATGCATGGTCTTCTTCAAAACAAGTGAGATGATTAGTCCTGCAACTACTGTTTTTATATACTTTCAGTTATGTATGTAAATTTAGAAACTTAAATTTTGTAGCTCTGAAACTAACAGTAATGTCAGTCTGAAAGTCTTTTTACTGGTAATTTGGCTTTTGATAATTTAAAATACATAGTTGTTTTCTTCCATAGTAGTATATATTTTTACATTTCTTTGATATTCCATTAGAATCTGATTTAAAAAAATTATATATTTTAAAACGGTAAATAGCTTGTCATATTATTAATTTGTCAGCGTAGTACTGTCATTAATAATTATTTTTATAGGAGATTTAAGGAGATACAATGAGTGGCGTTGTCATAGTAGTTTATGAATGAGTGGAAATGTACTGTAAAACTATACAGTTGGTTTCATTCTTTCAGTAATAGGGTTTGGTTTCTCAGTACTATAATGAAATCATCTGAAATCCATTAAAATCCACTTGGAGCCCATGAAATTCAGAAGACAGAAAACATTTAATCCCTCTATGGCATGATGGAGCAAAAGAGAGTCTTACATGGTTCCAGTGATTAAAATCCCAGCCCAGTAGTCTTCTCAGTTTTGTGGTCTCTTCTTCATTTACTCCTCCCTTTGTAGATGAGACCCTTGAGATTTAGGTTTAATTCTCACCAGTCTTAACATGATCCCAAAATGCCATGGAAATATGCCCCATCCATTGTAAATTGGTTTCCTCTACTTAGTCACTTATTTGCATGTTTAAGAGGTTATGCAAGGAATCTACAAAGGTGTTTCCACCCCCTCTTTCAAAATCTATTATTCAAGAGCCCTATGAACATCTTACTTACTTCCTTTACCACCTTGCCACATCCTTTGCAAAATTTTTTTGTTTGGGTCCTGCAGTCAATTATCCTGTTTGAGACTGATGAATAAGAACTATTCATAGGCTCTCACTAACCCAGCAGATTAAGAGTCTCTCTGAGTATTTCCAGTGCTGAAATATTAGGCTGAATAGAATAATTCATAAATGAAATTTTTCAATGAAAATTATATATTTGTATAAATACGCAGATAGCTGTGATGACATTGAACATTATATTTTCTCTTAAAAATATTTTTAAAAAGTTTTATTTTATTTTGGTATGATTTAAGGCAATATAGGAGGACACATCATGAGCAAAGGATGAACTTAAAAGATACAAAATGAAAAAGATTAACTTAGACATTGTTTTGCAAAAAAAAAGGATTTGCAGAGAATAGTGGGCTATAATTAGAATTTAAGTAGCACTCTTGTTACTAAAAGGAGTTATACACATTTTTACATGAAAACAAGGTTAACTTTTTAGAGTAATCCAAATCAGAGTTAATTTACAGTGGATTGTGGTCACCCAAGGGAAAACAGCACAAATAATTAAACAAAATGAAAACAATGAAATCATATAACTCTTTGGGTTCTTTATTTTGATGTCAAACTGTGAGGAGAGGCAGCTTGGTAATGTTGATGACAACTTGTGGCAATTTTGAGCATTTTAGATATTCATGGTGTTTTTAAAAATCTGAATTCTATACTTAAGATGTTTTCTCCTTGTGGCAATTTATCATTAGTTCACCAACACCTTTCACCAAGAATTAGTCCTCTCTACAACTTACAAATAAAAGAGAATCTAAAATAAAATGGAAAACTGATTTCCTAGGGTAAACAAACAAGAGTGGGAAGAGAGAAATGAAGTGAGGACTAAATTATATATAAAGTGTATATATACTTTTTATATATATATATGTATATACACATATATGGTTTATGTAAGTATGTATAAAGCAACAAATATTTTTAAATTTTATATATATAAACTTTATATGTATACTATATACTATATATACATACTATTTTATATATATATATATATATATATATATATCATATACACACACACAGGCACACACACACACACTTTTTTGGTAATTTAGCTATCAACAACTTAAAATGCATATTTTCTTCCTCGGTAGTATATTTTCACATTTCTTTAGTAATACATTTAGAGTCTGATAAAATAAAAATTGTTGTTTTAAAAAGGTGAGTAGCTTGTTGCACTATTAATTTGTAAGACTACCATCAATAGTTATTTTTATATGAGAATACATATATATATGAAAGAAAATTAATTAAGGAGCATAGTGTGTGTGCCTAATCTTGGAGGGGTCGTAAGAAAGCAGGAGGGAAGAGAAGATGAACGAGCCTAGAGGAACATCTTGGTTCCTGGTATGGATGAAGGGTTGGAGGATGCAGTATGTAATCAGGTCGTCTTATTATTTAACAGGTCATTTAGATGAATAAATATTTATTTATTGTGTATCAGTCTCAATTTTAGGACTGGCAACTTCTTTAAAAGACGTCCTCATCTTTATTGTACCAGGCGTGGCGACGTGAATCTGTAGTTCATGCTCAGTGGACAACTGAGGCTGCAGGAGAACCAGAAGTGCTGGGTTGCAGTGCCTCTACAAAACTTGGCTATAAAACTTCTTTTTTTAACTACAAAACTCTCCTGGTAATTGTTCTAAAACACAGATTTTGCCCTGCTCTTTTAGGTAGGCAATTCTACTAAATATGACATAGTGATAGAGCCAGCACAAATATTTGTTTGTTTGTTTGATTTAAGATTTTATTTTTTAGAGCAGTTTTATGTTCACAACAAAATTGAAAGAAAGGTACAGTGATTGCCCATATAAACCCTGTTCCTACATATGCATAGCCTCCACCATCATTAACGCTCTCCACAGAGTGGTACATTTTTTACGACTGGTAAACCTACATTAACACGTCATAATCAACCAAAGTCCATACTTTATGTTAAGGTCAACTCTAGTGTTGTACATTTTATGCGTTTGGACAAATGTATAATGACATGTACCAACATTATAGTATCATAGAGTGTGTTCATTGCCCTAAAAATCTTCTGTGCTCTGTCTATTCATCTGTCCCTCCCACCAACCCCTGGCAACCACTGATCTTTTTGTGATGAATATAGTTATGCCTTTTCCAGAATGTCATATAGTTGAAATAATATAGTATGTAGTCTTTTCAGATTGGCTTCTTTTACTTTGTAATACGCACTTAAGTTTCCTCTATGCCTTTTCATGGCATGATAGCTCATTTCTTTTTAGTGCTGAATAACATTCCATTGTCTGGATGTACAAGAATTTATTTATCCATTTATCTGCTAAAAGTTGTTTTGATTATTTCCAAGGTATGTCAAATAAGGTAAATAATATTTGACCTAAAGAATCTAGAAACATTTTTTCTCCTGCATTAGTATGTCTTCCAAAAGAAAAAAAAACATGAAACATGTCAGATTCTATTATACATACATATATATATATATATATATGATCACTGAAGGGATTTATTGGACATTTATTTGTCCATAAATTTTACAAATAAAAAATATATGCCAGAATAAATCTGAATAATATTAAATGATCAGTTATGATATCAAACTAATGAACACCATAATCCATTAGAATTTATTGTAGGCATACCTCATTTATTGCACTTTGCTTTATTGTGCTTCTCAGATATTGCATTTTTCACAAATTGAAAGTTTGTGGCAAGCCTGTATTGAGCAAGTCTATCAATGTTATTTTTTCAACAACATTTGCTCTCTCATGTCCCTGTGCCACATTCTGGTAATTCTCACAATATTTTAAACTTTTTCATTATCATCATATTTGTTATGATGATCTGAGACCAGTGATTTTTTGACGTTACTATTGTAATTGTTTTGGGGTGCCATAGACCATGCCCATCTAAGACAGGAAACTCAAACTGTAAATGTTGTGTGTTTTCTGACTGCGCTAGTACCAACTGGCTGGCTGTTCCCCACCCCTACCCATATCTCCCTCTCCTCTCGCCTCCTTATTCCCTCAAACACAACAATATTAAAAATAAGCCAAATTATAACTCTGCAATGGCCTCTAAGTGTTTAAGTGAAAGGAAGAGTTACACATCTCTCACTTTAAGTCAAAAGCTATAAATAAATAAGCTTAGTGTCGAAAGCCATGATAGACTGAAAGATAGGCGTCTTGTGCCAAACAAACTGTGAACGCAAAAGAAAAGTTCTTGAAGGAAATTAAAAGTGCTGCCCCAGTGAACACATGAATGAGAAGAAAGCAAAACAGTCTTATTGCTGATATGGGGAAAGTTTTAGTGGTCTGGATAGAAGATCAAACCAACCACAACATTCCCTTAAGCCAAAGCCTAATCCAGAGCAAGGACCTAACTCTCTTCAATTCTATGAAGGCTGAGAGAGATGAGGAAGCTTCAGAGGAAAGTTTGAAGCTAACAGAGTTTGGGTCATGAGGTATAAAGGAAGGAGCTGTTTCCATAACATAAAAGTGTAAGGCAAAGTAGCAAGTGCTAATGTAGACGCTGCAGCAAGTTATCCAGATCTAGATAAGATAATGAAGGTGGCTACACTAACCAGATTTTCAATGTACAGGAGGTGCTTGAATAACCTCATTTCATTCAGTGTTGTGTCATTTTAACATTGATGAGATGCTGTAGGAAATTAACTCTTATTGATATCAATTATACTATGGTAAAATTGTTTTCATTATATGTCGTTTCACTTAAAGTCTCAGAACCTATCAATGGCATTAAGTGAGAATGTACGGTAGACAAAACAGTCTTATATTGGAAGAAGAGGCCATCTAGGACTTTCACAGCAAGAGAGAAATCAATGCCTGGCTTCAGAGCTTCAAAGGACAGGCTGACTCTCTTGTTAGAAGGTAATGCATCTGGTGACTTTAAATTGAAGCCAATTTACGATTTAGAAAGTCCTAGGGCCCTTAAGAATTATGTTAAATCTGTTGTGCCTATGTTCTATAAATGAAATAAAAAAGCCTGGATGTCAGCACATCTGTTTACAACATGGTGTAAGCCCACTGTTGAGACCTACTGCTCAGAAAAAAGGATTCCTTTCAAAATATTACTGCTCACTGACAATGCACCTGGTCACCCCAGAGCTCTGATGGAGATGTACAATGGGATTAATGTTGTTTTCCTGCCTGCTAATACAACATCCATTCTGCAGCCCATGAAGCAAGGAGTAATTTTGACTTTCAAGCCTTATTATTTAAGAAATACATTTTGTAAGTCTATAGCTACCATAGATAGTGATTCCTCTGATAGATCTGGGCAGAGTAAACCCAAACCTTCTGGAAAGGATTCACTATCCTAGATGCCATTTTCACATTTGTGAAAATATGTTATTTGTCAAAATATCAACATTAACAAGAGTTTGAAAGACATTCATTCCAGCCCTCATCGATGACTTTGAGGGGTTCAAGACTTCAGTGGAGGAAATAACTACATATGTGGTGGAAATAGCAAGAGAACTATAATTGAAGATGTGACTGAAGATGTGACTGACTTGCTACAATCTCCTGATAAAACTTGAACAGAAGAGGAGTTGCTTCTTATGAATGAGCAAAGAATGTGGTTTCTTAAGATGAAATCTACTCCTGGTGAAGAGGCTTCAAAGATTGTTGAAATGACAACACAGGATTTAGAAAATTATATCAACTTAGTTGATATAGCAGCAGCAGGGTTTCAGAGGACTGACTCCAAAGTTCTACTTTGTGTAAAAGGCTATCAAACAGCATCACAGGCTGTAGAGAAATAATTCATGAAAGAAAGAGTCAATCAATATGGCAACCTTTATTGTTGTCTTATTTTAAGAAATTGCCACATCCACCTCAACCTTCAGCAACCAGCACCTTAATCAGTCAGCAGCCATTAACGTTGATCCGAGACTCTCCACCAGCAAAAAGATTATGGCTCACTGAAGGCTCAGATAATGTTTAGCACTTTTTTCAGCAATAAAGTATTTTTTATTAAGGTATGTGCATTCTTTTTTCAGACATAATGCTATTGCACACTTAATAGATGCCAATAGAGTATAAAGATAACTTTTATATGCACTGGGAAACCAAAAGTTTGTGATTTGTTTTATTATATTATTTGATTTATTGTGATGGTCTGGACCTGAACTTGCAATATGTTAGAGGTATGATGGTATAAGTTTCCAACTTTTGCATAAAGCGTTAGGATACATTTGAATCTGAGTACAAATAGTAACACTTCATTTGTTTTGGAGATTAATACATATTGAAGTGAAACATAATTATGATTTTGCAAAAAATATTGGACTTAAAAAGGTTTTGCAGATACCTTGAAATGATAATACATAGCCACTAATTCTTCTCTGTGTTACTGAAATATAGAAGAAAGCACTGGTATGGTGACCCTATATTTTAGATTTGCTGGAATGTTCTGGTTCACAACTCTTGTAGATCAATTAATGCTGCTAATTATTTTAGTACCCCCATTAATTCTCAGCACTACTCCAATTTGGATAGCAATATATCCTCACTTTATTAATAAATCCAAGGGTTTAATTTTATCCAGACAATTCAATGAAAGAAAAAAATGATTTTTCCCACAAAAATTTAAACCTGATTTAAAATATTTTGAATAAGTGACAAAGAGCACAAAATCTACATATACACTTTAAGAGTTGGATCCTGACTTGACTGAAAGATTTCACTTTTAATTTCTTAAGCTGTAATAGTGTTTCAATTTACTATGCTTTATAAAGTTTTGAAAGGTCACTTGGGAGTTTCTAAATATGAATTTAGGAGTGGTGCTACTATTGATAACAGTCAACATTTTAGTCAGTGTATAGCACCAGTCAGACACTGTTCTCAGAAGTGTTTATGCATAATCTCATTTAATCTTCAAAGCAACACAGTGAAGGGGTTCTTTTATTATCCCTATTTTACAACTGAGGAGACTGAGGCTTTGAGTGGCTAAGTGATTTGAGTCCTTTTACTACCTTCTACTTTACTGATATAAAAGCATAAGGGAAAGTAACAAGTGCTAATGCAGAAGCTGCAGCAAGTTATCCAAATTAAATAAATGGATACATTTAAAATCAGCAAAATAATATAGGTCCATTTCAGATTCTTACCAGCAAATATGATATTAGTATTTGCTTCCTAAGCTTCCTTCCTTGTTTAGTAACTTCTGAAATATTACATTGTTATATATGGGAAGGTTGCCATAGTAGTCTATATATTCCTTAGATATTCTAAATTTTACTCTGGAATCAAGTCACGCCATTGGACATAACATATTTTGATAATATTGCTTTGAAGCATTAAATATGCCTTTTCTGAGCTAGGTGCTGGTGTTATTTTCTGGGTTTGACTTTCAGGGGACTATGAGAAGGTGCCACATTTTTTTGCTGTCTGTATTTGTATTTTTAGAATACTCTTTGCTTTTTCTCATAATATCCACCAGAGGGAAAGCCATGTATCTCCTGAGTTGTTTATGTGCCTTTTATTTTATAGGCACTGTAAATTTTGTTTCTGATTGTGTTGTTTTCTTTATTTGGTTCCCAGAAAATCAGAAACCAAATTTATGACTCATTTTTTGTATTAGACGAGTTTTCAGGGCACGTTTCTTGTGCTAACATTAACTCTGCCTTCCTTTTCTTTCTTATTTCCTACTGACAAGGGCATATATCCAGAGTCGGACCACCTGGGTTCAAATCCCAATTCCAACTGCTCCTCAATTTTGGAGCTTTGGACAAGTTTATTAGTCTCTCTCAGCCTCTGTTTCTTATTTAAAACAAATGAGGATGACATTAGATTGACTTCATATGGTGATTATGAGAAATAAATGAGACAATGCATGTGAGTACTTAGAACACTACCTTATGTGTGTATGTGTGTATTATTATGTTATTACATTGCTCAAGTATTTATAAATCTACTCAAATCCTTTTTATATTGGGGCTTAAATAAATAAATATTAAAATGTTGCCTCTTTCTTTACATGTAGCATGAAACATAAACTTATAAATACTCTCACCAAATTGATTTCCAAAACTATATATATATTAACTGAGTATACAAATCACAAAATATAATATAGATTTAGTTTAGTTTAGTTTCATAAAATATTTAGATAATTTCGGCAAAAACGAGAACCTGTGTAGATGAGTAGCTTTGAATGATACGTAATTGATACTCAGCAAAATTAGAGAAACTGGTTAAATAAATGTAAACTTCTGGTTTTGCTACAATAGAAAAAGAATCTATTAAATAGTTAAATATGTCTTTAAAAAAAATGGAAAAAAGTCCAGTAATTCTGAAAATTTTCAGATACTTAATTTTTTCAAGGGTATTAAAGTATTTTCCGTTCCATTGTGTGACAGGAAGAATTTGAGTTTCAACCACAAAAGCAAGCATGTCCAGGCAACTGCATATATGCAGGGGTGGTTGGCCAGGCCCCATTTCTGCAACATGTTCATGAAAGATGGCTTACTTCAGGTAATACTCTGGCTTATGGAAAACCATTGAGGGTAATTATCTTTTGCTGGGGTCATTATGTTTAATATTTCCTTATATTTCTTCAAAGTTTGACCAAGCTATACAATAAGAAAAACATTTTTTGTTGAAACCTGGAGTAGCATTAAATTACAGGGAATAAAATTTATTTTCATTTTCAATTTCTCTGAGCTTTATTATTAAGAACCTTTGTATTATTCAAAAAAGATAGTTTTGTTTGCTTTTAAATTGTTAAGGTTTATCCTGACCTGTATTATTTTCACTTGAGTGTTCAAAAATACCAGAATTCTAGTGATCAGCCTTGCTACTCTGGATACTACCTAAGTCCTGGCATGGACTATAGGACATGACATTGGGAAGGTCCAGGGGAAGGAATTTTAAGAGAAAAAAATCCTTCTAAGTAGTGTCTTCAATTTGCTGAAATATTGAAAGAGCAAATTGTGTAATAAGTGCTTGAGGGTCTCTTGTAGGATATGGGAGGAGATAGAAGTAGATGATTCGTATGACTAGAGGGGTAGGATTGGGCATTATATAAGAAGATAAAATTGGCGTGGTGGGGGAAGGGACCTGGAAAGAAAAATGGTATTTATTATTTCAACAAAAGGGAGATAGCTGAAAACTAGTCTTGGAATAGAACTAACGCTTTTTCCTGGCAATCCTACGATCAAAAGCAAGTAATCACCTCTATCTAAGGGTTAATAGCTTGACTCAATTAATTCATTTAGTAGTTGCATTCTCTAAGTGGAATGAATAATCAACATGGCTCTTGTGCATAATTCTGATACTCCTGGTTTGGTATCTGACTGTAGAATCAAATACATAATTAAAATTCCAGGAATCCAGTGAATTTACATGGGCCACTAGGTAGTGGTAAGGAAGGAAAAAGAAGACAGCTCAAGAATGCATGTGCGTTCAATGCCTGGATGTAAAAGTGTATCATCATTCCACTTTTCTTCTAACTCTGAAATACTGTATTTTACCAGTTATAATAATAAAGGGTAAGCATTTAGTGAAAGTCTATCGTTCAATTTAATCCACAGAAAAATGTTTTGATTACTCTTCTCCCATTAACAAACGAGAAAAGTGAGGGTCAGAGAAATAACATGACTTTTCCAGGCTCTGCAAATACTAGGTGCAAGGGTTTTATAAGATTTTTCATAGCTCAATTTATGGAATTAAAGACATGGAATAGATTTTTAAAAAATCCGTAACTTAGTCAAATGTTTACTTGAAACTGAATGAGTCCATCAAACCAATACATGTTTGCCTTATAGAGCTACTTCACTAAAGATTACTAAATTAAAATAGTTTCCGATAATATAAGTGAGATTTCCACATTGAGTAACTACCTTAAAACTGTCAGTAATACTTGAATATTGGAGAATGGAGAGCTGGTCCATCTCTGGTCTCACACTGATGACTATGTCACATAAGATCTTATATCATGGTCCATATTTGCACACTTAGGAATGCATGCCTGTATTCTTTACTGTTGAATTAGAAGAAACAATGAACAGAATTGTCTATGCTCTAAAAGATTAAATAAAACCAAATAAAATGTTACCTTCAGAAAACCTAACACTTTAAAGATGGGCTATTAGAAATTATCGAGATGTAAATAGGGGGATAAATGAACTAATTAGAAGATACTTATGGTGTATCTAGGCATTGAGAATTTTTGTTTGTGGAATACTTAATAAAGCAACAAAGCAAGTCTTACCTGGGGATATTATATATGTATATTTTAGGCCATGGGTCATGATAGAATTACTGATTTTAATATCCTTTATTTTCTTCATATTTAGGAAACATCAATGTGGGCTTTTGCAATCTTTTCATATAGGTTATTAAACATATTGAAGAATAAAAAATCTTATTTGAAGGGGGATTATACATTGGTAGTGATTTTTGCCTTTCTGTAAAATTTTAATAACATATTTTAAAGGGGGATATTTTTTCTTTTAGTTTAAAATTTGAGACCAGTGGTCTTATGTACCACAAATTATAAAATAATACAAATATATACTTTTGCAAACAATTTGTAATAAAATTGTTTTTTTCAGAAGGTCTTTATGAAGAATTTACAAACAAATTACAAGAGACTATTTCTGATTAACATTTATTTTCTGGCCTATAGTTCAGTGATATCTTTGACCTTTTACCTTGAAATATTTTTCTGGACCTGGTCACATCATAGGCAAAGGAGTTAATTCACTAGGAAAGCAGAATCTGGTGAAATTAAGTAGTCAGGAATTGTCTCTGGGAACAAGGAGAATTATTAGCCGCAAAAGAAAAATAAGCACTTTCATAAGGATTAAAGTTGTCAGCAAAAGGGATAAAATTCTGGTAATGAAATTTCAGATAATTGGCTCACAAGTGAGAGAATTTTTGTGTGGGTGGAAGCCTAACCTCTTTATTAGCGTCATGAATTCTCATCAAGTAAAGATTGGCAAGCAATTCCTATTTGGTTTAGAACAATTTAGCTATTCAATTGGTAGAGATAATACCTTACTTCTAATCCATGTGATGCTATTATGTAAAGTACAAATTTTCACCTTTTAGTGATTATAGGTCAGTTTCTAAGATATATCTTACAAATCTATAAAGAGGAACAGAAAACATAGTCTTATATTTGTCAGAAAATTTATTTTCAATTGAATTAGTGCTTCATATATATATATAATTTCTTATAGTCTGAGTTGTTCCGATGTTGGTGCACTCAGGTTAGGATTATTGCTTTGTATTTGGTAGTGTATCTACTAGAATATTTCCAGAAGGATTTAAAGGTAATGTAATTAACTCTGGGTTATTAAAACTGATGAAGAAGGAAAATATTGTGAAGAAGTGATTCTCTAGAGACAAGTATTTAATTCATATCCATTTCCCTCTTTTCCTTTCAACCAATATTTTATTACCTATTACATGATAAAACAAACTCATTTAAAATCTGAAGCATGTTCAAATTTTTCTTGTTCCTTTCTATGGCTAAGGTCTGTCTTGATTTTGCTTCGAAAAGCAGATGTAGACATCAGCTAAGATCGGTCATACATCATGGGACAATTATTAATTTCTATTGAGTAAAAGCTCAGAAATATTTACTCAGGTTATTTGCTACTTCTTTCCAGTCTTTTTCAGAGACCACCAGTGAATCTTAACCATCACCTTAAAAACTAGTTAGCTCCATTTATTGGAAAGATATAAAATAAAGCCACCTAAGAAAATAGAGATGAAATTATTGAATCTTCAGTGCTATTGGCCTATTATTCCTTAACCACATATTGAGTTATTCAATGTCTGATTTTCTGGTTTGTGAATTAACCAGTTTTGTCACTTTTCTTCTAACTCTTGTTATCTCTTGGGTTCACTTTACAGATGATCCATTCCTCTAATAAATATTAGGCCATTGTGGTCAATGAGGCAATAAGTGGTATCTGTTGATTGTGATATTGAAAAATATAGGA
Organism: Rhinolophus sinicus; assembly: GCF_036562045.2. Lineage (NCBI taxonomy): Eukaryota > Metazoa > Chordata > Mammalia > Chiroptera > Rhinolophidae > Rhinolophus > Rhinolophus sinicus. Next base: position 27,026,011 of record NC_133752.1, read on the forward strand.
TGCAGAAAGTAGGTTCTTTGAGGCAATAAATAAGCACAATATTGAAGGAAGAATTGATCAATATGTGTACTTGAAATTGGTTATAAACATTAATGGACTTGCTTACACAGTTAGTTATTGACTTCATATGGTTTTGTAAAAAAAACGTAGAACAGTGACAGCAGTTTTCTTGTGAAAGTATGTGAGAGTTTTACATTTTTTAAGAATGAAAGCACAAAAATTGGATGTTCATGTAAAGTTGGCATCATGGCAAGCCAAAATCATGTCAAGCTAAGTGTTTTGGAGAAGAAGTGCCTTGAGAAAGCAGAAGAAGCTAATCTACAGATACTAGCTGGAAAATGGATCTGAGACACAGAACCATGAGAGACCATTCAGTATAATTACCAAGAAAAGGGCTATCTGCTTTATTTCCTGACTTTCCAGGTGAAATGCCGCCATGTGTCCATGCTGTACATTTTTCTTTTTTCTGCTGTCTATAAAATTTTGTATTTTATGAGTCCTATTTTCACTTGAGCTGATTCGAGTGAATGTCATTCAAATGATCCCTAACAGAGACATTGGGACATCCATACTTAAAATCAAGCACATTTTCTTCTCCACGTTAGTTCCCCATTGCCATGGTTCTTACAGTCACACAGGTTACAAATCTTGGCATAGTCTTTAACTGATTTCTCTCTTATTGCCTGTAGTTATCATGGAGGAGCGTGGTATACTTCTTTGAATACTTCACTTTATCGTCTTTTTTCCTGTTCAAAAATTTATAAAGAAGTCCCATTCCTTACTACATCAAATCTGACATTGAATTTTCAAGCACACTTTAACTGATTTCTCTCTTATTGCCTGTAGCTTGTCATTGTGTAGTGTGCTATACTTCTTGGTTATGAGCACCACAACCTAAGCAATGGTATGAATTTTTCATGGTTCCCTAATTCATATCTAAAATTTTCGCTGATGTACAGATATCTCAAATTCATTCTGCCTCTGTGCCTTAGTGACTATTTTTTCCCGTCCTTCATTCTCTCTCTTTTTTTTTAAGATTTTCACTTTCTCTCCAGGTCACTCTATAATTATTTTTTTCTTTACAATGCCTCAGTAATGTGTCTTTTCTCTGAGTTCTTAATGAACTTGTCCGGAATCTCATAATTAATAACTTCAAGACGAGCTCTCCTCATGAATGAAGGTAGAATTATTAGTTCAATTCAGTTCAACAAGCTGTATCAAGCACCAGTTATTTGCCAGGCACTGTGGTAGGTGCTGAGATACGGAGTACAATGGTTTACTCATTTATTTGACAAATATTATTGAATTTCTAAAATATGCTTAGTCTGGTTTTAGGTGCTAGTCTCAGCCCTCATAGAGCTTATACTCTAGTGGAGGTAAGTAATTGCAGGGATGTTGCTTCGTGTATGCTAATGATGATACCCTCAGATTGTAAACCCATTAAATGGAAGAAACTGTCTGATTTTCCTTATTTCCTGAATGCCTCCTGATTCTTCTCAGGCATCCTTTCTTATAGAAACTACTTAGCCTAAATTCTCAGCCCTAGTCTTTTTCTTTCCATGTTCATCAGCAGCAATTTCAGACATATCGGCAACTTTCATTATCGCTCAGTGCCCATGTTTCTAATGGTTATATATTCTGATACCTGAAAACAAGTCCCGTGTCCAAGTTCCTACTCATCAGTCATTAAAATCCAACATTCCTATTCACAAACTCATGCTCTCCCACCACAGTTTCCTCCTTCAGGTTTACTCTTTGTGGCGCCATCTCCTCTGTCCCCTAGGCTTGAATCTATCCAGTCATCTTTGACTCATCATTCCTCTGTTTCAGCCCTTGCAACTAATTAGTCATGAAATTAGGTTGGTTCTTCCTTCTAATTGTTTTCTATATCCTTTTCTTCTGATTCATGATCACATTGACCACTCTAGATTAGACCTTTGTGATTTCATACTTGAACCATTAGATTAGTTTCCTAAATGACCCCCCATCTTCATGTTTTACTCTCTTCCGTTCTTCTTATATTAAGACAAACATTCTTTGAATACTTCCCTTTATCATCTTTCTTCCTGTTAAAAAATTTGTAAAGAAGTTCCATTACTTACTACATTAAATCTAACATTGAATTTTCAAGCACTTTATAACTTGGTCTTGATCTGTTTATCCACTTTTCTTTTCCTCTACTCTCAGCATGGCTCTTTTCTAGTCAGGCTATTTTCACACATGCTCTGCTTCTTAGGCCTTTGCTCCAGACGCAGTAGAGAATAAAGGTTAAGAGCTTCAGTTTGGAAGTTAAACAAACCAGGTCTGGAATCCAGCTCCTGCTGCTGTCCTTTCCAGACCTGTGACCCAGGGCAAATTACTTAGTTTCCTAAAGGGAAGTGTTTAACTCATTGTGTATTATGAGAGGTAAACCAGACAATGTCGGTTAAGTATCTGATAATAATATGTCCAGTATCTGATAATAATATGCTTAATAAACGTTATTGTAAATATTGCTATTTAGCTACTATTTTCTTCTTCCTGGCATACATTTCTTCTATCCCTCCACCTGCCCCAACTAATCCCACTTTTAAAGCTCTGCTCAGACCTCTGTGTAGTGCTTATGGATTTTTTTAAGAAAATAACTGTATATAAAACTTACTGTTATTACAGGTGCTATTTATCAAATATGTTTATTTAGGACAATATTAAAGTGACTTATTTTGAAGAAATTGAGTCTTCTAAATTCATTTTGCATTCATCTTTTTTTGTCTAGGTCCTTGAGAACTTCACTTCTAAAAAACATGGGATTTAAAAGAAGCATATTAGCAAACTTTTGGCATTCTTAGTGCTTACTGATAATTCTAGAGAAGGTTATTATGCTTTATTGAGTTATTTTGAAGTTCTCAAAAGGAATAAAGAAAACATTAAGAATAAATACTAATTAGTAAAGTTTAAATTTTTTTCTAACTTTAAAGTCTTATTGTTTCCTATCCTTAACTGTATAATTTTATTTTTAGTATGTCTGAAGCCCACAGACCCCTATCCAAAGGAACAAAATATTGTGAAAATGGTCCAATATGTAAGACTACACCCATGTTGGCCCCACCCAGGCTAACTGGCATTATTAGAGGTGAGTAGAAGGAATGCTGGCCACAGAGAGTTACCTGTTTTCTGTGATTCATATCTTGCAGCCACTGGGGTAAAATTTAGAAGTAATCCACCCCTATTTAAATGCCAGGTTCTCACTCCTAGATAATTATTTTTCAGTACACAAGTTTGTTTTTTATTTTTTCCCCTAAATCCGGTCACACCTCTTGAGAAAACAGAAAAAGCATCAAGCCATCACAGGGTGTATCTTCAGTCTTATTCATTCAGTTTTGTTAACCGCAGATACAATTAAGAAATAAGATGTAATTCAAAGTGGTTGTTAGCTCAGTTCTTTTGTTCAGCCTCAGCTCTGGGAATTTTGTAAATAAATATACATGCAATAGAGATGAAGATGATTTTTTTCAAAGGAGTTCACCCTGCCCCTGCCCTCACTGCCACCCCTATGCATTTATGCTTTGGGAAGAAATACTATTCCCAAGTTAATGTAATCTGTAAAGGAACCCTTGGAGACTATAAAGCTTTCTAAACTAACTGACCATTCAAAGCACATATACTACTTTAGCTTTGGTGACTAGAAGAACCAGGTATAATAATGAAAATGAAATGCCAAACTTTCCAATAAGATCTCTGATTAGAATTCTTGGACAAAGAAGTGAAAGCAGTGAGCAGAAAATAATTAGACTTAACAGGTATGGTTTATATAGAATTTAAAGCACTCTGGCTGTCATCTTGATAGGGGAACTATTCCTTTTGTTTTATTTTTCTGAAGTTTGCAGCTAAGACAGTCTTCAGATTATTATTTTTTTTTAAATAAAGATTTGGAATTAAGTGGAATTTGAAATGAAAATTACCTTAAAGTAATGTATTTACACTCTTCCATTAGGGTCAACATTTAAAATTTGCTAATGTAAGAATCTTTGGAAAGTAAGACTTTCATTTTCAAAAGTTTTTTTCCCTCTATCAATTCTTCCTCAGTGGAGTCCCAGGCCTGTGTTCTAATAACAGGTCAATGATTATGTCATTTTTGGGCATGTTTGTTTATTTTTTAATTAGTCTTTTGCCTTCTTACTTTTTCTATTAGCTTATTTCAAGCGAGATTTTCAAATGAGGCTCTTTGACTTAAAAAATTTTACTGGAAATACTTATATGTAACAGTCAAAATTCATTAATTCAACTGAATTTAGTAATTTATTAGGAAACATAGCTGAGACTTTTTATTTAATTGGTAATGTTCCCTTGTGACTTGTGGTAAGTCAAGCAGAAAAAGGACAAGCAAGAAGCCTCTTTGAAAGATGCTATTATTGAACTGCTGCTGCAACTTGTTCCTTTTTTTTTTTTTGCCTCAACTCAAAATTAGTAAGTAAATTTTTTTTTCTTTCCCTTTCTTGATAATAAAAAAAAGTAATATAAGTATTTTGGAGGATGGAAAGTTATAGGAGTGGAGGGATTCAGGAGTGGATGTGGGTTGTTAACATAGGTAATAAAGGCAATATTTTCTAACATATCATCTGGAGTGAAGAATGACAGATTTTGGGTACAAAAGAAAAGAAAATGAGATTCTAGAGACTGTATGAATCAAAACCCAGGTATATAAGTGAATTTGCAAATTTTTTTCACCTCTCAAAGAATATTTCAAAAATGTGTTTCTACAAATGACCCATGGCAGAAAAAAGTACCAGCCTTACTATTCATTAATTATCTAATTTTCATGCAGTTCCAAATAAAGTTATACGAAATAAAGTGATGTTACAACATTTTGTGCTGGCTTAGTCTCATTTTTCATGTTAGGTGTGTTGTCCGTCCTCACCCCTGAGTCCCACTAATTTTTCCTCTGAAATGTCTACAAATCAGCACCTATAGCCAAGGAGAAAATGGAAGGACAACCCCAATCTGAAGGGTAAAAAAGATTAAAACGCAAATGCTAGATGGGCAGGGGGGTGGGGATAAGGGGAAGGTGAGAGGTTTTGGGAACGTACAGAGGGATAGTGGATGGGGGGAGGGGGGTTCACACAGTGTGAGGGATATAAATGATAAATGTCTAAGTTTTGCTTTGTCTTGTGCACCTGAAACTAATTAATAAAAAAAAAAAAAAAAAAAAAAAAAAAAAAAACGCAAATGAAGGATATCAATTTTTTTCAGTCAAGGCTGCAAATCTAGATTGTATTTCACAGGACAGGAGAAGGAGTGGCAGGAAGGTTTTCCCCTGTTGCTGTGACAGGTCACCATTTCTAATCTGAGGGTCACAGCCAAGTTCCCTGTTTAGTAATTGCTTGCTTTGACATCTATCTTGACCTTTATTTACTTTGGCCTTTCTGGCTAGAGGTCACAAAATCAAAAGAAGATAGAAGTCTTATAAATTCCTTGATGATGAGAAATGAGAATGGTATCCCTTTGGTTGTATGTATGAATATATATGTATAATGTGTTGAGGTGTTTTAACTCTTTGGTGCAATCCATAATGGTGCAATCACTTAAAATTTTTTATCTGATTCTAGATATGTATTTTTTAATGACTTTGGGATGAAAATAATACATATTAAAAATAGCAAAATATTGTTTAATCTAAATCTTGACCATAGGAAGTAGAGGCAGTTGTCCTAGATAGATTTTAAAAAATCTGGTCGGAATTTAGAAGCACAATTGTGATGGCATAAATAGAAAGTGTTACTTTCCAAATCCTCTAAAACAGTACAGATTGAGCATTTGATATGTGCTTTTAACTGCATGCTCAGAATGGGTAGGAATACACACAGAAAATGTGATATCATGAATAGATGTTAAATTTCTTTTTCATATGTTTTTATATATAGATCACACATATGTCTCAGACTTTTCAAAGAACAAAATATTATTTTTCCCCTATAATAACATTAGTAGATAGAATTCAGAATTTTTCCTTCATATAATCAGCCCAAGAATATGAATATGAAAGTGATGCTGTGTTTTGTTTCTGTTTTTCCCAAATATTTTGTCCTAACCAGAGAATTCTACTTATAATCTTTGAGGCAGTTATTTAGAAAATCTGAATGCTATAGTTGATAGTCTATTTTAATATAATTTCATGCTTCTTCTATGAAATACTCCTTATAAGGTCCATAACAGTGGATTGAGAAGAACATTTTTTATTTCTGATACTATTCAAATTTCTCTGTGTCTATATCTTTGTAATGATGCAGAATACAAATGTAATGATATAATAAATGAAAAAAGTGAGGCACTATGATTGTCAAGGTGCATATGTGGACATTTTGGGGAAAAATTAATGTTTAGCTGGTTTTCATAACAATAGATAAGATGGAATTTCTTTTTAAAAATAATTTTATTTTTCAATTACAGTTGATGTACAATATTATATTAATTTCAGACATACAACATAGTGATTAGACATGTATACAACTTATGAAGTGGTCACACATGTCTGTAAATCTAGAACCCATCTGACACCCCACTTAGTCATCACAATATTATTGACTATATTCCCCATGCTATACTCACCAACCCCATGACTATCCTGTAACCACCCCTTCCCATCTTTTACCCATTCCCCCAATTCTGATCTGGCAATCATCAACAAGCTCTCTGCATCTATGAGTCTGTCTCTCTTTCATCTGTTAGTTTATTTTGTCCTGTACATTCCACGTATTCGTGAAATCATATGATACTTATATTTTTCTCTGTCTGACTTATTTCACTTAGCATAATACCCTCTAGGTCCATCCATGTTGTCACAGATAGGAAATTTCATTTATTTTTATGTTTGAGCAATACTCCATTGTATATATGTACGAATTCTTTATCCGTTTATCTATTGATGGCCACTCAGGTTGCTTCCATATCTTGGCTATTGTAAATCATGCTGCAATGAACATCTGGATTCTTATGTCTTTTTTGAATTAGTATTTCAGGTTTCTTTGGATTAATACCCAGAAGTGGAATTACTGCGTCCTTCTTTGTCTCTTGTTATAGGCTTTGTTTGAATCTATTTTTTCTAGTATAGGTAGTGCTACCCTCAGCTTTTTTGTTTGTTTGTTTTGTTTCCATTTTCATGAGATATCTTTTTCTATTTCTTTACTTTCAGGCTGTGTGTGTCTTTTGATCTGAAGTGACTCTCTTGTAGGTAGTATATGTAAGGGTTTTGTTTTCTTATCCATTTGGCCACACTATGTCCTTCGCTTGGAGTGCTTAATTCATTCACATTTATAGTAATTGTTGAGGACATTTAATTATGGCTTTTTATTATTCATATATATTTTTTCTTGTTCTTCCTAAGGATGTCCCTTTAACATTTCTTGTAATACTGATTGGTATGCTAAACTTTTAGCTTTTTGTTATCTGGGAAGCTCTTTATCTGGGGAACAGTGTGTTTTTCCAGGACCCATCAGCCCCAAGTCATTGTCCTTCAATCTAGTTGTGGAGGGCGCAGCTCAGCTCCAAGTCCAGTCACCATTTTCAATCTTAGTTGCAGGGATACAGTGTGCCATCGCATGTGGGAATTGAATGGGCAACCTTGTTGTTAAGAACTCGCACTCTAACCAACTGAGCCATCCAGATGCCCCAAATAGGTTTTTAATTCCTGCTCTTTCTCAGTATGCTTGATGTCCTAGAGGCCTCTAAATTATTTTCATTTTTTTGGACATGTTTTTCTTTTTGCTGTTCTGATTGGGTATTTTCTTTTACTTTAGCTTGTAAATCACTGGTTCGATCCTCTGCTGCATCTAATCTGTTGATTCCCTGTAATGTATTCTTCATTTCAGTTATTGTAGTCTTCATTTCTGACTGGTTCTTTTTTATGTTTTCTATCTCCATTTTTGTCTTTCCTATCATCTTTGTTGAAGTTCTCTCTGAGATCACTGAGCATCATTATAACTAGTGTTTTGAACTCTGCATATGATAGATTGCTTGTCTCAACTTTGTTTAGTTGTTTTTCTGGAGTTTTATTGTGTTCTTTAATTTGGGACATGTTTCTTTGTCTATTCATTTTGGCTGCCTCCCTGTGTTTGTTTCTATGTATTAGGTAGAGCTGCAATGTGTCTCGGTCTTAGTAGAATGGCCTTATGTAGTAGGTGTCCTGTGGAGCCCAGTGGTACAGTCTCCATGGTCTCCTGAGCTGGATGCTGCAGGTTTCTCCCTTGTGTGGGTTGTGTGTGTCTGTCTGTTGTAGTTGAGCGTTGATTGCTGTTGGCACATCAGTAAGGGGATAAACCAATCATTTTGATTGGTTGTGAAGACTGGCTGTGACTACAGTGGAGGAGCTCTCATGCAGCAGCTCATCCTACCAAGTAGGATTCATTTTAGTGGGGCTCTAGTGCCTGCTAAGTCTGCCCTTTGGGTGTGTCATTTGTAGAGGTGATTAGGTGGTGCTCTGGTGTGGTCTGAAGCTGGCCACCAGGTGTGTTGGTTTTGGGGCCTTTTGGGAGGTACTTTGGCACAGACCAAGACCAGTCACTGCTTGTGCCCTGTCCAGGAACACTTGGTATGAGCTACAAAGTGATGTACAAATAGGTGTCTCTCGTGCTGGGCTTGGAGGTTACTGGGAGAGGCTAAGGTATGAACTGAGGCTGGCTGCAGCTAGTGCCAGTCTCGGGGCTGCTTAGCAAGAAATGTGGTGCACACCAATGCCAGATGTTGCTTATTTGGGGTTTGTGCACCTTTGAGATGTTTTAGGGAAGTGTATAGCATGAGCCAAGATGAACAGTTTGTATGGAAAAGCCACTGGAAGGGGCTTGGGTGAGCCCACGCAGTGGGTGGGTGTCTCAGGGAACCCCCACAGTGGGGTAAATGGTGTTAGCCAGTTTTATGGATCCTCAGATATGGCACTTGCCTGTGTTTGCAGGGTGGGTGGTGGGAAAGCTCAATAAAGGGACAATGGCTTCTGCCAATACTTCTGTCTGGGAGAAAGCTGCCCCTCCAGTCATTGTCCTGAAGCTACACTATTAAGTTCCTCCACGTATGTCCCTGGCATTTTTTGAGCTGCTTCCCCTGCACTGGAGCTCAGAGAGAGTGAGTCCATTAGTAAGTTCGTGCTCTGGCCCTTTAAGAAGAACGCCTGCACTTTAGCAGCACTTAGCCACAATCTCCGCTGGTTTTCACATCCAGAAGTTATGGGGACTTCTCTTCCAGCACTGGAATCCTGGGTTGGGGAGCCTGGTATGGGGTTGGGACCCTTCACTCGTCAGGGAAGACCTCCACAGCTGAGATATCCCTTCTAATATTTACCACCACATGTGGGTGGTGGGCCAGCCCTTTCCATGTCTCCACCCCTCTTACCAGTCTTGATATGGCTTTTTCTGTATATCCTTAGTTATAGGAGTTCAGTTAGACTTTGGGCGATTCTCAATGACGGTTGTTCTATAGTTTAGTTGTAATTTTGATGTGGTTGTGGGAGGAGGCCAGCACAGCATTTACCTACTCTGCCATCTTAACTGGAACCAAGAATTTCTTATAAATGACGATTATTGGCTTTCTATGAAACTGTATATTATTACTTTAATTCAGTGTTTAATAACACTGATATTTTATTTTATACAATTTAAGTGATCTGGAAGGTTAAAACATTAAAGACATTTTTTAAGTATCTTTCATTACCTATCTTTTCTTTATAGTATTTATCACCATTTGTGATTAAACATTTATTTCATGATTTATTTAATAAATATTTGTATCTCAACTATAAATTCTAAAATCAGGAACTAAGTCTGTCATTTGCTAACTATTAAATTCTAAGCACCTATCTTAGTTTTTGGCACATAGTACTCCTTCAGGACATATTTTTGAATACATATGAAAACAGAATACTTGTAAGGAATGAATTTTTCTTTGAGACTACTGTGACTTATCAAGGCAGAAATGAGGTTAGTGGAGAAGTAGGAAATGGAAAAGAGAAGAGTCTTTATTTCTCTCAGAATAAAGAGATAGGGTTTATTGGCCTATAACTTTTCTTATTTTGAGCGGGTTGTAGAGTGCTGTCTTATCTTAGGCTTTGATTCATCATGATTCAAACCTGGATTAATGGACATAAGCAGGAAAATGGTGAAGTTTTGTATTGGTAAACTGGCTCTCAGAAAAATAAAGCCCTGATTTGTAACTTTTGCCAATTTCTGTGGTGCAAAATCTTTCACCAGTAGTGATTTCCAGATATCAAAGTGATGTCACTGAACACAGAGTTAGGAAGAAATGTGCACGTTGTCTCTCTGCAGCAGGAGAGAACATGTCTTTGGAAATCTGCTTCTTCAGCCTTCTTCCCTACCACTCTTCACATGAATTTACAATTTACTAACACTGACATCTACTAGATTTACATTTATGGTGAACATGGAATTACTCTGACCTGACCACCTTCCAGGAAGTACTTCCTGTCCAGCTGCCACGCTTCTTATTGCCTCAGCATCAGAGTGCTTCCTTGACAAAGGTTGCACGCTTCTGGACATCCTGTGTCTTGCGACAGAGCCAGGCAAGCATACAAAGTTCTGGCTCCAGAGCTCCCCATGATGCTGGAGGAGACTTGGATTACCTGCCCCACAGTTCAGTTTCCTCCTCTGCCCAATCCTACTTCCTCCTGTATCCTTCCACTTATAAACTAATGTCTACTTCAGGGAAACCAAATTGTGGCCACACTTCTGTATTTTACTTCATTTTGCTCCAGTACCTGGGAGAACCTTACTCATTGACCAGACTCTTATACATCTTTCCTAATAACTGACATTATTTCAGGTTTATCTTTTAAGGAAATCTGTGAACAACCCATGGACAGGCCAAATGGTTTCATGGAAACCCTTCTCTATATTTTCTAGCACTTGTGGTAGATTTTTCTGTCTGTTCGTAACACATTATGTCGATATCTATTTATTTATCTGTGTGTAGATTGTAAGTTCCTTAATAGTTTTATATTTCTGTTACCCTATACCTAGCACAATAATGGCACATAACAGGAACTCAATTAATACAGATTTTTGAACGAAATTAAATCAAATTATTTTCTTACATTCATGCAATTCCTACTGTGAGATGATTGTCTAAGAATTGAGAAAATCTGATCCTTGAATTGCAAAGGTATAGTTCTATTGCAAAGCCATGGCAAACCTAGGTCTTAAGAGTTGGAGTGATGGTCTCCTGGACCACAGTGGTGGTCATTTTCTCTTGCTATGAAGGCAGTGACTCTGACCTATTTATAACACAGCCCAGAAATGAAAACTGAAAAAAGAAGAGGTATATCTCTTGAGAAAATAGAGTCAACTACCACACGCTCTTTGGAAGGGTAATAGTTCTCTTTCCTGGTTTATATAGTTATACAAGAAAGAAAAAAATAATGTTAAAATGCTATTTCTGCTTTTAAAGGAGTTATTAGGTGGTGCAAAAGTAATTGCAGTTTAAAAGGTTAAAAATAATAGCAAAAACTGCAGTTACTTTTGCACCAACCTAACAATGTCATTGTCTGATTAAAATACAAATATCTTCTATAGAGCATACTGGTAAAGACATATTTAGCAGTTTTCAAAGAACAAATTTCATATTGATAAAATTCAGTTGTATGGTTTTATAACATGTCAAATCATGAAGTATGAATCTGATTATATTTGACATTGAGTTTGGCAGTAGTCTGTTAACAGATAGCTAGACAGCTAAGTTTGTGGAAATTAGTAAAGTGTTTACCTTTAAAATCACTTATTGAACTAAAACAAGCCTTTAAAAATATTTACCATCTCTGTTTTATTATTTTTTTGCAAGTTTTATTGTAGGGCCAAATTTCTTGTATGAAATTGCACATAAGAAGAGAGGCCAGAGGATTGTATATGCTAAGGAGTGGAGATAAAGGAATTCTTATGTTTGGACATTTCTATACTTCTTTAAAATATTATACTTTATTCCCCTAGGTGAAAATAAAGACTTTACTTATGGCAGCTAGACAATGATAAATGGGATAAAAGAACTATGTGAAGTTCATAAAGTTTTATGTTCAATTACATGAAGCTTCAATCATTATCGGGTACCAGAATAACTAGGCTCTTGACATAGTTGATTTCTATAGTGCATTGAATTGTCTATATTTTTATGATTCTCTATTCAGTTCATCCTCTACATACAGACATTACCTATTTTGTGTAATGCTATTTTACTGATTTTTTTTCTGGATCAAATTCTAGCAACTGGAGCGTTTAAGTAAAGAGATCTGTTTTTTGACCTGTGACTTACTCAGTTAGATGACGAGAAAAATTCTCCTTGACAGTAATTGAAAATCTAGAACTATGTTAGCGTGCAAGAGCTGCTGTAACAAAGTGCCACAAACTAGTTTAAACAACAGAAATTTATTTTCTCACAGTTCTGGAGTCAAGAAGTCTAAGGTGAAGGTGTCAGCAGAAGTATGTTCCCTCTGAATGCACTAGAGAAGTATCTTTTCCTGGAATCTTTCCTAGCTTCTGAATGTTTTTTGGCTTATGGAAGCATAACTCCAGTTTTCACATAGCATTCTCCCTGTGTGTGTCTCCAAATTTCCCCTTTTAGAAAGACACTAGTTGTATTGGTTTAGGTCTACTGTGTTACAGTATAACCTCACCTTAACTAATTATATCTACAATGACCTTATAAGGTCATTTTCTGAGGTACTGGGGGCTAGGACTTCAACATACAAATTTTGGGGCATACAATTCAACCCATAACAAGAACCATTACAATTTATGGCCAGTTTTAATGAGGATGCCTCCCATTACTGTCTGGTGTTACAATTTTGCCTTCAAAATGCTGTTTATTCTAAAGAGGAGATGCAATCATCAAATTCTATCAAATCAATATATACATATACATATGTATATATATATATTTTTTCATTGACTCTCTATGGGGGAAAATCCCATCAGAAGCTATGCTGAACACTTAATTTTTTTAATTAAAAAAATTATTCAGAAGGTAGATCTCATCCAAATGCTATTCTTTTTTTAAATATAATTTTTATTAAATTTATTGGGGTGACGTTGGTTAGTAAAATTATAGAAGTTTCGAGTGTACATTTCTATAATATATCATCTATATATCACATTGTGTGTTCACCACCCAGAGTCAGTTCTCCTTCCATATATTAGGTTGGTGCAAAAATAATTTAGGTTTTTGCAATTATTTTCAACCTTTTAAACTGCAATTACTTTTGCGTCAACCTAGTATTTGACACTTTTTATCCTTTTCTACCACTTTACATAAAGAAAGATTTAGTGTTCCTGGACACCTGTAATGCATAGTGTCTGATCAAATATCATCAATGTCATAAGCAATGTGCTTTGTAGCACACAACATTGTTTTTCCTCTGTAATTCATTCTAGCACTGCTTTGGGGTCCACATTTCCTAGTACTGACATTATCCCCTTGAACAGTTTTACATAGGCAAAACGATGTTTTTCTTATGTTCCCAGACCCAAGCTGTTTTTCTAAGAGAAGCAGTGTGAAACAATGGTTAGAATGTGACCTGGAAGCCAGGAGACTCTGATCCTGCCATATGTCACTTGGTGCTCTTGGGAAGATCACAGCCTACTCATGACTTCAGCTTCGTTTCTTGTCAGGTAAGATCTTGGACTAGGTTGGAATTCGTACAACTATGCTGTTGAGAGCCTTTGAATCTCCAGATGTCCAGGAGAGGAGCATGGAGAAGAAGAAGGATCAAGACCCTTCATGGCCTGGCAGTTCCCTTCCCCTTACCTAGGGGAGTAGCTCTAGAGCACATTGTTTATGTACTGGAGATCTGAGTACGATTTTGATCTAATGTTAAATAATGGATTGAAAATCACTACACTAAATTCTATGTTGTCTGCCTGTTCTGAAATTCTATGACTCTATCATTTGAATAGGTGTTGTTATAAGTCAAGGCTGCTTATCACAGCTTAAAGAAGAAAGGAAACTTGTAGTTTCATTATACAGGATATCTCTAGTTCTCAGATTTTCAAGTGTGTATTACAAAAATCACAAGGATGCTAAACCTTGTATATTACCTTTCTTCAGCACTATCATTTTTCATTTAATCCTATTCAATAAACAAATGTCCTATTATTATTAGCATTAAAAATCTATTGTGTACTTACCATGTATCAGATTCAGTTGTGAATGTTGGAACTAAACGATGAAAGCTCTACCTCAAAGCTTTTATAGTCTAGTTGATGAGACAGACAAGTAACCAGAACGTTCCACTATCTTGTAGTTGTGCATTGGATATTATGGAGCTTTAACCCATGTAACCCAAACTGAATAGGAATTGGGAAATAATCAAGAGAAGTTTCTTTTTCTTTTTAAATTTCGATTAAGGAGATATTAGAAGCAATGGGAAAAATGATATGGGGGCACTGGAAAGAGAAGAGGCAGACCTCTACCCCACCATCCCTCACCCATGAAGATGACACTTAAAAGACAAGAAATGGTCAGAACTGGAAAGACCTCAAAGCCTACCTTAATAATGACAATAACCCTGGAATGCTTTGGGACCAGTGCTGTGCCAAGCAAGAGTTTAATCAGGAGATAATCAGAGGAGGGGTGCTAGAGCTGCATCCTAAAGAGTGTGGAAATGAGAAGGAGATGGGGAGAGAAAAAGGGTTTCCAAGAAGTAGAAAAGCAATCTGCCAGGGCTTAAGACAAGCGACAGCTAGCCTATTTTGGAAACTATAGAACATTCAGTGGGCAGGATATAGTCTGTGAAGAGAAGAGGAGTGAGAGATTAGGATGGAGAGGTAAGCAAGGGCAATTAACAAAGACATTAAGAGTCTTGAGAATGCTTTGAAGTTTATCCTGAAGGCTCTAAGTAACCATTTAGGGATTTTAAATTGGGATGACTACATGATAAGATACGTCCTTCGGAAAGCTCATACTAATTGCAATGTAGAGACTATATTAGAGACAAGTTACACCGTAGGTTTAAATATCAATTGAGAACTTTTATAATAGTCCAAGAAATAAATAATGAGGGTCAGGACTAAGAGAGTAGAAATGCAGCTGCAGAAAAGCTGGATTTGAAAGATAATTAGTATCAGAGAGGAAAAGACAAGGTTTGGCGACTTATTGGATATGAGAAATGAGGAAAAAGGAGGAGGTAATTGTCCCTATTTTCTGGCTTTTGCAGGAGAAATGGGGGTAATGGTGCCAGTCACAGTAGTAAGGGACATATTTTGATAGGTGGCAGAAAAGATATTCACTTAGCTTTGTATATATTGACTTAAAGGTAGGGTGACCATGTATATTATTGTCCAATTGGTACACTTTTGTGAAAGAAGAGAGACTTGCTATTAATAATGAAGCCATAGAAAACTTAGATAGTATGAATAGTGACCCTAATTTAAGGTGGAACAGGTAAGCAGAGAGTTGGATATATGGAAGGCAATATTGTGTAGTACAGCCTAAGTTCTAGAGTCAGATCTGTATTTGAATCCCTGTTGAACAGAAGAGAAATTTGAATCCTGTTTCTGTTCTTATAGTCTGTTTTTTGAGGCTATAATTTAACTTCTCTGAGCCCCGTATTCTTCATCGGTAGTATTGGGGTTATGATAGCAATCTTACAGAGTTTTGGGAATATCAAATAAAAAATCTTAAGTGAGCACATACCTGGAACTCAATAAATAGCAGTTATGTAAGGTCACAGGATAGATGAGGACTGGAAACTCTTGAAAAGCCAGTCTGTTACATAAATTTGAAAGAAATATGGAGTTCTCGTCTCCAAACGAAATGATGTAGGCAATCTCAGGTGTGCTTATCATGTTCGTGTTCTAAATCCTAGCATCCTTGCAAGTCAGAAGTTTGTTTTTTACTCTTGTTCAAAATATTGTTTGCTATATTGGTATAACATGAGGATTACTCAAAATCGACTATATTGCCATTCAACTTTGAAGTCAAAGTTTGAATCATGGAGATGGCAGCAGATTCACGGGATAATGCAAAATGTACTTCTTCATCACTAAATGAAAAAGTGTTGGATGAAGTTCTTTAGCTGTGAAACTTGCTTCCAACCTAATTTCATGTTTCCCTGAAATTGTATGCAACTGAGACTTGCTCTCGGAAGTAGAACTTGGCACAGAGAATGAAAACTTGGATGCCGTTCAACCATTTTATGGGGTATTTCTCCATCTTTGCTGTGTCATCTTTTAATTTTACTGCCATATAAAATTAAACAATTTTAGTAATAATAGTGCCTTTCAGTGAATAAGGTTTTCTTCTTCTTCTTTTTTTTAAATCACATCATATAATTAGGAACCATTAACTACTGTTAGAGGATTTGGTTAAGTCATCTTTAAGTTCATGAAAACAAAATGAGTGGTCTTCCATAATCTTAAAAAAGAGTCATGGACTTTGGCAGGCAGTGAGAAGCTACTGTCGACAATTCTCCTTGGGTATTACTACATTGTGTGATCTTCATCTCAGATGTTTTTAAGACCTTATCGGAGTTTTTGTGTAAACTTACTAAAAGGTTTTGGGTTTACAAAGCAACATTAGCTAGTTATAACAAGCTAGTCATTGTTAGAAATCACTTTGTAGGGAGATGCTGTATTTTCAGTTGTGATGATTTATATATTTATGAATTGATGCACTGCTAAATAAGTAGAAATTAAAATCTAAATACAACTTTCAATGACAGTTTTTAGAACTATGCTTAGTTTTGCTTATTTATTTATTTTTATTTATTTTCACAAGAGTGAAAAAAGAGACCTTGTTGTTCATGAGTCATGATAGACCTTTTTTCCTTTAATTACAAAAAATGTTTTCTAAAAATTTCTCCTACTTGTTTGGTACAACTTCCCTAATATCAGAATCCTCTCAACTTTCTTAAAGAAGAGAATTTCCTTTTCATTGTACCTCATGTTGTGATAATATGCTTAATTTTAGGTTGTTGAAGATAGTAATCATTGAAATAATATATCTTGCTTTAGCATGACTCATGGGAAGAAGAATTGCTCAAATGTTGAAATGGGCCCAGGGAAATATCTATGATGTCAGAACACTGGGCAAAATCTTGAAAACACCCAATCATTTCTGTTTTCTTTCTTGGTCTTTAAAAATACAAAACAATTCAAGTTACTTCACAAGTCATGGGCAAGTCTGATCTTGGTGGGAAGCATAAGTATGGAGGAGGCACATGCTCTCAGGAGGACAGAGGAGTCAGATGTCAAGTCAAGGTGGAAATACCGTTATTTGTCAGGTAAAAGAGGGAAGATCCTGGCCTGGCCTGCGAACCTTACCCAGTTCAAGGAATTAGAGATTTGCGGCAATTTACCTCAGCGCAGGAGCAAACAATTCTATATGTAAGCATCCAAACAACTTCCAGGTAACATTTGTAGGAAGGTATCTTGTAAGAAGATAGGAAATATGGATGATCCTTTTCAAAGTGTCTACTAAGGAAAAAGAAAAGTTTAAACAGACATGTATTGAATGCTGAAAAATGCTGTCTTCTCTTCAATAGATGCTTGGATGTACAAGAGACACTGTATGAGTAACAAATACCAAACTGGTCTCATTGTCTTTCTCCCCCATTCTCCTAGATTTGTGTCTTTCCTAGTCAGCAGTGACATTTCTGTCAGACCTCCATATCCAATAACTACCTGTACCCTGTCAGTTCTACCTCTTTGTAGTGTGTCAGACTCTCTCTCTTCTTTGCACTCACTACTCCTGTCTTTGTTGTGAATTTTGAAAAGAATCTCTCTGCCCTGGACTTTAAAAATTGTCTCCTGATATTTTTCCTTCAGCCCAATCTCCTCCAATGCATTCTCCATACTCCAGCCCATATTATTTTCCAAAACACTGATAATACTGATTTATTATATTTCTTATTTTATTGAGACCCTTCACCAATGCTCCATTGCCCACAGGATAATTGAGAAAACTTAGCAAATCACATGAGACCCTCCATGAAGTGGCCCCTGTCCATGTTATCGATGACCTCGCCGCCCAGGGTCCATGACCTTACAATATGTATCTATCTGTACTGTACTAATTGCAGCTTCAAGAACTTATTATGTTGCCTGACCACTGCACTGTACACCTGAAGCTGAATAATAGTATATGTCTACTATAATTTCATATATATATAGTCACAGGATATGAAGTACAGCACAGGGAATAAAGTCAATGGAATTGTAATAGATTTATATGATTTCAGAGGGGCAATAGATTGGGTGAGGGGGTTATCACTTTGTGAAGGGTAAAATGTCTAACAATTACATTGTTTTGTACACCTGAAACTAATAAAAAAAGTAAATAAACTGACAAAAATCTATGGAAAAAAAATTCAAGAAAAAGAATTTATTATGTTGTTTCATGCCTCTGTGCTTTTGCCTATGATATTTGTTCTACCTGGAATGCTTTCTGTTTTTCCACTTCTTGCCTCTTTCCTCTGTCCTCATTGCTCACCTGACAAATCATATTTATTCTTTAAAACATATTCTCTGAAATTCAAACTTCTTTGGAAAGTTTTCCCTGAATTTCTCCTCCTCTGTTTGTCATTGAGGTATGTACCATCAGCATGTACCTAGCACATGATAACGCTCAGTAATTGTTGGGTAGTGATAATGGTAATGTTACTATCGGTACACACTTTAGGTTATGTAATTCTCTCACCTCAGTTTGGTTGGTTGATTTATCTGTTGGTTGACAAGAGTGTAGAGGCTTTACTCCTTCTTGTTTTTCTTGTATCAAAATTAAAAGATTCCTTTCTGGTTATGCCCAAAGAAGGAGAGATCTATGTAACGAGCAGGTAACTGAGCCTGGTGTTAAATCCTGAGGTAATTCTGGCATTGGGGCATTGAAAAACTTTGACCCTGGAAAGTCATATTGATTGATTGAGATGTTGGAATTTACAAAGAGATACAGGAGGACTGAGAATATTATACTAGGGTATTATTTTATTAAGTTCATAAAACATACCTTGTTACTCTGAAATAGTAATTTTTTTGTAGATTCATTATAATTTATATGTCTATCAACATACATGCTTAATAGAGGATGACTGTTATCATTAGCACAGAAATGGAAAGATAAAATATACTTAAAATGTTTTGGGCTTTTAAAATGTAATATGGTTAATGTTCTCTATTTTATTTTTGAAGAGACCTGCTTTAAGTAAATGTTTCCTGATTGTAATTGATTTCCTTTTCTATATTTATTTTTTAAATAAATAACTTTATGTTAAAAATTATTTATAATGGTGTATGTTTTGCATAAATCGAAATATGCAACACTTAGATGTAATATCTACTGATCATGTACTCAGTTGTTTTAGAGCAACAAAAATAACTTTCTCAATGGATTATTTAGATCGGTGTAGTGATAAGTTTTTATTAGAGATATATGAGTCTTCGGAAAACTGTCTTTTTGGTAAGTGGGTTTCTAATCATATTATAGAGAACTGTGCTATGTTATATGTCTCTCTATATAACTCTGTTCTTTTTATAAATTTTAGTGTAATGAAGTCAAATGAGTGGGAAGAAGTAAGGATAAAAACAAAGAAAATTGTAAAATCTAAAGAGTAAAATCTAAATAAGTCAGGCAGAGAAAAGTAGTGCAGATCATATTCTTTATTTTTAAAGGAAAAACGTATTTACTAGACCATAATTTTCATTTAAAAAGAATTAAATTAAATGTATTTATAACCATGTTAGTAATAACCATGACATGGATGGTATTTTCTTTTCTTTTAAAATAATTTTTGTTTAAGTATAGTTGGTTTACAATATTATATTGGTTATATTAGTTTCAGGTGTACAATATAGTGATTCGACATTTCTATACCTTAAAATGTGATTACCCCACTATTTCTAGTAATAATCAGTCACTGTGAAACCTTGTGCACTGTTAGTGGGACTGAAACCTGGTATAGTCCCTATGGAAAACAGTATGGAGAGTCCCCAAAAAACTGGAAATAGATCTACCGTATAACCAGTAATTCTACTTCTAGGTAGTTATCCAAAGAAAACTAAAACATGAATTCCAAAAGGTACATGCACCCCTATGTTCATTACAGCATTATTTACAATAACCTAGATACGGAAAACACCTATGTGTCCATTGATAGACAAATAGATAAGGAAGATGTGATATAACACACACACACACACGAATACATAATATATAGCATATATTATATATACAGTATATACAACAGAATATAATGCAGCAATAAAAAAAGAATAAAATCTTGCTATTTGTGACAACATGGGCATGGTCTAGAGGGTTTTATGCTAAGTGAAATAAGTCAGGCAGAGAAAGACAAATACCATAGGGTCCACTTATATGTGGAATCTAAAAAAAAGAAAACACAAACAAAACAAAACAAAAACAGACTAATGGTATTTTTCTAAAGAACTCTATGCATTTACTAGGCACAGCTTCAAATTTTTAATGTAGAAAATGGGTGCCATGTTGTTACTATAAAATTAAAGAAGCTTGGAGTTGAAGGCACTGTGATTGTAGACTTCTGATCTTTATATTTGTTATTATAGAGTCTACAAAATTCAGAAATATTTCTCTTATTGTGTTTCTGTTTAAATACTAATCATTAAATAGCAGACAGAAGAAATTTGTGGTAGATTATATGATTGTTAAAATATTTAGAATTGTAACAGCTATATACTATGTTGAAGGGATAGTAGATTGGGGGAAGGGGGTTATCACGTTGTGAGGGGTGTAAATATCTAACTATTACATTGTTTTATATGGCTGAAACTAATAAAAAATAAATTAAAAAGAAATATTTAGTACTTCTCTTTTACTGGACCCTTCCTTACTTGGCCTCTTTCTACCATGAACTTTGACCCTGTCAAGCTTGACCAAGTTACTTATTTTGAACAGTGAAATAAGTTACAATGAAATTACCAGGGCACAAGTGACATATGTCACTTCCATGCTGGAAATTTTTTTTTAAATTAAATTTTATTTGGGTGACAATTGTTAGTAAAGTTACATAGATTTCAGGTGTATGATTCCAGGTGTACAATTCTGTAATACATCATCTATATCTCATTCTTATCTCTCTTTTCTCTCTGCTACAGGACCAACATGATCCACATCAGGCCACTTATTCAGACTTGCATCCAAAATGAAGAGGACATTGAGAGGAGTTAATGTGTAACTGGCATAAATGTGAGTGAGAAACACACTATTATTGTTTAATACACAAGAACTGTGATCATTTTTTAAAAAAATTTTTATTGGGGAATATTGGGGAACAGTGTGTTTTTCCAGATCCATCAGCTCCAAGTCAAGTCGTTGTTTTCAATCTAGTTGGGGAGGGCGCAGCTCACTGGCCCTTGTGGGAATCGAACCCTTGACCTGGGTATTATGAGCACTGTGCTTTAACCAACAGAGACAACCAGCTGCCCTGTGGTCATTTTTTTACTATAGCATAATTGAGCCTAAGTTGACTGTAACAGATGAAAACTTT
Organism: Rhinolophus sinicus; assembly: GCF_036562045.2. Lineage (NCBI taxonomy): Eukaryota > Metazoa > Chordata > Mammalia > Chiroptera > Rhinolophidae > Rhinolophus > Rhinolophus sinicus. The sequence goes on from NC_133752.1 coordinate 27,047,492, forward strand.
TAATAATGAAATGAAAATAGATGTATATAAAACTACATGATAATTTTTTTCAAAGACATCAAAGTACAACTCAATATCTTAATATAAAAAATAAACATGTCTTCTAAAGTTGACTTTTAAAACAGTTTTGTCCCCAAAAGGGAGAGAGTTCAACTCAGTACGATTTCTGTTGTTTTTCAGTGTTTCCTGAAAATGAAATTGGTTTCAAGCTAAACTGAAACTAATTTAATTTTGTGGGCAGATTAAGCAAAATTTGAAAGACATTATTAGTTGGAAACTGGAATTATATTTTACATTTTGGAACTCAGTGTAGCTAAATGAAAGAAAGCATAATTTATCAATCGAAAGTAGATATTATAATGAACAAGTATGATGACTGTTAATAACAGTTTTTATCAATAATTTTTTTCATTAGAAAATAGATATTTGAGTATGTCTGGAGACAATCAAATAGGACCACAAGTGAGTAAAGATATTTCAAATAATACAATATAAACAACCTTGAAAACAAAAAGTTGTGAGAATGAAGGTGGAGCTCTCTGATGAATACGATAAAAGCCTAGAAGAGGAACTGATATTTCTCTTGTAAATCACATGCCCTCCTCCTCACACTCAGAATGTATACTCAGTCACTCAAGTATCTACCTGCCCTCTTAGCATACCTTCCCTTTAATTGCCAAGAACTCCCCAAAATCCTTAAATCTAAAGGGGAGTCAAGTCTTACTTCAGTACTAGGCATGGAGGGAACAAGAAAGCTTGTTCAGCTCACTAGTGCCTTTGCCTCCCTCTGCCACATGGTTTCAATATCAGAGACTTGTCTGCACTTTTTGCAGATGCTTGCCCACTCGGCAAGAGTGAATCCCTGTGCATATATGCTTTGTTACCAGTCACTACAACCCAGCCACTGGGCCAGAGTGAACTGAGTCTGAAAGGCTTCCTATGTCAATCACACATTATGTCCAACATCTTCCTCCCAGGAATGCCTTCAGTCCTTGTTAAACTCCGGCCTAACAACCTACACCTCCCCTTTGCTTAGGAACTCATTGTTCTTTACTCCTTTCAGATCAGACTCTGGTTGGAGCTGCCATGGTATTGGACTTCCTATTAAAAAGAAAGGGGCATCTTTCACTACTGTATTAGACAAGTACAAGTTATTTTTTACATCAGTCTCTTAGGGTCTCCTAGGTGCCTCCTTATTCTATATTTGCATTCTATATTATACTCAAACTAGCCATAGTTTAGCTCCCCCAAAGGCAGGTGTATTTTTCACTGGTCTATCAGGAGGGGAGAAAATGTTAGGTTCCGCTGGCCCTTAAAGTGATGCCTAGTGACCTAACATTATCGAAATGTGCTTGGCTTACTGAGGGGGTAAGGGCCAAACGCCTGGGCCTCAGGTACACTGCCATCTCCGTATGTAGTTTGATCAAAAGAGGTAAAACCTTTCCTCAAATATCCTCTTCTGTTTACTGCCATGATTTTCTGGCCATGTGCATTGATGATACATTTCTGTGAAATTTTAAAACTTTCCCTCTGCCTTTTCTCTTTGAGATTTTTAACATACTAAAGAGAAATATCCCAGATTATTATTCTTTGGTGAATGATGTGGGGATGCACAGTATGGAAAACTGGTAAGGCTGACATGTTTCAAAGATTTTGCTGCTACAGATCCTGCCTTGCTACTTGACTTCTAAGTGTGGTTCTGAGCGGGCTGTCTGAAACTCAGTGAGAAATGAAATGTGTTTTCTGTGGTAGTGGCTAGGACCTTAAGGAAGTTAGAGATGAGGGCCATTTTGTAGAATTTGACCTTGGACTTTCTATCATCTTTCCAAAGGATATTGCTATTCCTTATTCTGTTCTCTACTTTCTTTGCTGCACTTGTAGGAAGGAGTAGCTCTTTATCTTTGAGTGACCTACCATTCCCTCCTCAGTTTGAGGACCAGTGTCTACAGTTAAAATTATTCTCAAATCTTTCTTAATTCTTAAAATTTAAAAACGTGACAAGTAAGTATCCAGGGAAATGTTTCTGAAAGGAATAGTTTGTCTATATGAATACCAAGTTGGATTTATATATTTTTTAATATATTTTTTTCAAGAGTGGTTTCTTTAATTATTGCATGTTTTCCACTGGATTTCTTACTTTTCATGGTTGGGATGCCTTGATTTTTTTCTACAAAAACTTTCTCCAGCATTATGATTTGTTAGTGTTATTTGGCTATAAATTTGGTTTGCTATGCTACAGTTTCTTCTGAATTACTGATTCTTAGTTCTGTTTTACCATTTTCCCTTTTTCCAGTCTCCATGCATGTTTCCTTTTCAATCTCGAGAGTATTCACCAGTACAACAAACATATTTTGGGGCATTATGCACTGTGACCTGCAGAGTTTTAGGAACCACTCTGGCATCTATTTTGGGGATGTATTTATTATTTTCCTGTCTGCCAGTCATTTGTTGCTAGCCAGGCATTCAGGACTGTTAGCCCCATTCTGGATCCTATTCAGCTTTTTTCCAGGCAGATATGCCTGGAGTCTTGATGTCCTATGCCTTAAAATGTAAGGGTTTTGCAAAGCCTTATGCATTTCAAAACATAAGTGTGCAAAATGCTGTTTGTGCAAAATTTGCAAAATGCTGATTATTGAATATAAACCACCTAAAATAAAATCCCATGATATAAATTTGAAGATCTTTTACAAAAAGCAGTACATAAATAACAGTTTAAATAACAGTTAGTTTTATGAAGCTCTGTATTGTATTTAAAATGATAAAGATTCAGCAGACTTAAAACGGGAATTTATATACATATATAAATTCCTTATATACACTGTATAGGAAACTGCTAATGTCCTCTTACAAGCTAACTTCATCATACCATTTGGCCTGGTTACAAAGTTAGTCATCTGTGGTTTGCCATCCCTTGAAATATTGCAAAGGAGACCTCTTGACCTACAAATCCCAGAGTTATCCTGGATTACTTCTAAATTTTGGCAATATCCTGAGATGGCACTTTAACCTTGAGATCCCTGGGGACTCCAAGAGCTGATTTGAATCCACTGGCCATCTGTCCTTTAAAACCAATTTGTCCCAGAAAAATATAACTGTTTTTTATTTTTTCATGGTACCATCCAGTAGGCAGGAATCCTTTTAAATTATATAGTTTGTTATGATGATTGTCATTCAGAATTTTGGACAGCTTTTCCCACTACTATATCTGAAAATCCAGTCAATTACCTAGTTTCATTTATCTTTCTCTAAAAATTGAATCCATTGTTTTTCTTCTTAATTGCATATATATACCGAATATTCCATTCCTAATACTAATATATTCAAGTAATATATTAAATGTACACCTACTTATTGTCCTCATGGAATCATGGAAATCTTCCTTATTACTTTGATTATTCTGGTGTTAAACACAAATATATTTTCAGTGAAAATATAATCATCAGATGAGATTTTATTATCACTAAACCAATTCTGTCCCAATCTAGTGACCATTAGTTTAAGAAGTATGAAATGAAGTTAGAGCAAATGACTATTGATTGATATTGGTCTCTATTTTCTAAGATTCAGAGTAAAAGAGGAGGCTGAAAAAAATCATTAAACACTACCACATTTATCCCAAATGGTTTTATAAATTAGTGTCTAAATATTTATGGGAAAATAGTAGATAGTAAATGGTTGGGTTGTATGAGTACTGGGCATCAAGTTATGTTCCCTCTCTTTCTATTTACATTTAGCTTAAAATCTCTTCACTTAAAAAAGTGATTGCCTAGAGACCTTTGAAGCCAGGGAGGATGATGCAAGGGCAAGAGGTTTATTCCCAGGGTCACACTTCATTTGCATAAGCTAGTAACCATAGGGCACTGTGGAATGTCTGTAAATAGATTTCATTACAGAAGTTCAGCTTAAAGGGACTAAAATAAATCCTCAAGCAAACATTTTATATTGCTTCAGGTTCTGCAGTAATAAAAATATTTTAGTAACACAACATTCTATGAAGGCAGGAAATGAAACAGGAGGGTCTCCATATCTTTCTTTTGGTGCACGGTTATTCACAAACACTATATTCTTATTGTTTTAACAAAATAGTTCTACAAAAACAGGATTATGTCATTCTATATGGCTGTCATGAGGTAATAAGACAAATACAAATCTCTCCCTCTCCCTTTCCCTCCCACTCTCCCTCTCCCCGTTCCTCTGTCTCTCCTCCCTCTCCCTATTTCTCTCTCCTCTTTTTCTATTTTGGCATCTTGACCTTGTCTCCCCTGAACTCTTACTCTCTTATCCTCTAAAGTTTCAGGTTTATTGCTGCTGGATTTGTCCAACAACAACATTCCTGGAAATAGTAAATAATGCATTCTGCTGTCCAAAGGAGTTTTAGCTAGAAAACATGACTTAAAAGCCAAATATCAGATTTAAACATTGGCATCTCTGAAAAAGGAATGAAGGTGAATACATTGTTTTAATTCTGGCACAGAAAAAAGGGAATATTCCATTAATAAATCATAGGTAAGTTTGAACTTGAGTGAAAACAGTGGAAGACATCAATATGTCCAATTCATTAGATTATAATAAATATATATAAGACCACATATTCTGGTACTTTAAAAGGTATGTAACATCAATTCTTCAAATAGAAATACGCTTCTGTAAATGTGATTTTTGTGAAATTTATACCACGGACTTATACTTGCATAATTTTGCATGTTGGCTTTAAGAAACTGTAATAGCATATTTCACACTTGTGTGTCATGTTTTGTACTCTACTAAGCTTAATATTTTGTTTATATGTTAATTCATTCATGCATTCACTGAACATTGACTAAGCACCCACTAGATGTTAGACACTATACTACTGGTAGGTTTTGAGCAAGGAGAATGCTTTGGTTCAAGTCTCAGAAATAGATTATCAGACATGTGAGAGGCTAAGTTGGACACTGGACTGATTGTACACTTTAGAGTCCGGTGGACAGGGGTTCAAATACGACTTTAAAAACTAGTCAGTTGAGCACTTTGGGGTATGACACTTCACATCTGTGAGTATTAATTTCCTCATCTGGAAAAGAGGTCGGCACATGTATCTTACAGAATGGTTGTGAAGTTTAGGACAAACTTAGGTGAAATGATTGGTACTATGTATAGCACATAGATGCTGAAAATATCATAGATAATTTTATCATTATAGTTGGTACTGATATATTCCACTTTCAAGAAAATCATTAATTTTAATTATTTTAAAGTAAGCAATTTAAAATAATTTATCGGTGATACGGAAACACATTTTTTAATGGTTTTGAATTGAGTAGAATAGGTCTTAATAAAGTACTTTTTATTTGTATTTACTCCATCAACATAAATTTAATGAACTTAGCCATATTATCATGATTTAAGGATTAATGCATTTGAAAATCGTGAGGCTTAATCTAGAATTGGTTGGTGTTCAGGAAGACCATCTATGAAAGCAGTAAGACATTTGTTAGCCTTGGAGCTGTCAGGTCAGACACTAAATATATGATGCCGAATCTTTAATTGCACATTTCCATTTCTATTTAAAATATCCCCACATCTTCCATATATATTTGATGATGAGAAGGTACAAGTTATAACATAGTCCTATTAAAAAAAAAAAGACACGTAAAACATAGAGCATATAGATACTTCATTTTTTCTATGGAAATACTAATCTTTTACAGTAATTTAATCAGATAATTTCAGTTTATGTTCCTTTGTGCTTCATCATGTTTACTTTTCTAATAACTACAATTATTCTCAGACTGACATTACATTTTTCCCCTAGAATAGATGTGCTTAAATTGAAAAAATCCAATTGAATAAGACCATGTAACGAGAAAATGTAATCCATCGTTATTAAAAAAGGCAGCTTACCTTTATCTGGGTGTTAAATAGTACAAATCCATGAGAGCCAGTGAATGTTTTGAAGTCAAAACGAAGGGCATTACCAAGGCTGAAGTGGATTTGTCACAGAATTATATGTATTACCTCAGAAATAGGTTATAACTAGGAGGGGTAATGGGATATATGAACAATTAAATGAAAGAAAGACCATTTTATTTTATATATCTTCACCTTGGTGTAATCCTTTGATTGAGATTTTTATGCAAAATTTATTTAAGATAAATACAAAGCAGTTTAAAAGGGCTTTATATCTAATTTATTAGATACGATATGTTTTCTAGAAGAAAGCTGTAGATGAAGATGTCTGACTGATAAGAGCTCTTACAGAAGCATTATAAAGAATACCAGCGTGGAGATCAGGCACTGTGGCAAGTGGCATCTGTTCTGACTGGGAACCCATACACTTAGCCCACATGATTCATATTTGGGTCAGTGCTGTTGGTATGTCTTTGAAGTATTTATGAACCATGCCTTTCTTGTTAAAAGATATGACCACTTACATAGTTGTTAAAAATGTTTACAGTGGTAGTAACAAAGTCAACACTACTTTAAAGACAGATTTTAAAATAAAGTATTAAAATGTACTGATTCATATGTGGTTGTAGTGCTCTTGAATGTATTTACAATGAAAATAACAAAAAGCAGTGCAAAGTAGCACTTCACTGGACAATAGCACTTTAGTATTATAGTAAGTATGGCATCATTTGGAGTAAAATTACCTTATTCATTGAAATAATTCCATCATAACATGGTCTGACCTATATGTTAGACCCTACAGCGTGGATTTTATGGACCCAGTTAGAGTGCCGTGCCAATGTTTAAATTACATGCTTTACAGAATCAAATTCAAATGTGTTCCTGTATGTCAGAATGGTCATGGAAAGTGGTGAGCATACATGGACTGCAGTTGTAGGTGCATAGTCTTTCAGTAAGAATTGTATATGCCTTAAATCAAGTGATCCAGAGAAAGCTTGATTCAGCTTAGTAACTCTTAATACTTATTCACTCTTTAGTCGATCATTTCTTCTTTTATGCTCATTAGAATGAGGTTTTGTTTACCTTCTGGCTCATCCTTCTGCATGTCTGTCTCCTGGTACTCAGGATAAACACAAGACATGCTCATGATCCAATGTTATCTTGACTATAAAGAAATATTATTCCGTCTTTCAGTTTCTGGAACACACTGTATGTAATGATAGCAGTGCTATCGAACTTGAGCTGTTAAGACTGAGTAATGTAGTCTCTGTGTAAAATATCTGCCATTGTTTCCTATTGATGGAGGTACTAAATACTCAGGAACTTTGGAATGGACAGGTCAGAGAATTCCTAAGCCAGGGAAGGAGGTGGCTTAATCAGAGAAATAAAGTTGGTAATAGAATCTATTATTTATTAAGCTTTAAGTAAGAGCCCAGAATTATACTTCACATGTCCTACCCTAACAATAATCCTTGAAGACACATATTATCTTCAGAATTTCACAATTGAAGAAATTACACTAAATAGAATTGTAACTTTTCCAATGTCACTGAAGTAGCTACAAAGCTAAGATTCAAATGCAGGTTGACAAAAACAAACTCATAGAGGCAGATAACAGATCAATGGTTACCAGAGGAGAAGTTGGTGGAGGGAGGACAAAACGGGTAAAAGAGGTCAATTGCATGGTGATGGAAGGAAACTAGACTTCTGATGGTGAGCATTCTATAGTGTTTACAGATGTCAAATTTTAACATTGCACACCTGAAGCTTATATAATGTTACGAACCAATGTTACCTCAATTAAAAAAAATTAAGGACAAATAAGAAAAACAAATGCAACTTTGACTCTATGGGACAAGCAGAAAGGGAAGAATGTACAGGTAGAATGATAAGTTAACCGTGCAGGTTGAGGGTGGAGGGGTGGTCGCAAAGGCTAATGATGGGAAATCAAGCATCTCAAATTTGTTGATGCCCCAGGGTTTGCTGATGCATGTGTGTGGGCAGAGTGCAGACAGACTGTATTGCCACACTGGAAAGCCATGGTTATAGGACTTTAGGGTACTGCCTGTATGTGAATATGCTGAATGGACCTGAGGATTGTTTTGTTTTCAGGGATTTTCAGAGATATGGATGTCTCACATAAGTGACATACGAACACAGTGTCATTATACAAATTTAATCAAAAAGAATTACATGGAATAAAAAGTGACTCTTCCTTATTTGCCCCCTCACAGTAATACTCTTCAAGAGGTAATCATTTTTAACATATTTTTGTGTGTAAATTTTTTCTACACACGTAATGTATACTTACTGCTTTTTTGTTGACATTAAAATGGTTACATTCTTTTTTTAAAATTAAAGTTTGTTGGGGTGACAATTGTTAGTAAAGTTACATAGATTTCAGGTGTACAATTCTGTATCACATCATCCATAAATCCCATTGTGTGTTCACCACCCAGAATCAGTTCTTTCATCACCATATATTTGATCCCCTTTACCCTCATCTACACCCCCTCTCCACTAAACTATTGTCTGTGTCTATGAGTTTTTGTTTCTCATTTGTTTGTCTTGTTCTTTTGTTATTTTTGGTTCATATACCACGTATCAGTGAAATCATGTGGTTCTCTGCTTTTTCTGTCTGACTTATTTCGCTTAGCATTATAATCTCAAGATCCATCCATGTTGTCACAAATGGTCCTATTTAATCTTTTCTTACTGCCAAATAGTATTCCATTGTGTATATATATCACAACATCTTTATCCATTCATCTATTGAAGGACATTTTGGTTGTTTCCATATCTTGGCCACCGTAAACAAAGCTGCAATGAACATTGGAGCACACTTGTCTTTATGTATAAATGATTTCAGATTTTTTGGGTAGACACCCAGGAGAGGGATTGCTGGGTCATATGGTAATTCTATTTGTAGTTTTTTGAGGAACCTCCACACTGCCTTCCATAGTGGCTGCACCAGTCTGCATTCCCACCAACAGTGTATGAGGGTTTCTTTTTCTCCACAGCCTTTCCAACACTTGTTACTATTTGTTTTGTTGATGACAGCCATTCTAACTGGGGTGACGTGATATCTCATTGTGGTTTTTATTTGCATTTCTCTGATGATTAATGATGTTGAGCATTACAGGGCAACAATAATCAAAACAGCGTGGTATTGGAAGAGAAACAAACACATAGTACAATGGAATAGAATTGAGAACCCAGAAATAAAACCACATAAATATGGACAATTTTTGACAAAGAAGCAAAAAACATACAATGGAGAAAAGACAGCCTCTTCAATAAATGGTGCTGGCCAAATTGGAAAGCCATGTGCAAAAGAACGAAACTGGACTGCTATCAGTCACCATGTACCAAAATTAATTTAAAATAGATCAAAGACTCAAGCCTAAGATCTGAAACAATAAATTGCATAGGAGAAAACATAGGTCCTAAACTTATGGACCTTGGGTTCAGAGAGCATTTCCTGAATTTGACTCCAAAGGCAAGGGAAATAAAAGCTAAAATAAATGAATGGGATTATATCAAATTTAAAAGTTTCTGCACAGCAAAAGTAACCATTGACAAAATAAAGAGGCAACCAACTGAATGGGAGAAGATTTTTGCAAACAGTGCCTCTGATAAGGGGCTAATATCCAAAATATACAAGGAACTCATGCAACTCAACAACAAAAAAACAAACAATGCAATTGAAAAATGGGCAGAGGACCTGAAGAGACATTTCTCCAAAGAGGACCTACAAATGGCAAATAGACATATGAAAAAATGCTTACATTCTAAACAATGTTTTCAGCTTGAGTTTTCATTTGGCAATATGTCTTTGAGATATTGACAAGGAAATATCTATGATGTTCTTTTTAACTGCAGCTATATACCAAACGGGTACCACCATTTATTTAAACAATTCTCTTATTGGTGAATGCTTAGAATGTTTCTACATGTTCACCACTGCAATTAACAAACAGAATATTATCATAGAAGCATTTTTTGTATGTGTGTAAATACTTCTCTAGAATACTTGTATATACCTAGAAGGAATTACTGAGTTAAAATACATTTGCATTTTAAATTTTGATAGATACTGCCAAATTGAACCTACAAAATTCTTTACTATTTTACCCAACCACATGAAAGTAAATGAGAGTATTTATTTTCCCACATCCTCCCTAACGCTGAATTTAACTGTTATCAATATGATGGGTAAAAATTATACATCCATACAGTTTAGTTGTTGAATGTTTGGTGAACATTGATAAATGATCAGCAAATAAAGACACCTGTGCCTGTGTCAATTATTTTGTCCTTACCCTGGTATTCCAATCAATACATTTTAAAAATCAGCTCATGGGTTATTTCACTAAGTGTGTCAGTAATGGTTTACTTCAGATAGTAGCTGATCAACACAGTTCAAGCATGGGTGCAGGTGCTAAAATTTTGGCTGTGAAGTATGATCAAACAATACAGTGAATGTTTAAGTTAAAAAAAATTATTACAGTAAAAGACACATTGCCATTAATCCCTCTCAAAATATACTCCCTTGCTTTGAACACACTTATCCCACCATTCTTGCCACTTTCTGAAGCAGTTCTGGAAGTCCTCTTTTGTCAGTGTCTTTAGTTGTGCTGTCATGACTGTCTTGATGTCCTGAATCATTTTGACTTTAGGGAAGAGCCAGAAGTCGTATAGTGCCAGGTCTAGTGAATAAGGTGGATGAGGACACACCGTAATGTTTTTATTACAGAATTTGTCATACCAGAAGCAATGTGTGACATGGAGCCTTTCTGTTGTGATAAAAAAACTACAGTAATGCCCCTGCTGAGTGCCATCCAATAGAAAGGCAGGGATCTTCAATATCGGAAGCAGCGCATCGAACCTTAGTAACAATGTGTGACAAGTTTCAACTTGTTTGTGTGCAGTCAGTTGGGTGTGAGCTATGATTGAGAGAAGGTGTGCTTTAAAGTGGGCTATAAATCATCTTCCATTATGACAACGCTCCATGTCACACATTGCTACTGGTAGGGCAATTTCTAGAGGTCATTAGAGGGTTGAAACTTTCAGCCCTGCATCCCAACCACTTGGGAGGGGAGAGGGACTGAAGATTGAGTTCAGTCACCAATAGCCAATGATTTAATCAATCATGCCTATGTAATGAAACCTTCACAGAAGTCTCTAAGTAATGGGGTTTGAAGAGCTTCTGAGTGAGTGACTACATCTGTGTGCTGAGAAGGTAGAGAGAATAAAAGGTAGGCAAAATAGATGAAAATAGGGAGAGTTGGTAAGTTCATCGGAAGAGTTGATAAGTTAATAGTAAACACCATTAAGAAACATATTACCTAAGTGCTATTCATACCTGTGGGCTCTTAAAAATAATCTGAATAAGATTTTTAACTTTGAATGCACTTACATGTTTAATTAATTTTCTAACTTTTAAATTAAAAATTGCACAACATAAATGTGCAAGTTTGAACATTATCAGCGTTAATATTATTAACCCTTTATATTTATAAAACATTTTACAATTTACAGAGTGCTTTGCCATACTCATTTTCATTTGACTTTTCTCACAACTCTACCAAACCCAGCCAATATAGAAAGCTGAGACTTGCAGAAATTATGTGGCTTGGCCAGAGTCCAGAAAAATGTATTTGGTGAGCCTAGGGATCGAATTTTATCTTCTCATTCCCAATTTAATGCCTTTCTCATTTCACATGGTTATCTTTCCCAAAACATTCATGAACCCACTATGTACAAGATAACATCAGATTCTGAGGATGCTAACATGTGCAAGTCAGCACACCTTCATGGTACAACAGGCTAGTGGTAAACCATTGGTTGAATATGTAGTAAATACAGATTCCTCCAGTATCCTAGGCTTGGGTCCAGAATGAGGTCATTTTCAGTAATAATCAACTTTGCTTCACTGGTTCCTGTTCCTATCTCCTAAGGTCTGACTGCAGTTACCAGCAAATCTTCTACCATTGGCTATTGCTGAAAACCTCCAAATGGTGTCCTATATGAACTTCCAAAACAGTCTAGTCAGCTACCCAGAAGGACTCCTTCCTTACTACTCTGTAATTCTGTTTCTGGACCATGCTTTTGCCTGTTTTCTTTCCTTTTGTATAGAATTGTTTTTCCTTCAATGATCTCTAAGTCTCTTACATAAATGTATTTCTGTTGGTACTGCCTAGACATATACAATTATATTTTATTCCAAACTGGTGGAAAAGGAGAAAGGTAATAGCAACTTTCAGTGGAGGGGGAAAAAAAATAAAATGGACTGAAAAATGGGCATATGGTAAATGCCAATTTAGTGATTAAAACGATCAGGATTATTTCAGTTTGAAGTGACTAGAAGCTGAATTGCAACTAGCAAAAATGAGATTTATTGAAAAGATCAAGGATAGTACTAATTTCATTGAAAAGATCAAGGATAGTACTAATTTCATTAGGTACAAAGATTCAAACAATGTCATCAGAACCAGTCTTTCTACATCTTTCCATTTCTACATTTCCTTTCTAATGGCTCCATTTTTAGGCAAACTATTATCTCATCATAGCAAGATGGCTTTCAGTAGCCTTAGGCTTAAATGCTCACAATCACATGTCAGTTGCCCAGGACTGGAAAAACAAAATTGGAGACTTGAGAGGTCTCAAAAACTCAGCTGGTCTCTTCTGAAAAACATTTGGCAAAATTTAAAGCTGTGCAAGGTGGGAGACTAAAGAAACAAACTCTGAGCTGAGAACTCTTAAAATGATAAGAAGAAATTATAGCAAACTCTTGGTGTTGAGGACAAAAACATGTTCTCAACTGAAAGTCCTGGAATACCATGCTCTATGAATAGAGGTGAACCAGAGATATATTATAGCACAGACTCAACCCATCTCAGTCTCTGATAGGATCAGATGATCAGATTTCCCCTCTGTCTCCCACTGTATTTTCCTAGCCTTCCCTTTAGCCAAGCAAAGGCTAAACCCAAAAAGATGGACTATAACATCATCAGACATACCTTCATCTTTTAATACATAATGACAGGAATTAATTTAAAAGTGACTAGACATGTGAAAAGACAGGGCCATATAACTAATAATTTAAAGAAAAAAAGTTAATACTAAAAGGAGACCATAAGTGAATTCAGATATTAAAGTTAGCAGATAAGAACTTTACTATACATATGTCTAGGTAGAGAGCAGAAAAGGTAATAAAATAGATAAAAATAAGGATAATTTAAAAATAAAATAATTTGACAATAGAAAAAAAGGACATTATAGAACTGAAAAATACAATATCTGAAATTAAGAACACTATGTATGTGTTTAACACAAATTGGTCATACCAGAAGGCAGGATTGATGAACTATATATAGGTTAAAAGAAAACATGCAAACTGAAACACAAAAGAAAAAAGGGAAATATAGAACAAAGTGTGAGATATGGTACATCATGGAAAGAGCTAACATATGTGAAATTAAGGTGACAGAAAGAGAAGAGAGAAAACTGGGAAGAAACATATGTAAAGAGATAAGGACTCTGTATGCTTCCAAACTGATAAAAGATACAAACCAATGATTTGAAAATCTCAGCGAACCTCAAAAAGGATACATACAAATACCAAACAAATAAAACTAACCAACACACACACACACACACACACACACACACACACACACCTCACTCACACACACACATCATCGTCAAATTGCTGAAAACCAAGGACAGAAAAAAATAACTTTAAGAATGACAGTAAACTTCTTAACAGAAATAATGAAAGCCAGTGGATATTATTGAAAGAATTAAAAGAAAATGACTGCCAGCATAAAATTCTATTCTGGGAGGAAATATCCTTCAAAAATGTGATATAAGGATAGTTTAGGAAAATAGAAACTAAAAAATATTGCCATAAGAAGCCTGTATTGAAATAAATAGTAATGAGAGTTCTTAAGGAAGAAAAAAATGATCCCAGATAAGACAACAGAAACGTAGACAGAAAGGTAGAGTACTGGCAAAGGTAATTATGGTACTAAATATTGATATAATACAAAATAATGTCTAATGCAATTCAAGATCTTTCTATAATATTTATGAAATTAAAATATAAAAATAATTTAAAATGCAAGAAGAAGTAAATGATGTTAAGTTGCTTTAAAATTTTAGCATTTTCAGGGAAGTGGTAATAATTTACATGAGAATATAATAACTTAAGGATGCAGGTTGTAATATCCAGTATAATGGCTAAAAGAATGCATAATTAACAAGTTAATGGCTGGAAAAAGAATAGCATAAAAGTTTGATTTGTCCACAAAATGGCAAGGAAGGATAAAAAGCAAATATAACACAGACAAAACAGAAAAAAATAGTAAGATTTTAGATAGATATAAATTTCAGCATATCAGTGTTTAAACTAATGTAACTGGACTAAATATATCAAGAAAAAGACCAAGATTGTCAGCCTGGGGGAAAAAGAAACTATGTGATGCTTAAAAGAGACACATCTCAATTATAAGACAAAGATTAATAGTAAAAGGATGAAAAAAGATATATCATGTATACAATAACTAAAAATAAATAATACCAGAAAAGTTACACTTTAAGTCAAGAGGTAGTATTGGAGATTAACAGGGACATTTTAAATGATGAAATTTGTTTACTTGCTGGGACAATATGTCAATCTTAAATCTTTTTTATAACATTAGAAAATACAAAGCACAAATTAACTGAAAGAAAAAGAGAAATACACACATCCGCAATAACAGTAGGAAACTTGAATAAACCCAATCCAATAGCTGAGAGAAAAAAATAGAAATCTTAGTGGGGATATAGAACATATAAATAGTGCCATCAACAAATTTGACCTGATTTACATACGTAGAACACTATACACAACAATGACAGAATTCACATTCTTTTCAAATACATGTGAACTGTTAATCAAATTTACTATAATCTTGGCTACAAAGAAGTCTCAATAAATTTCACAGGATTAAAATAATTCAGAATATGTTCCCCTAAAGTTAATGAAATCAATAACAAAACGTAACAAAAATTCCACAATTTCTTTACACAAATATTTATAAAATGTCTGTGGATCAGGAAGAAATGATAATGAACTTCAAAATAGTTATTTTAAATTAAATGATAATGAAAATATGACATATCAAAACTGATGGAATGCAGCTACAGCAGTGCTCAGATGGAAATTTATAGCATTAAATGCATCAATAGAAAAGAAGAAAAGCTGAAAATTATTGTTCTTTTAATTTTAATGTATTTGTAGTGCTGGCATTTTTAAAACTTAAAAAAATTCATTTATGGTTGGCATACAATATATATTACTTTCAGGTGTACAATATAGTGATTAGATATTTATATAACTTAAAAAGTGATCACCCCAATAAGTCTAGTACACATCTGACACCATTCATAGTTATTACAATATTGATTATCTTCCCTTTGCTGTACATAACGTCCCCATGACTGTTTTTATAACTGGCAATTTGTACATCTTAATCTCTTCCTTTTTTTTTTTTACCCCCATCCCCCTCTCATCTGGAAACAATCAAAATGTTCCCTGTATCTATGGGTTGGTTTCTATTGTGTTTGTTTATTTTGCTTTTTAGATTCAACATATAAGTGAAATCATATGGTATTTGTCTTTCTCTGCCTGACTTATTTCACTTAGCATAATAGCCACTAGGTCCACTCATGTTGCTGCAAATTGCAAGATTTCATTCTTTTTTATGGCTGAGTAATATTCCAATGTACTACCTCTTCTTTATTCATTCGCTTATCGATGGACACTTGGTTGCTCCCATATCTTGGGTGTTGTAAATAGTGCTTCAATGAACATAAGGATGCATGTCTTTTTAAATTAATGATTTGGATTTCTTTGGATAAATGCCCAAAAGTGGGATTGCTGGATCATATGGCAGGTCTTTTTTAATTTTTTTGAGGAAATTCCATACTGTTTTCCATACTGGCTGCACCAATTTGCAATCCCACCAACAGTGCATGGAGGTTCCCTTTTCTCCCCATGCATGGGAACACTTGTTGTTTGTGGATTTATTGATGATAACCATTCTGAAAGGTGTGAGGTGATAGCTAATTGTGATTTTAATTTGCAGTTCCCTGATGATCAGTGATGTTGAACATCTTTTCATATATCTATTGGCCATCTGTATTTCCTCTTCGAAGAAGTATATATTCATATCCTCTGCCCATTTTTCAAGTCATATTGTTTGCTTTTTTGGTGTTAAGCTATATTAGTTCCTTATACATTTTAGATATTAATCCATTATAATGTATAATGGTGAATATCTTCTCCCATTCAGCAGGTCATCTTTTCTTTTTGTTGATGGTTTCCTTTGCTGTGCAAAAACTCTTTGGTTTGATGTAATCCCATTTGTTTATTTTTCTTTTTGTTTCCCTTGCCTGAGTAGACACATCCAAAAAGATATTACCAAGAGTGACATCAAAATGTTTACTGCCTATGTTTTCTTCTAGGAGTTTTATGGTTTTGGTTCTTCCATTTGAGTCTTTAATTCATTTTGAGTTTATTTTTGTATATGGTGTAAGGAAGTGATCCAGTTTCATTCTTCTGCATTTGTCTGTCCAGTTTTCCCAAAAGCATTTACTGAAGAGACTGTCTTTACCCCATGTGAACTCTTGCCTCCTTTGTCATAGATTAATTGACCATATGGGCATGGATTTATTCCTGAGTTATCTATTCTGTTCTATTGATCTATGTGTTTGCTTTTATGACAGTGCCATGTTGTTTTGAGTACTATAACCTTGTAGTATAGTTTGATATCAGGTAGCGTGATACCTCCAACTTTGTTCTTTTTTCTCATGATTTCGTTGGCTTAGAGTCTTTTGTGTTTTCACATAAATTTTAGGGTGATTTGTTCTAGATCTGTGAAAAATGCCATTGGTATTTTTATAGGGATTACATTGAATCTATAGATTGCGTTGTGTGATATGGACATTTTAACGATGTTAATTCTTCCTCTCCAAGAGCATAGTATAGCCTTCCATTTATTTGTATCTTCTTCAATTTCTTTCTTCAGTGTTTTCTAGTTTTCTGAGTAAAGGTCTTATATCTCCTTGGTTCAATTTCTTCCTAGGTATTTTATTTTTTTGATGCTATTATAATAAGATTATTTTCTTACTTTCTCTTTCTGATAGTTTGCTATTAATATATAAAAAATGCAACCAATTTCTGAATATTAATTTTGTATCCTGCTACTTTACTGACTTTTTTATAAGTTTCAAAAGTGTTTTGGTGGAATTTTTAGGTTTATCTCTATATAGTATTATGTCATCTGCAAATAATGACAGTTTTACTTTTTCCTTGCCAATTGGATGCCTTTTATTTATTTTTCTTGTCTGACTGCTGTGGTTAAGACTTCCAATACTATGTTGAACAAAAGTGGTGAAAGTAGACATCTTTGTCTTGTACCTGATCTTAAGCAAAATGTTTTAGCTTTTCACTGTTCAGTATGATGTTAGTTGTGGGTTTGTCATATATGGCATTTATTATGTTGAGGTATGTTCCCTCTATTCCCAGTTTGCTGATATTTTTTCACCATAAATTGATGTTGGATTTTGTCAAAGCTTTTTCTGCTTTTAATGACATGATCATATGATTTTTATCTCTCATTTTGCTTATGTAGTGTATCACATCAATTGTATGCAGATACTGAACCACATTGAATCCCACAAATAAATCCCCCTTGATCAAGGTGTAAGCTCTTTTTAATGTATTGCTGAATTTGGATTGCTAATATTTTGTTGAAGAGTTTTATATCTATGTTTGTCAGAGATATTGGCCTACAACTTTGTTATTTTGTGGTGTCTGTCTGGTTTTGGAATCAGTGTTATGCTGGCCTCGTAAAATTAGTTTGGCAGGTTTTGTTCCTCTTCAATTTCTTTGGAATGCTTAGAGAAGGATATATGTTACTTCTTTGAATGTGTGGTAAAATTCACCTTTTAAGCCATTTGGTCCAGGACCTTGTTTTGGGGAGTTTTTGATTACTGAGTTGATTTCATTAGTAGTTATTGGTATGTTCAGATTTTCTGTTTCTTCTTGATTCAGTTTCAGAAGATTGTGTGTTTCTAGGAATTTATCCATTTATTTCAGGTTGTCTAATTTGTTGGCATATAATTGTTTGTAGTATTTTATAATGTTTTGTATTTGTATGGTGTCAGTAGTCATTTTTCCTCTATTATTTCTGATTTTATTTATTTGTACCCTCTCTTTGCTTTTTTCTTGTTGAGTCTGGTTAAAGTTTATCAATTTTGTTTATCTTGTTAAAGTACTAGCTTTTGGTTTCATTAATCTTTTGTATTGTTTTTTTAGACTATTTTGGTTATTTCCACTCAGATCTTTAATATTTCCTTCCTTCTAATTACTTTGGGTTTGGTCTGTTCTTTTTCTTTTATAGTTCCTTTAGGTTTAAGTTTACATTGTTTATTTGAGATTTTTTTTTGTTTCTAAAAATAGGCCTGTATTGCTGTGATTTTCCCTCATAGAACTGCTTTGGCTGTGTCCTGTAAATTTGGGGTTGTTGTGTATTCATTATCATTTGTCTCAAGGTACATTTTGATTTCTTTCTTGATCTTGTTGTTAACCAATTAATTGTTTAGTAGCATGTTATTTAGCCTCCATGTGTTTGGGTGTTGTTCGGTTTTCTTCTTGTACTTGATTTCTAGTTTCATACCATTGTGATTGGAGAAGATGCTTGATATGAATTCAATTTTCTTAAACATGTTGAGATTTGCTTTGTGGCCTAACTTGTGGTCTATCCTGGAAAATGTTCCATATGCACATGAAAATAATATATATTCTGCTTCTTTGGGGTAAAATGATCTAAAAATATCAATTAAGTCCATTTGATTTAATTTTTCATTTAAGGCCACTGTTTCTTTGTTGATATTCTGACTGGATGATCTATCCGCTGATGTCAATGGAGTGTTAAAGCCCCCTACTTTGACTGTATTACCATCGATCTCTCCTTTTATCTCCATTAGCATTTGCTTTGTATATTTAGATGCTCCTATGTTGTTTGAATAGATGTTTATAAGAGTTATATCCTCATGTTGGATTGATCCCTTTATTAGGTAATACCCTTCTTTGTGTGTTGTCACAGCCTTTGTTTTAAAGTCTATTTTGTCTGATATAACTATTGCTACCCCAGCTTTTTTCCATTTTCATTTGCATGAAATATCATTTTTCATCACTTTACACTAAGTTTCTGTCTTTTGATCTGAAATGGCTCTTTCGTAGGCTGCATATGTATGAGTCATGTTTTCTTATTCATTCAGCCACTTTATGTCTTTTGACTGGAACGTTTAATCCATTTACATTTAAAGTAATTATTGATAGGTATGTAGTTATTGACCTTTTATTATTCGTATTTTTTAATCTTTTATTCTTTTTCTCTTCTTATAATAGTCCATTTAACATTTCTTGTAATATTGTTTTGGTTCTGGTGAACTCTGTTACCTTTTTCTACCTTGTCTATGAAGCTATTTATCTCTCCTTTGATTCTAAATGTTAAATTCTTGCTGAGTAGAGTAATTTTGATTGTGGGTCCCTGCTTTTCATCACTTTGAATATTTTGTTCTAATCCCTTCTGGCCTTCATAGTTTCTGTTGAGAAATCAGCTGACAGTTTTATAAGAGCTGTCCTTGTAGGTAGCTAACTGCTTTTCCCCTGCTGCTTTTAAGACTCTCTCTTTGTCTTTGACCTTTGGCATTTTAACTATGACATGTCTTATTGTGTACCTCTATGAGTTTATCTTGTTTGGGACTCTCTATGTGTCCTGGACTTGTATGTCTATTTCCCTTGCCTAATCAGGTTAGGAAAATTTTCATCATTATTTCTTCAAATAGGATTCTAGTCCCTTGCTTACTCTCTTCTCCTTCTGATACCCCTATAATACAAATGTGGGCATGCTTGTTGTTGGCCCAGAAGTTCCCTTAATCTATCCTTACTATTTTTTTAATTCTTTTTTCTTTTTGGTGTTTTGATTTGATGGTTTCCACTACCTTGTCTTCCAAATCTCTGATTTAATCATTTGCTTCTAATCTACTGTTTATCCCTTCTAATGTATTATGTATTTCAGTCACTGTATTCTTCATTTATGACTGGTTATTTTTTATGTTTTATATCTCTATTTTTGTGTTTCTTATATCTTTGTTGAAGTTCTAACTGAGATCATTGAGCATCCTTATAATCAGTGTTTTGAACTCTGCATCTGGTAGATTGTTTGTCTCCATTTTGTTTAGTTCTTTTTCTGGAGTTTTATTGTGTTCTTTAATTTGGGACATATATCTTTGTCTATTCATTTTGGCTGCCTCCCTGTGATTGTTTCTCTGTATTATGTAGAGCTGTAATGTCTCCCAGTCTTGGTAGAGTAGCCTTATGTGCTAGGTATCCTATGGGGTGCAGTGGCACAGTCTCCCTGGTCATGTGAGCCAGGTGCTTTAGGCATGTCCCTTGTGTGTGCCCTCTTGTTGTAGTTGAGCCTTCATTGCTCTTGCCATGTCAATCAGAGGGGTTGATCCTCAGGATAATTTGTTGTAAGGACTGGCTATGACTACAGTAGAGGAGTGTTAGGTAGGAACTGACCCTACAGAGCAGGATTTGCTTTAGTGGGGCTCTGGTGCCTGCTGAATCTGCCCTTTGATTGAGTCATTTGTGGAGGTGGTTATGTGGTACTCTGGTGTGGTATGCAGCTGGCAATCTGGTGTGTTGATTCTGGGGCCTCTAGGGAGGGACTCTGGTGCAAGATCAGCTGCTGCCTGTGCCCTGCCTGGGACCAGTTTATATGAGCTACAAAGTTATCTGCAGATGGTTGTCACATGTACCAGGCTTAGAGATACCTGGGGGAGGCTAAGCTATGATCTGAGGCCAGCTGTCACTAGAGCAGAGCCTGGGGCCACTTATCAAGTGGTATGGGGCATGCTGAGAATAGGCACTGCTTATTTGGGGTTTGAGAACCTTTGAGAGATGTTAGGAAAGTCTGCAGTATGAGCCCAGGCTGGTTGTTTCTGTGGAACTGCCACTGAAAGGTTTCTGCCTGGTCTTGAGTTGGGTGGTACAGATCTTAGAGAATCACCAGGAATGGCAAATGGTATTAACCAAGTTAATGGAGCATTCAGATTTGATATTCGCCTCTGGCTGCTGGTTGGGGAGGGAGGTCTCAACAGAAAATTTTTGTTTTAATACTTTCATATGAATAACTTAGAAAAAACTACAATACACTTAATTGAAAAATATAAGAAGGAAATAAAAAGAACTAAAATAAATAAGGAAGTAAATGTAAAATTAAAAAGTTGGCAGTCAAAATTTGGTTCTTTGAAAAGATTAATATAATTGATAAACCCCTTGTAAGACTAATTAAGAGAGAGAACACACATTACCAATGTTAACAATGAAAAAGGCAATATTATTTCAGATATTAATGACATTAAAAAGTAATAAGAGAACATTTGCACTAGTAACTTTGAATTCTCAGTGAAATGGATTAGACCTCTAAAAACACAACCAAAATTGATAGAAGAATATAATATAAATGTTTAAAAGCTTAGAGCCAATCACCTTTAGTATAACTTTCAGCTTACACTATTTATTATTTTATTTATTTATTATTTAAAAAAATTTATTTCTTTATTATTTTTAAAAATTTTTATTGGGGAATAGTGTATTTTTCCAGGGACCAACAGCTCCAAGTCATTGTCCTTCAATCTAGTTGTGGAGGGTGCAGCTCAGCTCCAAGTCCAGTTGCCGTTTTCAATCTTTAGTTGCAGGGCGTGCAGCCCACCATCCCATGTGGGAATCAAACCGGCAACCTTTTTGTTGAAAGCTCGCTCTTTAACCGACTGAGCCATCCAGCTGCCCCTCTGGAAGCTCAGCAGCAACTCATTGTCTTCAATCTAGTTGTGGAGGGTGCAACTCACTGGCCCATGTGGGAATCGAACCGACAATCCTGTTGTTCAGAGCTCACGCTCTAACCAACTGAGTCATCCAGCCCCCTACCCTATTTATTATTAACTATTATTTTCTTACTTCATAGTCCTTTGCTAATCCTCAAGATTTTTTTCCTTTTCTATTTCTGCTTATTTATCATTGGTGTAGGCTTTTTGTGCTTACATTATTGCAATGGTTTCTTTATTTTTAATTAAAATTTTTTTTCTGAATTATATCCATTCCTGACTGTAAATACTTTCTGAATATTTATGGATTTATTAATATTTCTAAAGCACTATTTTTATAATAGGCTATTTATGCTCCCTAATCAATTTTTGAACTTCTAGGCCTTAAGTATTTGCTTCAACCATTCTCTTTTTTTTCTTCTACAAAGTTGTTTTCGATTTTTGGTCCTTGGATCAGCAGCGTCAACATAACCTGGCTGCTGCTGCAACTTCTCAAGCCCTTTCCAAGACTTATTGAATCAGAAATTGAGATCTTTTCAATAACATCTCTAGCAAATTCTAGGTGATCTTGATATTTGCTATTATTTGAGAAACACTGCTCTGTGTAGGAAAATGTACCTTTTAAGCCTTCCCTACGTGACTTAGGAAAGCATTGCTTCTTTTTTAATACTTAGATGCATTTATTATTTATCACATAATTTGCTACTGCTTTGACTTACTAATCATCCTTTCATTTAGGTATCTTACCTTCCTAAGCAGACTGTATGTCATACAAGATAAGAAAATAATTACTCTACACTTTACATATGGAATGTTCTCAATAGATTAAATGAACCAGAGTACTTAGGTGTATTTGTTTTTCATTGCTGCTGTAGCAAATTGCCACACATTTAGTGGCTTTAATGACACAAAGTATTATTTGTCGGTTTCCGTAGGTGAGAAGTCCTCACTTAGGGTCTCAGATGCTAAAATCAGGGTTTTGACTGGGCTGCATTTCTTACTGGAAGCTCTATGGAAGAATCTGTTTCCAGGCTCATTCTGGTTATTGGCTGAATTTAGTCAGTTCCTTGCTTATAGGACTGAGGTCCCATTTTCTCGTTAGCTGTCAGTTGGGGCCAGTCTTCATTCCTAGGTTCGTGCCTTCTACGTGGTCATCTCTAACAATGGTGGGCTGGTTTCCTATTATTTTGTGAGTCTCTCTGACTTCTTTTATAGCATCTTCCTGACTGTAGTAAGAGAAAGTTCTCTGTTCATGAGATTAAATTGAACCTACCTGGAAAATCCATGATAATCTCATTTTAAGATCCATGATTCTAATTACATCTGCAAAGTCCCTTTTGCCATGCAAACGAGCACATTCACAGGTTCCAGAAATGAGAGCATGGACATCTTTGGGGGTGGGGGGCATTATATCTACCACATCAGACAATTGTTTTAATGTCCGTATGAAAGTACTGTGATTCAACTGCAAATGATAAATTCTTTATTGCATTGTATCACAGAAAATTTCAGCATTATGAATTTTACTAGCAACCAGAAACATTTATGCATATGAGCAGAAATGAATGATATACAGGTAACAAAAGAAACAATTCCAAGAGCCTTTAACATTTTCAATAGTGAGAAAAGCTGTAACATGTACTCTGGTAAGATAAGCAGAGACTACATTTATGTATTTCTGTTGATATTGCCTAGTGTAACTTAAAACACTGTTGACAATTTCTGGATAATGATGGCTTCTCCTCTTGAGATCTCCCTGGGCCTCCCCACTGGACATGTTGAACAATTATTACTTTCTATCTTAAGTCAGATCATCACAAACATACGTGCCAAATTTGGTGAAAATCTGTCTGTTTTCAAGTGATACTGTAACAGCTAGTAGATAGAAATTTTATTTATATAGATTAGGGTATAAATGCTTTGTATACCAATTATGATGCAACTGTCATGACAGAAAAGCTTTCAAATCTCTAAAACAAACATAAGTTATTATTATCATCAATAACAACAATATATTTTATGATTTTCATTGTTAGCATTGTCATTGTATTTGTCTATAAATAAGGAGGGATAAAACATACTATCAAGTATCTGTTTAATAGGGCTTAATTATTTATTATGGGACTTTATAGTATATTTAATAAAATTAATGAGATTCTGACTGCTTGAGACTGCCACTCTCTGTGGCTGGGAGTTCTTTTTGATAAGAAGTAAAGCAAGATTGCCAGTTTTCTTATGAGAGTTACAGGGTTTGAGGATTAGTCAACTGAGAATTGGTGAGGTCCTCCTCTAATTAATGTCTTCCCGCCGATGTCTGCCCTAATCTCCCCTTTTATTACATTTATTACAATGCTTTAGTAGGATGTCTGTGTGGCAAGGAAGATCTATTAAATAAGGTTACTGTTTAGTTAGTGAAATTGCAATAAAGGTCCTAATTTTGTATTTGTTACTTTGTTAATTCATTTTAATTTAAAGAGTCATCTTGAGGGAGGCACACATTGATAATGAAAAGAACAACCCGACTGAAAGTGAAGAGATCCATATCCAGTCTTGGCTTTGAAATTTTGAGCAGGTCATTGAATCTCTTTGACCCTCCGTTACCTAAACCATAAAATACAAAAGGATCTATAAAATTATGTTCTCCCCCAAGTTAAACAATTTGCTGATTTAAAGAAAACGTCATTCAGAAATTGATGAGCAGAAACATTTTCAGAGTTTTATTTACTTCCTACTTAGATTTTTGCCATTGTCTCTTAACTGGTTTTCCTGCTACCATTACATTAAGCTAGTAACGATTCTATAGTCCATGGCCAAATTTAGGTTCATAAAATATTACTTCATTCCTTGTTTAAAACCCTTCCACATGAAGTCTGAATTTCAAAGTTTCCTGAATTTTTATTTGATCTTAGCTTCCTTTTGCCTTATTTTCTACAAAATTCTTCCCAACCCCACATTTCAGCCAGTTTGCTTGCCATAATTGAATATGTTTTTATTTTATCCTCCATATCTTTACTTACTTTATCCTATCTGCCTAATATCCTTCCTTCCCCCTTCCCACACCCTGTTTCCCAGCACTCAACTACACATTTCTAACTCCACCTACTGAAATATTAACTCATTCTTTAAGGTCAACTCAAGAGCTATTTCCTTTACATGGTCTTCTATAATTACTGCAACTGGAAGCAATCATTTCCTCTCTGAAATCCTACAGAATTTAATATATTTACAACCCAATAATAAACATTTAGCACATACTTATTTAATGTGCATATTCCTAGGCACTGTCTTTAGCACTGGGGGCGAAATAAAGAAGAAAAATAGACTTTGTAATGAACCTTACAGGCTCATGGGTGAGACAGTTATTAATCATAATTATACAAATTGGGATAAATTGTCTGATAGAAAAAGTTTTACTTAGCTTTCATTTGCCTTTTTACTGTTTGAATCTTAACCACTATGCTAAATTGTAAACTTAAAAAGTTTTTATAAATCTCTGACATTATTAATTCATTTATAAACATTTATAGAATAAAAAGAACGATTGAACCTTTAGATTTAAAGTTTATAAGTTAAAAATGAACTCTAAGATTGCCCTAGACCAGAGAATAATTGGGCATTTTACTCTATTTCCTCCTGTTTTCAAAGTTGAATCAAAGTTAGATTGGATTAAGTATGTTAATATAAACCATGCATTCAATTTTGAATATAAAAGATTCATTTTGACGACCTTGTGTTTTAAGTTTTGCAGCTTTATAGTAATTGTTTTTATTGTCATATTTTGAGTAAGTTTCTCATCTTCATTTCATAAAGAGGTGATCATTTTTTCTAATATGTATTTATTGAATACCATCCATGTATGTAGGACTGTGAAGTTAGTTATGGATGCTACAAATTAGTATGAGTTAGTTCGATAACCATTTGTTAAATTCATACTCAGATCACATAGTGTAGTGGGCTTTGAGCATGAATCAGACACATTTTATGCAGTCTAGAAGTTGAAGTTTTGGGAGGGAGGCAGAAATAAATATTGATAATTCAAAATTTAGATCCATACATGGATATTTTGTATAGTGGTTATACAAGTATAAGCTTATAAATTCCAACAACAATGTTCTTAAGAGATAGATTTAAGGGCCACACAATATGAAGGTAATGAAAATTCTAAGGTATGCTGTGACTGGATAAATTTGTCAAATCCTGGTTTCTAAGATAATTACTTTACTTTTTTGTTTTTGTTTTTTAAAGGAATGAAAATGCTTTAATGAAATATTTTGATCTACTATGTGCATATTTTCAAGTTAGTTTTTGGATACAATTCATTCTAATTATAGCCCTAAAATCTGGCCTTGTAGATTGACAACTAGTTTCCTATTGCTAGAGAGGAAATTTCTCAGAGTGATTAAGCTCTCAACACTAGATTCAGACAGGTCTTTTCTAGTATCTAAATCAAGGCTTCACTGTTTCCTAGTAGTATGACACTTAAAGACTAACCATGTCTCTCTAAATCTCCATCTTCTTGTCTATACTGTAGAGGTAATAATGGATCTACCTCATAGTAAGTGCTAAGGAAATATAGCTATTCTTTATCTTCTTTTCAACCAAAATGTAATATGAAAATGGAGGACGTTTATTATATTTGTAAAATACTTTCAATCTGATGCTGAAATAAGGACACCTTGATTTGGTAAAGCAGAGATGGAGCTAAGACCAGAGGATAGTATTTGGCTCAAAGAAATTAAACAAAACAAACAAACAAACAAACAATATAAACAAATAAAACAACAACAAAAAACTAAAGACACTTGTATGAGTATACACATACATGGTCAAGGTACACCCACATTTTACTGATCAAAGGAGCATGAATTTTAAAAGAAGACGGAGGTTCCTTTAGTTATAGTTTTTTGTTTAATTTTGTTTGTAGAATCATCATGTGATGCTTCTTGAAATAGTATAGGATAGGTCTATATAGCATCTTTTTTCAGGAAAAAAGGCATAAAAGCACCACAGTTCTGGAACTGTGAAAGCAAAACGAAGCTTTTAAATTTAGCATTACAGAAAAATAGACCTAGGAAGCCCATTGAGCAATAGAAGAAAAAAAAGATGGAGAGATAGATGGATAGATGGAAGAAAAATAAGACAAGTAACCCTTAATCCAATAAAGTTTGTTTATTATTTTCTCTTTACAATGTGCATTTAGGGAAACATCTCACAACCAAGTGGGAATAATATCCTCTTTCCACCATTAATACTTTCTGGGATATTGAAATTATAATAAATTTTGCTGCCAATAGGTTCAGAAATCTAAAAATTAAATTTATATAAATCTCCTTGTTGAAGTGAAACAACACAAATTATAGAAATAAAATTAATTTTGCATAAATACTATTTGGGTAAAGCTAGGTTTATGCTATTTAGGTTTTTTGTCTTCTTCTGCCTAATGAAGGACATAATGTAGAGGTATTAAAGGGAATTTATAAAGAATATGAAAATATATATTTTATCATTAGTTCTTAAATCTCAGCTATTTTAACTAATTACCTGAAAATATAACCCATAATTTTCAAAATGTCATGTTACACCCCCAGGTTTTATTGTGTTCTTCACCTAAGGTTGTGATGATAAATGACTGTGAGCAAATTCAGATAAAAACAAATGCCAAGTGGAGAGAGAGAGAAAAAATTGGGGGATAGGGAAGAGAAGGACAGAGAGGGAGAATAAAGAACAAATAAGATTAAAAGCCCTTATAATCCAATCAGAAGTCAATATCAGATCTACAGTAGTATAGCTGCCATCTTGAGAAAATTAAGGGGAACTGTTTCCTGATAGTCAAGAAGAGTTACCTTGGAACCAGTTTCTTATTTTGGTGACACATTATTTCCTTTTAAAGTGTAAATTTAGGTAAATTTCAAGGTGACCTAGAACAATATGAGAATTTTTTTTTAGTATCACACCTTGAAAAACTTGCAAAATTGTATTTATATGGGATCTTCAGATGCATGTTAGTATTTAGTTAAATAATATAAAAATTTCATTGATAAAATCTATAATAATGGCTAACTTTGCTATTCACATGCTGGGGAACAAATGCAGCAATATTGATTTGTCTTGATCATTCTTTGTTCAGACTTAAGCTAAGTGTAAGCAATATCCTTTGATGGAATAATGTGGTTTGATTTAGCACAATTAATAATAATTCAAAGTAAAGTATATGAAAAGGCTTTGGTTTTCATGTGTGATTACTTTTTCTTCTATTGTAGACTGTGTTGAAAACGAGAAACTGGATTTCCGTGCAAAGTTCTAGGTTTCTAGATTAAGAGACTATAGAATAACTTTTGTGAAAAATAGGCAGGAAGCAACTTATTTTGTAATTGTATTCCCTAGCTTCCTATTTCGAGATGGCCAAATTTATGAATCTACATTATTTAATACTTACAACACATTTTAGAAACCTAAATCATGTTGTTGCAACTAGGCAACTGTTGAAAAGTAAGTACCAGATTTATTAGCAGCCATTTTACAAAGATTTCAGTTAATAATGTCGGTGTGCTTGCTGTAATTTATTTGATTAATAATGTTTGATTTGAACCCAAATGATGACTTCTCACATGTATGACAGAACTAATGAACTGGGAAAGAAGAACCGTTCAGTTCAGATGGTCACCAATAACCACTGCTTAGTTAATCCTTTAAATAAACTGGAGCTCACAATGTGTCCCTTTGAAGTCATAAATAATGTATATTTTTCTTTTGACTTTTAATAAGCCAGTAGGGTTCATCTCACAGTCTCCAAACACATATATTTTATTATGGGCCTCTGCAGTTTACTTTAATTAGTGTGTCTGAGTGCTTTGGGAGACTTAGCCCTACTGAAAACAAACAGAGTCTTACCATCTATAAAACATTAGCTCCCTTTGGTTTATCCTGACACAGCGGGGGAGGCTCAGGGAGAAACACATGGTGTAAGTAAACACTCATAATTGCATTAGCATTCTCTGGTGGATTGGTAATTCAAGCTCTGTTCCATGATATTGTAAGAGCAGTTAGAACAGGTTTACCAATCTTGTGGTCTGCTGGGGATTTCATCAAATTCCATGTGAAAAGAACTTTAAGTGACAAATCTCCTGGAAACAATATGAGAGAAGGAGGCATGCTGTAAGGCATGCTGGAGGAAGCTTAGCATAGGCGGTATAACTTCGTTTTATTTCTGATGTAGCTGAGTAGTTTTAAGTTTTAGCTGCCATTTCTTTTCTCAAGTTATTTAATATCAAAGTTAGTGACAATCTGTTCTTTGGATATGCCCACTCTATTGACTATGATTGTATACTACTATTTAAGATGGTTGATTAAAATTTTCAGCTTCAAATATCTATTTAATATAACTATACTCAAACATACTTGCCAATATTAATGTATTATTTCTTAAAATAATTACTTTGTAGTTAAAATTCCAGGTTCTGTAGAGATATTTTGTATGTATAAGTCTAGGATACATTGTCACTCTTATGCTTTTGAATTTAATATTCTAGCAATTGCTTAGAATAATACATAACCAATATACATGGGAGGGCAACAGGGATGTAAAATATTCCTCACTTGGATGGATTTGATGACCTGGATAAAAAATTGAAGGTGTATCAATAAGCACAAATGGTTTGGCTAAGTGAATGACTTCTCCAACTGAAAATTATTCAATTTACCTGTTTTTGTATAACACTCCATGTTTTATGTTTGGTACTGTTTCTGTATTTATTTCATTTTTGTTTTTCTTTTGGCTAATTTGGGTCATATTGGTCAGAATAGGCAAACTAGTTTGGCTTAGGCATCTCTTAGCCACTTCAGAAAAAAAGAAGTCACATCAAAATTTTGATTTAAGTCACTGATTATTTAGTGTCATGTATACGAAGTCTACACAAGTGCTGTTTATTAGAAATAGAATGCCAAAAATATAATTTTATAATTTCTAGTGGCTATATAAAAAATAAAAAGAAACAGGTGAAATAAATTCTACTAATATATATTATTTAACCCAATGTATGCAAAATATTATAATTTCAACATGTAATCAATATAAAAAGTTATTCAGGATATACTCTATATTCTTTGTCCTAACTCTTTGAAATCCAGTATGTATTTTGCACTTACAGTACAATTCATTTTGGACTATCTATATTTGAAATGCTCAATAGACACATGTGGCCAGAGGCTACCCAATCAGACAGGACAGTTTACAATTTTTCATACAGAAAAAGAAAATGGCTGGTGGAAAAAAGAAACTATGTTAAAAATTTTTTTT
The DNA here is from genome assembly GCF_036562045.2 of Rhinolophus sinicus. NCBI lineage: Eukaryota > Metazoa > Chordata > Mammalia > Chiroptera > Rhinolophidae > Rhinolophus > Rhinolophus sinicus. Next base: position 27,077,625 of record NC_133752.1, read on the forward strand.
TAAATCCACACAAAATTCCATATTCCTTATTATATATATTGCCTTAAGCATTACTCTTTCTGTGAATGAAATCCCTGATCTGATCTGTAAATTGTAATTTTCTTATTTTATTCTACCTCTTTTCTCAGATTCTGAGGTTATTTTATTGTTTGCTATTATTGTTTTATATTTTAAAACTATGTGGATAATATCCATACTTAAGAATGTAATTTTTCCTCTTGATGTCTATGATGACATATTATGATATTATTGGCTTGATACTTAATTTACTTAAGAAGTAGTAAAAAAGAATTACGTGGAAATGATTATCTTCCAAGTACAGAAAAGCGACTAATTAATTATGTTTTTTAGATCGTACCACTTTTTTTTTTTTCTTGGATTGTTTTCATTTGTAAAGTCCTCAGTTTGGGGGCATGCATTGCCTGCTATTGAAACATTGTGAGAGAGAAAATGTTGGAGCTTTAAAATTTGTTAGCAGAGTACTATAAATTATTTTTCCTCCCTAATTCTCATGCTTTAGAAGTTAATTTACTTTCTGTATAGAATATATTAATATTTTAAAAATTTGTTCCATATACTGCAGGCTCTATAGTTTTCATGTAATTCTTATTGCTTCAGAAAAATTTCTTCAAAGCATCGTTTTATATTTAGGGGAAAAAAACATAAGATTGAGTTTTACTGGTAGTCAATAATTAGGCAGGTGAAAGGAAACATGTTTCTGATCCATAACTTGCGGTATATATACAAAGATACTTCCATCTGGCTCTATCTATTCAATCCTACAGCTATTCAAATTATATATGAGATCAGCTTACAGAGCACAAATATTTTCAAGTATTTATATTGCTAATGTAAAAAAAAACTGCAATATTTATGTCTTCAGATGATTAGTTTTAAAATGAAACTGGTCAAAAATACATTTTAAAAATGTTTTAAAATTATATGGTGGCTCACGTTGTTATATTATTTAATTTGGTGGGCCAATGTTTAGTCAAAAAGGATCTTTTCATTTATCAGGTTTCGTTGGTCGCATTTCCTTCCGGCTATAATTAATTGATGCCACATTTTTAAAAAGTGAGGTGTTTTTAATTATTTTCTTTTCATTTGTTTATATAATATAAATTCAAATGTATATTTAAAAATTTCATACATAACTGAACCCTATATGGTATATAAGTACATTTTACATAATATATAGACTATGAACATGTAAATAAAATAAAAATGGTCATTTATAAAGTGAAAGTATGGATTATATTTAATTTGCATCACAGATAAGCTTAAACTATATGTATATTTTTCATATCAGTGACGTGTTTTGAAGATTTTTTACATAAAACCTGACATGAGATTCATTATTTTGATATTTTATTATAAATATTTAATTAGAAAATTCTCTAATTTTATAATGACTCCTGGAAATTTCTTTTGAATTTCCATATTCACAACTATATTCATGTATAATTTTATTACGTAGGATTCATTTTCTCAGAATCAAAAGGTTGATAGCATAACTAATTTAATAAAATAAGGTAACTTCTTAAACATCTAAACTATTAGGATAGGACATAATTGTGGGATTATTTAAATTGCTATTTTCCCATAAGAAACTGAAATTTCTGACATTAGAAGGCATACTAAAAGACATAACATATGTAAAAAATACATAACATTTTAAAAAAGCCATAACACACCTTAGTTTTGAAAGGATATATTTCCAATGAAGATTTAATTTGGAGAACAATCTACTTTATGTTTTTCTACAATTTATGCAGACTCTTTGTTAATGTATTATGATCATTAAAAATCTCATGAAAGAAATCCATCTGTCAAAACTTTCAAGATTTAATTTGATAACTAAATGAACAATGCTAAATAATTCTTTGTATTATCTCTGTAAACTTCTTCCCAGGGATCTTCTTTAGGAGTAGAAACTTAGGTTTGCTTTGAAATTGCTCAGCATTTGCCTCTGCCAAAGCTGAGCTACCCAATATGCACACCCACTGGCTTAAGCAAGGTGCCTGGCTGACTAGGATGGTTGATGGGGAATCAAAACTATGCTTTAATCCAGTGTTCATTTTCATATCACAAAAGGTGCTACAGAATGATTGCCATTCGCAAAAGAAAAAGACAAGCACAATTAAAGCCAGGTTTCTAATCCCCTTTGCCTGGGTTTAGAACCAGAGCCAAAAGAAATAGTGTTTTAACAGGTACATCTGCCCTCAGGGGGAAGCACGCCCAGACCACCTAGCTGGTGAGATGAAAAGATACCAGAAGTCAGTGATATCAGTGGCCAACACATTGTAACCCAACTTCTGGGGCTGACAAGAGACCATAGAACAAGTGGGTGGCCAACAGAATCTGCTTTGTAACAGCGGTCAGACAAGCATTGTGGCCAAATACTGTCTTTTCAACCTGTAGCTTCTGTCTTAGCAGCCAAGACATACAGTATCATCCGTATGTGAGAAAATCTTAGAGTGAGTGCCTGACATTTGTGTGGAGAGCTATTTTCAGATGATTGAAGGGCAGTCTGAGCTGCTAACCACTAATTAGCCTAATTGATACCAAATTGAAAGGGATGACTCAGCTGTTGCAGAAACACTGCTTAATGGTAATGTTGAGTCTCAGCTGCTTGAATGAGAAATGATTATTAATTGTACTTTGTGGAAAGAAATCTGCTGCGATATATTAATATTGGAAAAGTAGAGGATTAAACTTATTACTCTGACTGTAAAGTTGCCCCACCTTGTGGCACTCTTGTCATCAAGAATAGCTGACACAGTGGGTAGAGTGACTTACGCTCTACTTTTGCTCCACTGGGGATCTTACAGACAGATTGAATTGCAAGGCAAGCAGTTTTCTGAGAGCGCTGATACTACTAAAATTGAAGACAAAAATAAAAACAAAACTCAATAGTGGTACTGAATAAGTGTTTGCTATTGAAGAACACAGGTTTTTATGGTTAGTGTTTTTTTGAACACAGCAAAACAGTATTTTTAATTAATAAACAGAATTATATATTCTAAGTATAAATTTTCAGTTGCTGGATGTGATAGTGTCTACTGAAGGAAGGAATCTTGAAGGTATTACGAGTTACAGATTTATATATGACCAAACACTTGAAAAGTAGATTGACATTAGTTGTATTTGTCTACTTATATTGAGAAAATAATTTCTGGAACAAACAGGAAGAAAAATTTTGGAAATGCAACTCCTAGTATCTAGGAGGGCTATAGTTTTCTCTTACCATAAATTAAGGATTCCATTATTTCTTTTATTTTTACATTGAAATTTTCTTTTATTATTGTTTAAAATTTTTCAATTACAACTGATATTTAATATTATATTAGTTTCAGGTGTACAACACAGTGATTAGATATTTATATAATTTATGCAGTGACTCCCTCCCAGATTGCCCCAGTACCCATCCAACTGCTTACAGTTATTGCAACATTATTGACTATATTCCCTGTGCTTTACTTTATATCCCCATGACTATTTTGTAACTGCCAATATGTACTTTTTAATCCCTTCAATTTTTTCACCAACCCCCCCCAAAACCCTTCCCATCTGGCAACCATCAGATTGTTCTATGTGCCTATGAGTCTGTTTCTGTTTTGTTTGTTCATTTATTTTATTTTTTCAGATTGCCCGTATAAGTGAAATAATACATAGAACTTCCATTACTTCTTAATAAAGATGATATGGTTCCCGTGTTTACAGTTGTAGGATTGGAAGGACCTCTACAGGCTATTTGGGGTTTTGGCAAACTTAAAATAGTTATAGGAACAGTGGAGGAGCTGCTGCCTTCTCTAACATGAAACTTTTAATTAGGAAAGAGTTACTAAATGAAAATAAGGTACAGTGATAAAAAACAGATCTAAACAAGACTTTTAAAATTTACTTGGGAAAATTTATCAGGGAAGACAACATTTGATCCTACTATAACAACAACTGTAACTACAAAGTTCAGAAAGATTTGATCTGGCATTTGAGAAATATATTTTCATTATGTTTCTGGTCTCTAACAAGATGTAGAGTTGAATGAAATTATATCAAATGTAGTCTTTTCCCAAGATGACAAGAGATGTGTTCTAAGTGAGCATTTTTCAATTATATTGAACTTCAAAATGCATTTAGATTCCAGAATAGTGATGGTAATGTGATTATAGTGCCAGTGAGGAGATAAAGGCAGAGAAAACATTGGGAGAGTAGAAAGTTTAGAAAAAGATGTATTAGTTGAGTGTAACTCTGAGCCAGGTTGTTTCATTTATTACTATTTTCCAGATGCTCACCTGGCCTGCTGGAGTACAGGCAGGTTCTTCCCAGTGAATCTAGGCCAGGAAGTTTAGAGCGATAGTGACATTACAGACAGCAGTGACTTTGGACAATTTCAGGAATATAGTATTTTCCCTTACTTGCAATTTAGCAACTTCATTTTCCACTGCTAAATTCAGAAATACTTCCATAGTGGCATTCATATTCCTTATATTATGAAATAGCTGAGGCTATATTATGGAAGGGCAACTATGTTACGGATACTTTTTTTTAAGGGACTATCCGTGCCAGGCACTTGGCTGTGTACTTCCGTATGGAACCATTCATGGTGACCCTACAGAAGAGGAAGTGACAAAGAACTTTGGTAGGAGGTTCTGAAATCAGCACAACCTTGCATGTTGGAACAGTTATAGTTACCTTCCTCTTGACTCTAGTCCAGGTGCTAGGAAATAATAGCAGTTACGACTCTGGGCCTAAAGAACCACCATGGAAGTTACCTTTCCCTTCCTTTCCCTTCCCCTCCCCTCCCCTCCCCTCCCCTCCCCTCCCCTCCCCTCCCCTCCTTTTCCCTTTTCTTTTAGAATATGGTATCATTAAGGTGTGCAAAGTGGAGAGGGAGGACTTGGGCCTTTAACCTCATGGGTTCAGGGAAAGAGGTTTAAGATCAAAAGATTATCAGAGCATTAGACTGTTTTCCAGAGAAGAGGGAAGCATGATGGCAAGAGTTCGAAGAAGGGGTAATGACTGCAGTTCCTTTGCAGTGATGTTGAGCATAGCCAATTGGAGTGAAAAGCTGGGAGGTCAGTGAATTTCAGAGCTTTGTTTTCAAGACTGCTATGAAGTGGCGTGGTATGTTGGAGGTGGCTCTTAGGGGCTCTCAAGAGCTGGTTGTGCACATCTGTTCCCAACTCTAGAGTCAGTGATCTCTTTTGGTATCTTGAAATTGGCCCTGGTGGGAACATTTACTTCATGGAAAATGGCTACAGATCAGGGCTGGGCTTCTCCCCACCCCAGAGGGCGGGTTGCTACCATTTACCAACACACCACTGGCTGTAAAAGATTTAGGATCTCAGTGGGTCATTCAACCACATACAGCCACGCGATGATGAGTTTCAGCAATTAGCCCTTAGGTACTGATGTATTATAAATCCAATCTAAATCACTCAAAGACACTGGGAAATCCAGCCACTGCAGTTGCCACATCAATGATACATAGACAAGTAATATGGCAATTATTAATTGTTATCACACTCAGGTTTTAAGTATAAATGAAAACAAAATCACAAACCGTTTAGAACTTCTAACATTAGACAAAACACTTTATTGTTCATAACAGCATCCATATTCAAGGAACTTGTTTCAAATTAAAGCATTGCTAAGATCTAAAGGAGAAACATTTTAAAATCAAGAAGCAAAAGAAAAAATCAGCAAAAGGCATGCTGGGATTGACAATACCCTTTGTGACAAGCTGAAAATAGGGGTATTTCTTCATGGCTTCTGAAAATTTTACAATATGAGCTTATCAGAGTCCTTAATGGATAGAGATATTAATATACTTTATCTTCCTAGATTTATTTATTTTTTTAGATTTTTTAGTTCTTGGCTTCTGTGGTTCCTGTTATGATAGTTTTTATTTGGCAAAGTACTCTAATTTCATTTCCACAACAATGGCGTCGAAGAATGTAGAGCTATATACTTGATATATAGTTGTATACCTTGTATAACTTCTGTATACCTGGGATTGGAGCTAACAAAAATTTATGTATTTGGGACCAAGATAATATTTAGTTTGTCTGGTGTTGTGTTGAGTAAGTTTAAAAATACTTGAAAGTTAGGATATACATGTATTTAATTACCTATACTATATAATTACATATATATTGTATAAGCACACAAAACGGAAAAGATATATGATATTACATATATTTATATTCGAGGAATGGGGTAAGGGAAGGGTGGGGCCATTATCTTTTAATGTATACATTTGTGTTATCTGAATTTGTTACAATAAATATACATTGATTAAATACTTTTAGTTTTACTTTTGCAATGCTGCCCTCACTCACCACCCCCAAATGCAGAAATGAAGGCAATGAAAGGAATACAAATAAGAAGAGAATGAAGTAAATAAATGGTTTTGAGTTTTTTGCTTTTATCTGTCAAAAGAAATGTATGTCAGTTTTTTAATGCTTTCTAAAATCTAAATCATTATGTATTTTTTGTTGCTGCTTCTATTTTTTTACCAATAAAAGTAATCATGGTATCTATTTCCCAAGTGAAATTTTGGCAAAGGTATTTGTTCTGCTCTGTTAATGTTTTGATGTTTACATGGAAATTTATTAGTTCAGTTTTGACCTGAAATTTATTATTCTGTTGAATGCTTCTTGCCTTGAAATCTTAATGGTATAGGCCAATATGCCTAACTGGGATAGTTTACACAGTCACACATTTGTCTGTCATTTGGTTTGTGAAGCAAAGAAAAATACAGCTGAAAGGGCTTTCTTTATTCTAATTCTGGTGGATTACTATAGTTTTTATGTTGACACAACTTAAATTGTAGAGGTAATATTTTTTTTCATCATTATAAAACATTTGAGTAATTCAAATGACAGTTGGGAAAAAACACACACACAAAAAAACAAAAAACAGTGGGGACACAAACAATAAAGAATGGCTGCAAACCTTACTCTACTCTATGTACCTTTTAATAAGATGAAAGTAGCATTTTCAAGTCTCAGGCAGTCAAAGACAATTTGAGGTGTGTGGTTATCACTTCACTTCAGCTTTTATTTTTCAGTCAAGAGCTATTTCAGATGTCTTTGCAGTATGTTCGGCAATACATTTAGAAGATTACTATTTAAGCTACTAATAATCTGGCTTCAAGCAATTGTCTGTCTGTCCATCTGCTGCCTATTCTTCTTCGTTTTTCAAAAACCACAAAATGAGCAGCATGAAACACAACAATAACAACCAAAGGAAGAAACCATAATCCTGCTCAGAGTTTCCCCCCAGTTTTCAGACAGCTGTAATATTCCTAGAAGGCTAATGCACTCTGGACTCTATTTCAACACTCACTTTTAATCTTTTTTGGGGGATGTGGTGGAATGGTATAGGAGATGGTACAGAAGATAATGTGGAATAGAATAATTTTGAAATTTCCATGACCTCTTCTGTGTTTTAATCTGTTCCTTTCAGTATTTTAATTTACATTAGGGAAGATAAATCTCTTTATTCAGAGTTTTGAAGTTTGTTTTTTGGTGGATTAACTTGATGGAGCATTGCTCTCACCAGTCCCACTAAAGACAAACCTAATTTGGGTTGTTATAAGGACAGAGGAGATTTACAAAATAATAAAAATCTTGTTGCCTTTAACTTCCTCATTACCAAAGTCCATATCTTATTTTACCTATCTCACATTTCTGAGGACTCAGATACACACAAACACACACACACACACTCTCACACACTCACACTCATGGTCTGACAATTAATTTTGCGAACTTACTGCAACGATGTTGTTAACCTTTTTTTGCTATCAGAGGAATTATTCATTATGAATTTGAACCAAATGGACAAAGTTAACTAAGTTTAATATTTGGAAGTGCTGAAAAGGCTGCGTGAAAAAGTTAGATGACCTGAACTTTTTGCCAACAATTCATGGCTCTTGCATCACAGCAATGCACCAGCTCACATGGCACTGTCTCTGAGAAGGAGAGCAGCTTTCTGGGCCATCTGGGCCATGATGTTTCACTGTGGACCTATTCTTTGTCAAGAAGCTGGGGATTTGATAGGTCCAGGTTTAGTAGGGCTTGGAAGTTTATACAATCTGGAGGACTGTCTTTTAACAAAAGCATACAAAATTAGATACAAATGGAAACATTTATTTAAAATGAGCAAAACTAAAAAATTTCAAAATTTCATAACATCTCATCAAACCTAGGCCTTTCTAGGTTCCTCCTCTTTCTATTAATCCCTGGCATTCTCCACAGATTTTGATGGTCTTCAAGTCACTTCTTGTAGGTAGACACCTAATCCGTATACTTTGGATTGGTCGTTCTGAAATACTTTTTAATGTATAGGTATCTTGGTTTGATACATTCCGTTCACTACACTACTATCCAATTATAAGAGGAAAGTCATGTATTTATATCATAAAGATTCAGTGAAGTGTTTTAAAAACAACATCCCTATAATTTTTATTACTAAACGGTTATACTCAAATACCTTTCTATACATGTTCCTGTCTGTAAGTTTAGTTAAAGGAGATTTTTAATTTATCACTTCCTTATAATATTTGAGGAATGGGCATTTTTGTTAAATTAGTATCTTGTTAACGTAAGAGTTACCATTATGCAGTTCATGAATTGCTACTTTTCTTAAAAGTATAATGAACATTGCAATTACAGGGAATGTAAATTTGCTTTGATATTTCAGAAGACATTTTGGGTCCTGTTGTATTACAGAATACTCGTAATGAACACCAAATACTATTGTTCTTCAGATATAGAAAGAAAAGGAGATAGAGTTGACAGGAACCAAGATTGAGTTTATGATCCAATCAGGATTTTAAAAAAAATCATTCATGTTAGCCTGTTTATTTTTCATTTACCTTTTTGTCTGTCAGAGAGAGGACAGAATAATTGAATTTTTATATTTCCTTTGGAAAAAATTGAATGACATTATTTGATAATTAATCTTGATATCTCTGGTACTGGAGGAAGACATTAAGAAACCCATGTACATGGAGACTATAACTATCCTTATCTCTTAATTCCCAGCCATCACACTGGCCACTCTTTCTTTGCATCTTTGAGCATTTCAGCTCACTCTTTGACACACCCTCCCTTTTCTATATGCACAAACTCCCTAGGTAATCTCTTAGAACACCAGTCTTGCTGACAAAGCTCAGACTTGTATCTTTATCTATGCCCTCTACTCTGAAGTGCAAACTCAATATTCAGCTGCTTACTCTACAAATCAATGTCAAAATTTCTTAAGTATTTCAAATTTAAAAGAAATTCTTCATTTCTCATGTTTACTCTCCCATGCCTAATTCTCTACCAGTTTTTACTGTTTCTATAAATGACAACTCCATCTTTTCAATTGCTCAGGCCCCAAATCATTTTCTAGTCCTTTTTTTCTTTTATAGCCCAAATTCAGTCTACCACATTTCCTGTTCTGTTACTTCTGACCACATGACCAACATCTTGTGCTGAGATTATTATTGCAAGTCTCTCCATTGAAATGTAAATCAGGTCATGCCACTAAGCTCAAAACCTTCCTGTGGCCCTACCACTTTTCTCTTATATCTATCTCACTGAATCTGTATATCTAAATAGCTATATCTACACCTATGTCTCTTATTGGCTCCAGGAATGCTGGGCCCTCAGAGTTCCTTACTTCCCTACGGACCAGTGGACTTAGTATTTCCTCTGTCTGGAACTGCCCTTCTCCGGTTTATAATATGGTGTGCTTCCTCTCTTCCTTCCTGCCTCTGTTCAAATGTCACTTTATCAAGGAATCCCTCCAAATCACTTTAAATAAAACAGTACTCTCCCCTCCACCTCCTTCTGAAACTTTCTATCCCATTTCCCTCCCATAGTGTTCTCCATATCATTCATCAGCATCTGACATACAGTATGTTTTAACTATTTATCTGTTTAATATTTGGCTTCCCTAAGCACAATGTAAGCAGTATAAAGACAAAGACGTTATCTGTTACTTTAGTTAATAAACTCAATCTCAAACAGTACCAGCCATAGAGTTGACACTCAATAACATTTGTTGAATATTGATGTCTCACTGAATGAATGAATAATAAGTGGCTTTAAATTGTGTATTCATACTGGCATTTACATGAGTTTTATATATTTGACTCATACAGGATCTCAAATTTAAAATAAAAAATGTAAGTGCAATTTAATATCAGAAATATAAACACTACAAACTTACTAAAACCATATCATGAAGTCTTCATTATTTAAATTAAAATTATTTTATTACCATTATTTAAAGAGTTTTTTTTTTTTTTTTTAATAACTCTCTATACATATTTCTCCCTGCAAGGTTAGTAAAATTAAAATTGTAATTTTCCACTTACCTACAATGAATGGTGATTGGATATTTTTGTTAATTGAATATCTTGTTAATGTAAGAATTACAATCAATTCACAGATTATTTCTTTTCTTAAAAGTATAATGCACATCACAATTATGTCAAACGTAAATTTACTTTGATAGTTTAGAAGACAACTCATGCTCTTTTATTCTTCACTATCTATATACGTCATGAACAATCATGGACATCTAATGTTATTATACTTCACATACAATAACAGATTGCTGAAATAATAACATAACTAAATAATAAGAAAAGTAAATTTTTAATTTAAACTTTTTTCATGTCATAGTTTCTGGTAGAAAAAGTCCTTTTCCTTGGCTACTTTAGTAACCTGAACCTTCACCCTGAGACTCAAACTGTTGTGTAAATTTCAATACTTCGACTGATGTTGAGGCTATGATTACAAATGCAATCCCCATAAGTTTTTTTTTAATTTTTAAAAATTTTTACAATGTTTGAAAGTTGGCTACAGCAATGTATAATACAAGACAGTGGTTATGTTAAATTTTAATAAGAAACGTCAATATTTTAAAAATATGGATAACCCTTTGAATGTTTTTTCTAAGTATGTAGTGTTATACTTCTGATGTTATTAAAGTTTAAAACTATGCAAAACATTTTGGAACAACCTGTGTACCTAAGTTTTTATCTAGGCATGATATTCAAATTGGATTAGTTAAAAAAATTCCCTGGAGAGTTTATTAAAACACAAATTTCTGGGCTTCCTATGCTCTTGTCTGTCAGTCTGGATGGTACCCATGGTCGGTCTCTCTCTTTCTCTCTCTCTCTCCATATAGATATACTTTGATGATGAACTGGATATTGTCACACTTGACCTAGAGTAGCATTTCTTGAAGTGAAAATGAAAGAACATTAGTCTCCCAAAGTTCTTGGTAATGAATGGTGTCCTTAGTTAGATGCGATCAGGAAATGCTGGGTCCTATACGTCTGGTATATTTATAGTTCATATTGACATAGTATAGGCTTCAACAAGTCCTGTATTTTGTGAAACATGAAACTGTGTTTTACTCACAATTTATCAAACAATTTGATCGTGGAATCCCATGTCCCGCCACAGCAGCTGTTAATACCCTTTGAAATGTAGGAGTTCTCATTCTGCTTTCAAACTTTCTATCTTTGTTGGACAACTGAAATTCATCAGGTTGTTCTTAAAAGAAAGGGCAGATTATCCTTTATGGAAGACAGAAGTTTTGAAATCCGTCAATTTCTCCTCCAAGCACAAATTCATCTATAAACTCTTTAAGGTAAAAGTTCAATTTTTTCTTAAAGATTTCCAGAGATTGTTTCTACAATGCAATATAAAGATGATGTATTATAGAAATATACACTAGAAACCTATATAATTTTACTAACCAATGTCAACCAAGTCAATTTACTAATTTTTTTTTTTTTCAAAAAGGAGAAGATAAGAGTAGGTCTTCATAGTTCAAAATGCATTTCTAAAGGTAGATCCAGAGAATTGGCATGCTGGGGTGCTATCCTTTCCTAGGATTGACATACAGAATGTACTGTTTACCATGTGTTCTAGGCTAGCATTACTCCTGGTAAGTTTGTTTGCTAACAGTGGCCTACAGGGCCTTATTTTAAAAGTGGTTTAAATTGACTATTACAAGAGCTTCTATTCCTGTCTGTTGGTCATCACGAGTATGCCAAGATGGATCCTAGAAGTAATATGATCTAAACTCTTCCTAGTCTTTATCTTCATAATTCAAAGCAAACTTCTTTCTCTCCCTGAAAGATTTTTATATTTCTAGCTTATTCATGCTCTAGAAGTCTGTTACTGTCACACACACACACACACACACACAAACAGTGGAGACAAAAAACAAGACATTTGGTAGAAGGCATATTTTAGTATTTTCCTAAAATAGCTCTTTTTCTCTCTCTCTCAATCTCAGTTTCTCTCAATCTCATCTCAATCTCAATCTCTTTTCTTTTTTTCCTTTTTTTTTTGGTCTTACCATCATTGATCCTACAAGGCCTCTCTCTTGTTATATTTATTTATGTATTTATTTATTCATTTTTATTTACCATTTACATAGCTGTTCCTTATGGGCAATGATTTTTAATTTATTTAACATTTATCCCTTTGAACATATGGATTCTTTTAAATGTATATTGTTGTTAAAGTGTATATTTTTTAAAAATTCACATAAATGTCTTTATGTTATTGTTATCATTCTTCTTCGCACATTTTTCAGCACTCTATTTAGTGTGTTCTTTCTAACTACTACATAGTACTTTGAAATGTTCACCCATTCAGCTAAGGAAGGATATTCAAATTGCCTCCACTTCCTATTACCACCAGCAACAATGTATTGAATATCCTCATACTTTCCCACGTACAGGTCTGTTGGAATTTCAATGGGACAGACACTCAGAAAAAATAATTAACTTGGTTGGATACTACTCGTGCACTCTTCTCCAGGGGTGCTGGACATCCTCCATCGGTGCCCACTATCTCCTCTATCACCAAATTCCCGTCAACACTTGGCTTCGTATTGCTTTATGATTTTTTGCTGATTTATAGGAAGCAGTCTGAAATTTCAATGTGGTTTTAATTAGCATTTCTGTAAATTAATACTGAACTTGAGCATCTCTTCATTTTCTTGTTAAACATTTGGGTTTCCTCTTCTCTGAATAGCATGTGCACTGATAGCTCTTTATCCTTTTCCTGTGGGGTGAAGTTGATTCAATTTGAAGGCATGTAGCAAAAATTAATTACTTTATGTTTAAATTTTTTGATGTTATTACATCTTGTCCATTTTTATTTCAGTTTATTTTTGGTGTATAATCAAATTATTTTTTAATCTTAAGTTTTAAAGATACCTATTTTTGTTGACTATTTTATATACAAATGATGGTAACTTAGATATTTCTCTTTTCCCTAAGCCAAAAATGAAAATATCTATGGTCTAATAAAGTCTTTGCTAACACAAAAATATAAGTGAAAATACCAAAGGTGATGCATTGTAGAGATCCTCTCTGTTTACTATCCTGCCAAAAAATGATACTAACATGATTGCCGTAAAGGAAAATGATGTAATAGAAACCAAGGTGAACCTTGCTTGTTGCTGCAGTGTCCATAGTGGGCATTCCGTGTTTATTTGTTGAAACAGAGACCCTATGATAATCCTTTCCCTAGAAAAGTTCAGAGACAAATGTTGATGTACTTCTCCAACACAGCTGAGAGACATATGCAAGAAAGCTTTAGGATATCTTTTCTACCTTCCCTAAGTCACTGTGATTTCTCTGACTGAGGAAGTCTAATAGGAATGGGATCCAAAGATACAGAAGAAAGCAAAGGAAATACCAAGAAGCCAGCCCATTGTGATCATACCTCTGCTTTCCTCTTGTGGCTGTGCTGAAGGCAAGCATGCGGAGATGGGATTCTTGAATATTACATCTTTCACTTCAAACATATTATTAAATTTTTGTAAAGAAAGCATTTTGCACAAAGTCTCTGTGGTTAGACCACACAGCCAGCATGACTGGGAACACTCTTTAGCATTTGAGTTTCTGTGAATATTTCTGGGGCTAATAGTATTAGGACAAATTATTTTGTTGTTTGTTTGCTCTTACTTGTGCAAAAGATTAAGGGTACAACTTCTATAATTCAAAGTGTTTATATATAATCGTTGGGGGAAATTGAGCTGAAGAAAGATGAAGCACTTTGGCAGGAATGCCAAGTAGTAATCACAGACATATCAAAGAGTAAAAGCCATGTCTCCTAACTCCATCTCTAGCTTCATTAACTGGAGGCTACTTTCCCAGTTAGGACAAAAAGTCAGTGAAAACTTGGCATATTGTTACAGTACTAAAGTCTAAACAAAAACAAATGGAAGGTTATAAAAGTGACATTTTCATATTTGTCTAATCGTCTTTGACTTCTTTAAGTTTCCATTCCTGACCACACAAAAACATTTAATATCACGTAAAACTTTACCCTACACTCACTATTCAGTCTTTGTTCTGAAATTTATCCTTAACCAGTTTTTAAAGCCTGATTCTTTCCTGATCCTCCTGACCACAAACTATGTTGTGTTTTCACTTGTTTCCTGCTTCAGCTATTCTTTGGATTCAATTCTCAATATTTTCTATGCTCTTTTGTTCTCTATCCCACTGAGTTGTTTCAGTCACCTGAGGTATTACATTTTAGTTAAATTTGGCTCAGAAGATTCTTACTCTGGAACTGCCATCAAAGGAGATGCTTTCATGGGTCTTGCCCCAGATATTCAGAAAGAATTAGATAATTTACAAATCTTAATTAAGAGTTTAAAAGGTTGGAAAAATCTTTTAACAGACACTTTGACAAAGAAGATATGTCAATGGCAAAGAGACACATGAAAAGATGTCCCAAATCATTAAACAGTAGGAAAATACACAACTGAAACCACAATGAGATACCATTTTACTCCTGTAAGAATGGCTACATAAAAAGACTGGCAAAGCAAATGTTGACAAGGATAAAAAGCAAATGGAACTTTTGGACATTGCTGGTGGAAAAACAACATGATACAACCATTTGGAAAAGTTTGACAATTTCATATAAAGTTAAATAAATACCTACTATATGAGCAAAAAAAAGGGAAAAATACACGATCACAGAGCTTTCTGGTCAAGATGGCAGGGAAGGTAAACACTGCTCACCTCTTCCCATGACCACGTCAAAATTACAACTAAATTATACAACAACCATTTGAGAACCACCTGAAAGGTAGCTGAACAGAATACCTATAACTAAGGATATAAAGAAGAAGCCTGGTTGAGACTGGTTGGAGTGGCAGAGTTGCAGAATGGGCAGGTCTTAAAGCCACAGTGTGGCGATTAAGAATCTGGAGGGAAATTTCAGCTCTACAGGTCCCCCCTGAGGGGTGAGCAGTCTCAGCCCCACACTGGGATTCCCAGCTTGAGGCACCAGTGCTAGGAAGAGGAGACCCCATAACATCTATCTGTGAAAATGAGCAGATATTGCATCTGAGAGAACAAAGGGCTGTGGGAAAACAAGGAGCTCCTCTTAAAGGGCCTGCTCATAGACTCACTCACAAACTCACTTGCTTTAAGCTCCAGTGCAGTGCAGCAGCTCAACAAATGCCAGGGATATATGTGGAGGAATTAAATTGACTAACATCAGGACAAGGGCTGGAGGGGAAGGGGGCAGCACAAGTCTTTCTGGGGACAGAAGCACTGTCAGACACCATTGTTCCTTTCTTGAACTCTCAATCCAGCTGGCCCAGCACAGGCAAGCACCAACTCTGGGCTTTCTGTTAACCTGGCTAATATTGTTCACCCCATCAGGTGATACCCTGAGACCCCACTCCACCCAACTCATCAGCCAGGCCTGAGCCTCATCCAGTGGTTTCTTGATATAAATGGCCTGCCTTGACTCATGCCCAGACTTCCCCCAAATCTCTCAAAGGCCCACAAACCATAAGCAAGCAGCAGCTGATCTTGGCATGCCTTGTAGCTTTTACTAAGCCAGGCCCAGGACAAGTGGCAAGCAGTCTCACTTTGTGTTGTAACTCCCATAAGGTGGCTATAAACCTGGTGTAAATGGTGGTGGCTAGTCTTGGCCTTGGACACAGCCTCAACTAAACAGCCACAAGGTATGCACAAGTGGCAGCCAATATTAGCTCATTTTGTAGTACCCACCAAAGGATCCCAAGCCCAGCACAAATGGCAGCTGACCTTGGTTGCAAGAATAGTCACTCCCAAGCACCTTCAAACTCAGCACAAGAAGCAACTAATTGCAGATCACATTGTAATTCTTACCAATAGGCCTTAAGCCTGGCACAAGCAGCAGCTGAAATTGGAGCCCCTCCCAAGAGGCTCAAGAACCAACATACCCAGTGGCTGTCTTCAGAAAACACCAAAACACTACCCAACCAACTCCCCAAATGGCACACCTGAAAGACAGACTCAGCTGGCATCAGAGTCCCAATAAAGTGATACCAACACCATGGGATCTGTCCACTGTCCACAACAGCTCTGTCCACAACAGCTCATCCACTGTAGTAATGGCTAGCCCTCACAATGAGTCTACCTCAGGGTCAATCTCATCCACTCACTGATGTGCTAACAGCAATCAAGGCTCAGTTGATTGAGGGCACACACAACCCACACAAGGGACACCCCTGGAGCACCCTGTTCAAGTGACCAGGTAGTTTGCACCACTAGGCACCAAGGACACATTTTACATAATACCACTTTGCCAAGACTGGGAGACAGCAGATTTACCTAATACATAGAAACAACACAGAGAGTCAGCCAAATGAAGACACAAAGAAACATGTCCCAAAGAACAGGGCAAAAATCCAGAAAAAGAACTAAATGAAATGGAGACAAGCAATCTACCAGATACAGAGTTCAAAACTTGGATTTAAGGATGCTCATTGAACTTAGTGGGGAAAAAATAGATGAACTCAGTGAGAACTTCAACAAAGAGATAGAAAATTTTAAAAAGGAGATAAAAAACATAAAAAAGAAGACGTTAGAGATGAAGACTATAACAATAATAATGAAGAGTACATTAGAGGGAACACACAATGGATTAGATAAAGCACATTGAATCAGGGTTCTGGAAGACAAGGTGGCTGAAAACACCCAATTAGAACAGCAAAAAGAAGACAAGAATAAGAAAAAAAAGAATGAGGCTAGTTTAAGGGAACTCGGGGACAACATCAAACATGTCAATCAACATCCACATCATAGGGATCCCAGAAATAGGAGAGAGAGAGAAAGGGACTTAAAACCTACTTGAAGAAATAATGACTGAAAATTTCCCTAATTTGGAGAAGGAAATAGACGGATAAGTCCAGAAAGTGCAGAGTCCCAAACAAGATGAACACAAAGAAGCCCAACCAAGACACATCATAATTAAAATGCCAAAGATTAAAGACAAAGAGAGAATCTTAAAAATAGCAAGAGAAAAGTAGTTAGTTAAGCACAAGAGAGCTCTTGTAAGACTATCAACTAATTTCTTAACAGAAACTTTGTAGGCAAGAAGGGATTGGCATGAAATATTCAGTGATGAAAAGTCAAGACTCACCACCGAGATTCCCCTACTCAGCAAGGCTATCATTTAGAATGATTATTTAACTTCGTCCTCCTGGAACTGACTTATTTCACTTAGCATAATGTCCTCAAGTTTCATCCATGTTGTTGCATATTACAGAGTTTTCTTTTTTAAGAAAAGATGAATAGTATTCACTGCATGTATATATCACATTTTCTTTATCCATGTACCTCTCCATGGACATTTAGGTTGTTTCACATCTTGGATATTGTGACTAATGCTGCAATGAACATGGGAGTGCTAATCTTTGAGTTTCTTATTTTAATTCTTGTAGATAAATACCCAGAAGTGAGATTACTTGTTCACATGGTAGATCTATTTTTAACTTTAGAGGAAGCTCATACTGTTTTCTGTGGCAGCTGCACCATTTTGCATTCCCACCAACAGTGTGCAAGTGTTCCAAATTTTCTATATCCTTGCCATCTTTGTCTTTTTTTTTTTATAACAGCTATTCTGATAATTGTGAGGTGACATTTCATTGTGGTTTTCATGTGCATTTCCTTGATGATTAGTGACTTTGAACATCTTTTCATATCTCTATGGACCATTTTGTGTGTCTTTTTTGGAGAAATGTCTATTCAAGTCCTTAGCTCATTTTAAATATTGGGTTATTAGCTTTTTTTGTTTGTTTGTTTTGCTATTGAGTTGTAGGAGTTCTTTATATATTTTGAAGGTTAACCCCTACCTGATAAATGGTTTGCAAATATTTCTTTCCATGCATAGGTTGACTGTGCAGAAGCTTTTAAGTTTGATGTGTTCCAATTGTCTAATTTTACTTTTGTTATCTGTGCTTTTGGTGTTGTATCTATAAAATCCAAGACCAATGTCATGAAGCTTTTCTCCTATGTTTTCTTTCAGGCGTTTTAGAGTTTCAGGTCTTATATTTAAGTCTTTAATCCATTTTGAGTTGTTTTTCTTGTGTGTGTGGTGTCAGATAAGCATGTAATTTCATTCTTTTGCATGTAGATATACAGTTTTCTCAACACCATTTGTTCAAGAGGCTATCCTCCCCCCCCCCTTTTTTTTTGCACACTTGATGAAGATCAGTTGACATATATTCAGGGACTTATTTCTGGGCTCCCTATATTATCCATTGATATATTTGTCTGTCTTCATACCAGTACTAAACTGTTCTGATTACAGTAGCTTTCTAATGTATTTTGAAATCAGGAAGTGTGATGCCTCCAGCTTTGTTTTTCTTGCTCAGGATTGATTTAGCTATTTGTGATCTACATAGTTCCATGCAATTATAGATTTCCTTTTCTTATTTCTGTAAAAAAATGCTGTTTTGGATTTTGATGGAACTACATTGAATCTGTAGATAGCTTGGGGTAGTATGGACATTTTAACAATGTTAAGCCTTCCAATTCATGAACATGGGATGTGCTGCCATTTGTGTCTTCTTTATTTCATCAATATTTTGTAGTCTTCAGTGCATATTTTATATTAACTAAAATGGCTATCATACAATAAATGGAAACTCAAGGTTACAGAAATAATCTAAAAGTTAATTTAAAACAGTTTAAGTATTTCTTACCTCTCAGACAAATGGTAAAATTGTATAAAATTGTTACTCTTTTATCAGATCCATGAAGACTTTAAGACCTCTTAGCTCAGAAATATCTTCTTGGTATAGATTTGTCTGCATTCTTGAGCATAAGTGAACAGATTTTTATTTACCCTTCTATTTCTTGAATTCTTGTTACAGGTTTATTAAGCAAGAGGTTTAATATAACCAGCATAAAGTTAAGAGATAATATAGAAGCAGCAAATTCCCGAGGATTCCAATATCACAATAATTTGAATGCTCTTCCTTCTTCTTGAGGCAACTGCAGATGTGAGGAATGTCTTTGGTCCATTTCCTACCTGGAGCCTGGAGCCTCTGGTCTCATTATAAGTTCAGTGTTCTACTTTTCTGGGCTGTGTCCCCTGTGGTCATCTTTCTGGGGAGTCAGTTATAAATCATAACTGTCCCCACATAATCCCAGGTGTTTTTTTTTCCTTAGCTCTTGGATTACTGTGATTTTTGCTTTTCAACTTAAAGAAAGAAAAGAGGAAAGCTAATATTTCTGTAACTTTTGAGGTTTATGTTCTTGGCGATTCAATGTTTCAATTTCTAAGTCCCTTTATTAGAGAGTGTTGAACTCATCTGCAGTTTATGTGTTCTTTAGAAGCTCCCCCCATCTACTTGATTATAAATTTCTCCCTTAATTTTTAAAAATCTTCATATACCTGAATAATAAAAATAGAACTTTGTTTAGTGACTTGACTGCTAAATGAGGGTGAGTTTAAAATAGATATGTATAAAAAGAAATCCTAATTTTAATTTAATGTTAATTATTTCTATTTTTTTCTAATTTGTCTAGGTAGTTCTCCATTTATAACAGTAGCAGAAATGAAAAAAAAAAAAAGGATGAAATGCAATGTTTCTTAAAATATGAGCTAATGAATGGCTATTCTCTTGAAAAAGATGAGTTATGGCCTTTCAGTAGTTAGAGCCCAGCTCATAAATCACCATCACTTAACCATTTTATTCTGAGACCACTGTGCCAGCTGCTTTATTGGATAGATGAGATGAGAGGACTGCCCTCTCATCAGAGGAAATGAAAGACACAAATGAGGATTTCTAGAAATGTTTTCTGTCACTGTTTTTTGTGAAGGATAAGATCCATTAGGAGAGAAATGTAAATCCCTTATTTCCATAATTTAAAACCTTGCTTATTAGTTTGTAGGACTTGGGTGAATAGAACTTGTTTCTCTGAAAAAGCATGGGTTATACCAGTTTATTTTTAATTAAATTTATTGGGGTGGTAATGGTTAGTAAAATTACATAGGTTTTAAGTGTACAATTCTATCATACATCATCTATACACCAGTTTTTACCAGGTTTATCAGAGCTAAAATAATTATAATCCATCTTATAGTTAAGCAAGTCTTGTTTTCCAGATCATGTTTAGCTTAGGGCAAACTGCAGCAGACTTCTTGATGTGTCATTCCTGCAGGAAAGCAGATCTGAACACCAGAATTCCAGGCATACTATAGCTTAGAAGTTTCCCATTAGGTATTTGTTCTCTATATTCTAATAAACTGATTTTGATGTTCAGTAATCGCCTTTGTAAAAGTACTTATGTATAATTTCAGCACCTAACACTTTTCCAGTGATAAACCCTTTGATGCCTTTGTTTAAAATTTGTGACTTTCAAGTTGTGAGTCAAGGAAATAAAATAATTTTCTAAAATTACAAAACAATTGATGACCATACTATATGGGACAAAATATATAATGATGGCTATATTAATATGTATTCATATGAACAATGACTGGAAATTTAAAGATAGAAATGAAAACTATTTCGTTAGGATGGTGGCATGTTAATGTTTAAAAATTCTTTAATTTTATTGTTATATCTTTTTTCCATGGAGAAGCTTGTAAAACCAGACTTACTAGTGAGATCCCTTTCATTTTCAGAAATTACAATTTGATTTGAAATTTGTTAACCACAATGAATAAGCGTGAGCAGCTGTTTTTATAATTGTGGATTGTTTAGCCACAAGAATATAGAAGTTGCTGTAGCCAGCATTTGCGTCGCTATTTCAATGGTTTTGTTAAAGTACTAGTTATTTTCTGTTTACTTCAATAGCTGAATTTTTTAAAGGACGTCTAATTTTCCTGATGTGATAGTTCATGTATCTATATATCTTTATATGTTTTTAGATAGCTATATCTGTATTTTTCTATTTTAGAAAGCAAATAATTTATAAAAGGCAAATACACAAAGACAGGTGAGAAATACACATTTCTGTCAAAACTGCAAAGTATATGCAGTTTTTACTTTGCTTTGGATGTTCTTTGTCCTACATTCAGGTTCCAATTTCAATTTCTAAAATTATTAGCCTGTGACAAAATAAACTGTAGGTGATAGATGCACATGTCACTTATATTCTTAATAGGTTAATTAAGGCCTGATATAATTGCAAACCCTCAAGAGAAGCTGTTTCTAGAAGGTCGGGAGCAGGGATGCTGTTCACCAGACCCTCCAAGTTATCATTGCAATCAGGAGGAAGAACGTGTGATGGTGAAAGCCATTTTGGAAACAGGTCCCTGAGTCAACCTCCTCAGTGGTTTTAGGAGAGTCCAGTCTGACTCAAGTCAAAAGCTGGGTTTGCCACTTTAACCTGTTAAGGCAGTGGGAGCAGAGGGCCTGGGTCTAATTGGTATTTATTGCTGCCATTGTTTTGGATTCCAGACCTTTGATAAACCTTTCCCAGCTTCAGCAAACCCATGCTTAACTTCACAGCAGTGAGGAAGCTATGGAAGCAGAACTGCAATTAACCTTCACGGGCAAAACAAAACATAAAAAACTATGAGGAAGCTTCGCTTTTTACAGATGTAATTTTAATGACAGCTGGCAGGTGAAAACAATATACCTTAAAATGAGAACATATTTTGTGTTCATACACAATAACCAAGAAAGAGACTTTTATCAAAAACGGACTAATTATTCATATCGCAGTGAAGAGAAGAAAGGGAAAGAATGTGAAAGACAAAATAGTTATAATTAAAGAATAGATTGTTTCTAATACTGGGATTCAAGTAGAAGTGTCAGGTGGCTTTGTATTTAAGTGCCAGTGCTCAAAGAGTACGAAAAACCTAACCATTTCCTCATAACCTTTTCTTTGTTGTTATGTGTAAGGGGTGGTGTTTACAAAGGGAAATTTTCTGTCTCAAGAAGCTGCAAATTCCAGGTAATTGTCAGTAAGTGAGACACTTACCTGCTTTAAGCCTCAATTTCAGTATCTGAAAAATTCAAAAAGCCACCTTAACAGCCTGTAAGCTGAAGACTCTGTCACATTGTGTTTTGAGGCCCTTTGGGGCTCTAAGCTCTATGACTCCATAATGTTCTGTAGTAGAGCCTCTTCAGTAATTTATCCCTTAACAGTCTGTTTCACATGTTAGTAATAACAGGAGGCTGAGGAAAGTTCATTAGAAGAAGATTAAGGGAAATAAAACTCAAGAGAGAAGGAGTCAAGCTCTGAACCTAGAAAAGAACAGTATTTTGAGGCGGGGGAAAGTGACCCGGTAGGGGTGAAGAGGCCAGGTGAAGGCAAAATCAGGAAAAAAGGAATCAGAAAAGGGACCAAGGTAAGGAGGGGTTTTATGCATGAATTAGTTAAGAAGACATATTTAAGAGGTGGGATGAGGTTTCAGAATTGAGTCAGGCTTGTTGGCAGGAGGGGGCTAGCCTAGCCTCTCACCCAGCTCTGCCTGAGCAGTTACCTGTGGTTGTGAATTGTCTGTTGTCATGCGGGGGACCCTGCTCTCTGTGCCATTTGTTATGCAGGGTGACAGGCGGGGTCTCTTCTGGGGTCTCTAGTCCTGCTCCCCACATAAGAACGCAAGACATGGTGAGGCCAAAAAGGAACACCCACGGAGCCATAGATAGGGGAGTCAAACCACTATAGTCTCGCTGGCGGCTGGGTTGGAGACACAGGAAGCAGGAGCCACATGATCCGCAACCTGCCGTCCACTTCTCTCTGCCAACCAAACTCACTTGCTAGCTGCAATCCACTTCTCTGCAATCCGCAATCCACACTCCGCTGCTTGCTAGCTCAGCCACCATCTTCTTGCTAGCCCCCATTTTTCTGCTAGTGTAGCCACGGCAGTCATATTAGTGGCCAATGGCCCACTGGCTAAAGCTGACAGCCAACTAGCCACAGCTGATGGCCATCTAATCACAGTTGATGGTCATTTACTACCTGAGCCAGCACCTTTCCACGTGAGGCTGAGAGCCTGGAAACTGCACTCCTGGCTCTGTCCCCACATCTGTGCATAGTGCTTTTGGGCTGACTGGCACTAGTGAATATAGAGGTTTATAAATTTGAAAGGCAGATATATCTTTCCATCTCGGTTGCAAAGCATTTCTTTTTTCAAAAACTGTGCTTTGAATTTAGAGACTGCAAGGAAGGTTGAACCCTCCAGAGAACAAAAGCAATGTAGAATGAGGGACATGGTTGAAATCTGGGCCAAGTCCCAGAAATTCTGACACTGTGAATCTGAGTGCCTGCCCGGAACCTCTGGGAGTTACTGACACAGAAAACTCTCAACTGAAATATATTCTGTACATTAATTTTTTTTTTATTGTGTCAATTTCCATTCTAAATTATTTGTCAGCTTGGGAATATTCTGGTATCAGCCTTTACCCTTGTGTTATAGTTTTTCTTATACTTTTTCTAAATTTGAAACTTAAGAAAATGCTGTGTGAAGTGAAGACTTGCTCCTATCGTCTCCCTTGCCATCTCTTTTCCCTAAAGTTTAGCAATGTTTTTCAAACTTCAGAAGTCCTTGGAAATTTTATCTTGGTACTGTTGTTACTTTAAATTGATTTTCTATGCAAGGGTACTCTTCCTGGATTTGACCTCTATTCGTTTTTCGTCTCATCTTTACATACACACACACCAGCTGTTACCAGGTGGTGAAGAAGATTGGACAATGGGCCTTTGCGGGCAGTAATTCAAAGCAACAATTTCCCCCGGTTTACCTCTGAGCTATGCTGACATTCTCAGTGGCCACTGGGGGGAGCCACATACCCGTTTTCTTTCAGCCTTAACAGCGTTCCTTTTTTAGGAATTTGGGATTATATGTAGTTTGTGGCCAATATGAAAAGTAAATTGTTTTAAACGCCTTTGGAAAAAAGCAGCAATCCAAATTGGCAAATTTATGGATTTAAATTTGATGTAAAGTGGTTTGTTTGACTTTCTCCACTTCTTTCTCCAGAGCATGTGGAAACTAATGAAAAAAAAAAAAAAAAGGGCTGCATCTTTAAGGAGAAATGCATACTTTTAAAGTACGGATCTCCTGTCCTCTTTCTGCATGGACTTCTGAGGTTGGTAGCTGTGAGGCAGTTAAAACTCCAAATATATTGTCTTGTTTAGTTCATCAGCACATGTCATAGATATTAGAGCTCCCATAGTCTCCAGGGAGATTAGACAAACAGCGTTAAAGGGCATACTTTTAGTTTCATTATCTTTGTTTTGCATTTCTCAGCTGTCTCCAAATTGAATTTACTTTTAACTCCATCATCTAAGAATAATCTTAAATCATAGAGTCAAGAGATTATCAATACTATGGGAAGCAGAAAGATGAAGAGTGGAAAGCTATCAGGGCCACTGCTTGCACTAATACATCAGTTTATAACAGTGGTTGTTTTGTGTATTTTTTGAACACAGTGATTAAGAACAATTGAGAGAAAGTGATGAAATAAAAAATAGCCTACCACCCCAGGACCTGGGACTTATTTTAAGAGTCTTTTCTTGAGGAATGGGGTCTCATCTATAGACGCCATTATTGAGAAATACTGGATGTGGGATTTAAAAAGATCGTAAACCTAGTGATTTGAGATCTTGATTAATGTGATGCAAACAGAATGACCAGCACAAACAGAAAGATCCTTTTGCTTGGCTTATCTGTAAGGAGGAAACTTGGTTTGATTAGACTATTATTGACTGTAGACTATGGTTGTAGTCACTTTATTTTGTCACAATGCACTTTACCAAGTTTCATAATCTTGTTCCTGTTTCCATTTAATTGTGATATAAGCAGTTATAGGAGGGATAATAATTTTAAAACTCTAATTTTTTTGTTTTTATTTCTTTTCATTAAATTTCTTATGCATAGAAATTTTCTAAAACTTATAATATAATCACCATAAACTAATATGTTTCTGCACTATTAATTTGTAGAAAGAAATAAGAAGATAAATGAGCAAATGAGAATATAGTGGATAATCATTCAGATATAAATATTTCTGTTCCTTATGAATCAAACCAATATGTTAAACATTTTATATTTGCATTATTGACCTAGTACAGTGGTACCTCAGTTTTCGAATGTCTCTGTTGACAAACATTTCGGTTTATGAACGCTGTAAATTTTATGGATCTATGGTATCATTAGATAGTAAAATTCATGCTAAATTTGCAGTTTTAGGGTTGATTTTAAAGGCCTGGAGTAGATTAATCCATTTTGCATTGCTTTCTATGGGAAAACCATGCCTCAGTTTTCAAACGTTTCAGAACTCGAACTGTCCCTGGAGCGGATTATGTTTGAAAACCAAGTTACCACTGTAATAATAGCTTCAAGATGCTTAATATAGTACAATTATGCTGAAAGGTTGACATTTGCCTTGAAAAAACAGAAATGAGATTATTTTTAAGATTAGGATTGGGGAGGAATTTTTGTTGTTCTTTTCAAGATTTATATTAAAAAGATAGCTAACATATTAGTTTCAGGTGTACACTATAGTTACTCAACATTTATATACCTAAAGAACTGATCACCATGATAAGGCCAGCAACCATCTGACACCATACCACACTATCACAATATTATTGACTATATTCCCTATGCTGTAATTACATCTCCGTGACTTATTTGTTTTATACCTGGGTATTGAGATCTCTTATTCCCCTTCACCTTTCCCCACCTTTAAAATTTTTTCAATTATAGTTGATATTCAGTATAATTTTACATTAGTTTCAGGTGTACAGCATAGTGGTTAGACATTTGTATAATTTAAGAAATGATCTCCCTGACTAGTCTATTACCCACCTGGCATAGTTATTGCCATATCATTGACTATATTCTCTATGCTTTAAGTTACATCCCCATGACTATTTTGTAACTACCAACTTGTACTTCTTAATCCCTTCATCTTTTTCACACTTCCCCCAACCCCTCCCATTTATCACAGCCAACAAATCTAGTACCCATCTGACACCATACATAGTTATTACAATATTATTGACTGTATTCCTTATGCTATACCCTACACCCCATAACTACCTTATAACAACAAATTTGTACTTCTTAATACCTTCCCCTTTTTTCACCCAAAACCCCAAACCCCCTGCAATCTGGAAACCATCAAAATGTTTTCTGTATCTATGAGTTTGCTTCTGTTTTGTTTGTTTATTTTTTCTTCAGATTCCATATATACATGAAATCAGATCACATCTGTCTTTCTCTGTCTTACTTATACTCCTCTCAGCCTCATACCCTCCAGATCCATCCATGCTGCCATGGATAGCAAGAACCCATTCCTTACCATGGCCAACCAATATTTCATTGTATATATATACCCCCTACTTTTTATCCATTCTTTCATCAGCAGACATCCAGGCTGCCTCCATATCTTGGCCATTGTAAACAATGCTGGAATGAACATATGGATAAACATGTCCCCTCGAAGTAGTGTTCTTTCGGGTTTCTTCAGATGAATACACAAAAGTGGGATCATTGTGTCCTTCGTTGTCTCTTGTTATAGCCTGTGTTTTAAAGTCTGTTTTGTCTGGTATAAGTATTGTTACCCCAGTTTTTGTTTTGTTTTGTTTTCATTTTCATGAAATATTGCTTTCTATCCCTATACTTTCCATCTGTGTGTATCTTTTAATCTGAAGTGATTCTCTTGTAGGCAGCATATGCAAGGGTTTTGTTTTCTTATTTATTCAGCCCTCCTATGTCTTTTGATTGAAGCTTTTGATCCATTTATGTTGAAATTAATTGTTGATAGATATGTAGCTATTGCCATTATTATTCATAATTTTGATCTTTTATTTTCCCCATCTTAAAGAAGTACCTCCAACATCCCTTATAGTACAGGTTTGAGGAACTCCTTTAGCTTTTTCTTTTCTGGGAAGCTCTTTATCTATCCTTTGATTTTAAATAATCACCTTGTTAGGTAGAGTAGTCTTGGTCTAAGTTCTCCCTTTTCATCACATTGAATATTTTGTGTCAATCCATCTGGCCTGCAAAGTTTCTGTTGAGAAACCAGCTGACAATTTTATGGGTGCTTCCTTATAAGTTACTAGTTGCCACTCCTTGCTGCTTTTAGGATTCTCTCTTTGTTTTTAACCTTTGCCATTCTAATTATAATGTGTCTTTGTGTGGAACTATTTGGGTTCATCTTGATTTGGACTCTGTGCTTCTTGGACTTGTATGTCTACTTGTTTTGCCAAGTTAGGAAAGGTTTCAGTCATTTTCTCTTCAAATAGGTTCTCAATCCCTTTCTTTCTTTCTTTCTTCTCTTTCATGTACCCCTATGATATGAAGGTTGTTATGCTTGATGTTGTCTCAGAGGTCTCTTAAACTATCCTCATTTTTTTTGTTTTTGGATTCTTTTTTCTTTTGGCTGTTCTGATTGGGTGTTTTCTGCTACTTTGTCCAAATTGTTGATTTGATCCAAATAACTGTTTCAGTTCTCTGCTTCATCTAGTCTGCTGGTGATTCCTTCTAGTGCATGCTTCATTTCAGTTATTGTTTTCTTAATTTCTGACTGATTCTTTTTTATGATTTCTATGTCCTTTTTGTGCTTGCTCTCTGTTTGTTGAAGTTCTCACTAAGTTCCTTGCGCATCCTTATTATCATTGTTTTGAACTCTGTATGTGGTAGGTTGCTTGCCTCCATTTCACTTAGTTCTTTTCCTGGAGTTTTCTCTTGATCTTTCATTTGGGATGTATTTCTTTGTTTCCTCATTTTTGTCTGCCTCTCTGTTTTTGTTTCTGTGCATTAGGTAGATCTGCTATGTTTTCCAGTCTTGGCCGGGTGACCTTATGTAGTAGGTGCCCTGCGATCCCCTGGCACAGTCTCCCTGGTCACCTGCTCTGGGTGCTCCAGGAGTGTCCCTTGTGTGGGTTGTGTGTGCCCTCCTCTTATAGTTGAGCCTTGATTGCTATTGGCACGTCAGTAGGTGGGATTGACCCTCAGGTTGATTGACTGTGGGTATGGCCATTTCCACAGCTAAGGTGATCTGAAGACAACCTCTAAATATGTTGGTTCTGGGGCCTCTTGGGAGGGGCTCCAGTGCAGGCCCAGATCACTCACTGCCTGTGACCAGCTGGGGAATAGTTGGTAAGAGCTACAAAGCAATCCATGATTGTTTGTTGCCTGTGCTAAACCTGGAGGCACATGGGAGTGGCCACACTGTGAACCAAGCATGTCTGCCACCAGTACTGGGCCTGATGTAGCTCTTCAAAAAGCTGGGACACACTGAAGCCTGCTGCCACCTGCCGGCTCCTTTAAGGTTAAAAAAAAAAAAAAAGTCATACCCATGTTTGTGACCAGATTTAATTTAAAAGCCTCATGCCATATACAATTTGGACTTGGTCTCAGGGAGCCACTAGTGTGGGAAGAGTTGTGGTTACCATTTTAATGTAGACTGGTTTGGTGCCAATGCTATACATGGAGCTACTCAGCAAAAGTCTCAGAGCACACCAAGGATAGTCACCGCCTATCTGATAGTTTTCCAAGAAAGAGTACAATGCAGGTAGGGATGGTTGCTCCTGGAGAAAGGGCCTCCAGTGTTGGGGGAGTTGGATATGGTGGGTTCCCAATGAGTTAGCAGGGTGGAGCAGCAGCACTCACTAGACCAGTCAGATTCAGATTTGGCCTGGGCGGGAGGGCTCAATGCAGGAAAGTTGGGGCCTGCTGCTGACTGCACAGGAGAAGGCCCACTTATAGGGAAAATGGTGCCTATCCTCCAGCCCTTGCCTAGAAGCTACACACCTCAGTCTGTCCTCCTTATGCCTCTGATGTTGCCTGCCCTTCCCCCCTGCTGAGTCACTATTCCTCTGCCGGAGCCAAGGATCCTTAAGAGGATGTCTGGATTTTCCCCTGCCTTCCTTCCCACCTGGACAGTCAGAATTCCCACTGTTTTTTGCAGCCAGATGTTCTGGAGGCTCCTTTTCCTGTGACCAGTACTTAGTGCGGGGTTGGGGTCCCTTGCTCCTTCTGGGGGAAAAACTATGGCCGAGATATTCCTCCTGATTTTCAACTGCCACATGGAGGTTTGGAGCCAGCCCATTTTTGTGTCTCTACCCAACTTACCAGTCTTGATATGGCTTCTTCTTTATATACTTAGTTATACAACTTCTGTTCTGCTAGACTTCAGATGGCTCTCTGTGTTGATTTTTCTATAATTTAGTTGTAATTTTAATGTGTTCATGGAAGAAAGCAGGCACAGTGTTAATCTACTCTGCCATCTTGGATATCTGCTTTTGTTGTTTCTCTAAAATCCTAAAATTTTAATCAGATTAATGCTTTATCACATTTATGTGAATTATATGTTAGTGCTCATTATAGTTAGAGAGACAGAAAATTATTAAACAGTATTAGAATTCTATTACCTGAAAAATGATCTTAATGTAACCTTTTGGTTTTTCTTGGGGAAAAAAAAAAGTCATACCCATGTTTGTGATCAGACTTAATTTTGGAAGTCAAATTTAGTTATAGATGTGATTAGAAAATTTAGTTATAGATGTGATTTTTTACTATAATTATTAAGATACTGTTTTTTGTAAAGAAAGATATAATATTGGTGAATCATTTTTGGACAGTAGTTTTGGTAGAAAACTAGCATTTGTTGAGGGTTTGCTCTGAACCAAGCATTTTATATACATTTATTGATTTATTTTCCCCAATAACCCAGTGAAAATGCTATACATTTTAAAGATTAGGGAACTCAAGTGCAGATGTTAAATAACATATATAAGTTTGAACAGTCAGTGTCAAAGATATCGTCAAAACAGTTCTCTGTAATAACAACTTCTATTCTCTTAGCTCAAGAAAAAATTTTCTCAATTTTGTATCATTTAATTAAAGCTATTATATATGTTACTTTATATAATTTGTTTCATTAATTTTAAACTGCTATGTCAAAAAGTCTAAACAAATTCATATTGTCTGCTTGTGTCAACTTACATAGAGAAGATTGCATGGCTATTCTCTGATGGTTTTGCTGATTAACTATTTAATTATTTCCTTTTTCCAGAATTCAGACTTGCAGATTTATTAAAATTCTCATGGTGAATAAATAAATGTAAGCATGTTGCTCTGACATATAATACCACCTTACTAAATTTCACATGTATAATTAAATTTGTTTCTAATGAACCTTTTTTACCAGTTTCAGTACTATCTTACCACTTAGAGGTGAATGGGAATCCCACATGAATATCAGAGAAAGAATGAGGGGGAAAATCTGATTTTTATTTCTTCGGCACCTCAAATATTCAATTGAAGCAGATGTTTATTGGACAATAGGGAGAAGAAGGTGATGGTGGAGAAGTTAGATAGGACAATAACATCTGCTAACAAATACTAAAGAAATATTCATAGAAAGCCAGAGAACAGCGATGAATGAAAAACATTCTTCTTTTAGTCCCTTAATTTATTTCTTGGACTAATATGTTATTTAACAAAAAGGCTTAGTTTAGTTATTTAACAAAAAGGCTTAGTTAACGTATGATGGCTTAGCAATAAGTAGAAAATAGGGGATACTTTATTAGAGGAATAAACATTATGACATTTAAAAGAAATACTTTTAAATGACAGTGGATTTTGTCTCAAATTTTTCTGGATCTGCATCACAGCCTAGGCAATCAAATAGCCAATATACCAACTATGTATAATAGATACATTTTAAATTAGAACTAGCAAAAGATTTAAAATGACCTAGATAAAATTTTCTCAAGAGCAAAATTTTTTCATTTCAGTGTTCCGGGACAAACTTGTCTTGAATAATTTAATATGGCTTCCAAAGGTCACTTATTAGCAGCCAGCAATCTAGTCTCTGAGTCTACATTATTGATTGTTTTTAATTAGAAAAGACCTTGAAAGCATGTATTCGTATTGTCTGTAAATTTACTTCTAATTTACTTAAGAGTTAAGAAAACCCTAATTTTCCCCAACTTTTTATTCTGAGAATTTTATAACTACAGAGAAGTTTAAACAATAGCATAGTGAACACTCACATGCCCTTAACCTAGAATCTGTGATTGCTAAAGTTCTGTCACATTTTATTTCTGTCTCTCTGTCTCTGTCTCTCTTTCTCCACATGCCCACTACTGTCTTTTAAACATGTCTGAAAATAAGTTGCAGATATCATGCCATTTTACCTCTGGATATTTTGGCATTCACCTTCTAAAATGAAAGAATTTTCTCATACTTAAACACATAGCCATTATCATCACACTTAAGAAAATTTACAGTAATTCAATTTTATTTAATATCTATTTCATTTTAAAATTTCTCAAATTGTCCCTCAATGGGGTCCCCCCAGTGTTCTTGGCAGTTCTTTGAAGTAGCTCAGCAAGTCTAATTTATTTCATTGGAAAAAGGGGCTGATACCAGGTGCTGGATTCTAGAGGCTCCATATTGCTAGTCAGACCATTTCCTCAACCTAGGAGCTTGCAGTGTCATATAGTTGCATAGATCACTTCTGCTCAGTCTGCATCTATAAATATGTAGCGACTTATCAGTAGGGAAGGGCCTCTCTTAATTGGAATGTTGGCCAGGCACTTAGAGTTCATCTATGTACAACCTAAATTGTGAGATTATAAGAGTTATGGGGAATGCATGTACTCTGTTCTTTCTCTTCTTTAAACCTTTCACTTCATAAACCTTATTTTATATCTGAGTACTATGTTTCTGTGATCTCTTTGGATGGCGTGCCCCAGAGACTTAAACAATTTATTTTTTCCTAAGCACAATCCAATCAGGGTTCACACATTGAATTTAGTTTTGATCTCTCTTTAGTTTTATCTAGAATAGAGCTCCATTCTTTTATTTTTACCCCATGACAGTGACTTTTGAAGAGTCCAGGGTATTATCTTCTTAGATATCACATAGTCTAGATTTTCATAATTGGATTGCTTCCTCATGGTGTCATTTAATTTGTTCCTATATTTCTTGTAATTTGGATGTTTGATCTAAAAACTTGACTAGATTTTTAAAAACATTTATGGCAAAATGATTTCATAGGTGATGATCTTTTTGTATTACATTATATCAGGAGGCATATAATATAAGGGTGTCCCATTATTAGTGATGAGTTAAGGTGCTGACCACCAGAATTTGTATTGAACAGGCATACATTTTACTCTTTTTAATTAATATTTAATCTACAAGACAATATTTTGACAGTATGTGACTATCCTGTTATACAACCACATTTCATCCAATAGTTTTAGCTCCTTTTGATAATCTTTGCCTGAACCATTTATTACATTGTGGGTTTAAAAAATGGTGATTTTCTTATTATATTATTTCTTCTATATTTATTAGATGGCATTCTTTTATAAACAAGACTGTTCTATTCCTCTACTTCCCATCTTTCCTAATAGCTATAGACTAATGTGTTTTTTTTTAATTCATTGCATCATAATCAATTATCATAGTTATTTTGTTGATGATTAAATTGTCCTAAATAGTCAATTCAATTGGAGCTCATACAAGCTTGTTCCTTTGACCTTTGACATGATCTGTTCAATAGGCACCCACTAGAATTGCTTCCAATGACCTCTGCTTCCTAATATACATGCCCTTATATAATCTGTGCCTTGAGTGTGGGCTGGATGTAGTGACTCATTTCTCACAAACAGGCTAGGGCAAACAGTGGTATGCCACGTCTGAAATTAGGTTATGAAAAACCTGTTGCTCTGTCTTGCTTATCCTTCCTTACTCTATTGCTAGCTAACGCTAATGGAAGCCAGGCACAATATTGTC
This sequence comes from Rhinolophus sinicus, assembly GCF_036562045.2. Classification (NCBI taxonomy): domain Eukaryota; kingdom Metazoa; phylum Chordata; class Mammalia; order Chiroptera; family Rhinolophidae; genus Rhinolophus; species Rhinolophus sinicus. The sequence continues at coordinate 27,110,678 of NC_133752.1, forward strand.
AGCTGAACTATAAGGAAGCCCACATGGCTGGAAATTAAGTGACCTCTTTGGTAAATAGCCATGAAAAAACTTAAGATTTCAGTATAACAGCCCATGAGGAAACAAATGTCAACAGCCACAGAAAGTAGTGAATCCTCTTCTAGGTGAGCCTGAGAGGACTGCAGCCAGCCTGAAAACGTCACTGTAACCTCATGAGAGACCCTGAGCCAGGGAACTCAGCTAAGTCACCCTTACATTTCTGACCCACAGAACTGTGACATAGTTAATGTTTGTTTTAATCCCCTAAGTTTGGAAGTCATTTGTTTTGCAGCAATAGATAACTAATACAACTCCACTGGTCTCGGAGCACTTTTATTTCTTTCTGCTGTAACAGGATTTCTCAGATTCACTTTGCATTTTCCCTGATTCATACCTAGAATAAGCATTTCTCTGGTTTCTTTTAGTGGACAATGGTGTGTAGAATACAAGAGCCGGGCACAGAATGTGTTCATTGATACAGAGATGTCATTGTTTCTACATTCATTCCGTGACTAGAACTAGAAAACAAACACACACACACAAATCTTGAGCTCCTATTGACATTTCCAATTCACGTTTAATATTACATGACTCTTCCTTACCACATTTTCCTCTTATAGTGCAAATCTTTGTTCCTTATTTCAACAGCAGAGGGTTAACATTAAACAGAAGTAGAGTAGTGGGAGTCACAATTTTAGCAGTGAGTTATTTGGCTTTCTAGAATATCTTTCCTTTATCATGCCTTCATTTCTACCACTTGAGATTTATCCATTTGACTGAAGAGCATTTTGAATGTTAGCCTTCATTTATAACAATTTGTTTAGAATTATTTCCAACCTAGAAAAATGATCCAGAAGGAATAGAATACAAATTGGAAAGAAATGCAGAAAAATATAAAGAGAATGGGTAGAGAATTTATGGGTATTTTTTTGTTTGATTACTTTAACAAGAAATATATGTTTAGCACCTCAAATATGTGCTGTTTACCGCTTAAGGCCCCTGAGTTTAAAGTTTATGTTTTCCTGCTGGAAGAACTTATATGTATTCAGGGGAGAGAGTAGTATAAATGTGTCATTATAATCGGTAATTGATAACATAAAGAGATACACAGTACTTTCCCATGTTTAAAGGTTATCTAAAGGACGTGTACTATTTTAGTAATAAGAAAACATAATACTTTATTTTAAAGGAACCAAAAGATAGATCAAAGGTGGATACAAATAGGAGGTGGAAGAGATTCTTTTTGAGTTGGGAAAAATGTCAAAGGCAAACCTGTTTATTTCACAATTTTTATTCAATTCTGATGAACTGAACCAGAGGGTTTCTCAAATACAGCTTTGCCTATTAACCTCTCTGCTTCAAATTGAACAAGATTTTCATTCTGTGCTTTGGCCAATGGTAGTATGCATATTTATAGCCAACTGTCATGTTTTAATTAAAGACTATGAAGGTAAATATTAAACAATATTAATTTTATGATTTCCTTAGATAGTTAAACTTTTCCTTTATTTTGTTATCATTCTAAAAATTATTATTATTATTTTACTTTGCATCTGTACTTTTATCTACGCTAAAGGTGAAGCCTTTTAAAAATTTGCACAACCATAATTTACGCTGAAGCTCCTGAGTGCATTAGTTTGTTCAGTATAATTCATAGCAATCCTTGTGAGAAACAGAAAGGGAAGGTAACTTAAGTGGCATTTATATATATATATATATATATATATATATATATATATATATATATATATATAAAATAGATGTGCTTTTTTATTAAGTTACAAGATCTGGGAGTGGGTTTAATAATGACTATAATTCCCAAGTAGTGGTGCACAGAAACAATAGTTTGAGGTATTTATAACACGTGGATATCTGATTCCTAGTGATGACAGTCATAGGTACTAATACTGCAGTGGTTTGCTGCCTATTTTCCTAATGAAAAGAAATGCTAAATTTTAGTTAGAGGTTAGGGAAAAATAGAAATTTCTTTTTCCTATCCAAGTTCTTAGATCTCCTGATTTCCATTCTCAGGTCCCTCTGGATTTGGAGAATTCTCAATCTATCGTAATTCAGGTTTTTATAAGTTATACGTATGTAGGTGGAATTAGAGAAGCAGAGAACAAGGGTGACAGCCTGACTGACTGACAGGCAGGTTGCTCAGGCAGAACCTCACAGGAGGTTTACACTTCAGTGAGTGCCCTGTGGTTCCTGAGTCTGGTCCTCGTTATCGAATGTTCAGAAACTCAGTTTGTGTCAGTTCTTCCAGGGGCACCTTGGCTTTGGAAGATTGATTCATAAAAACCAAAGTCACAGGAGACTTACTGAGTTTTAAACAAATAGACAAACAAACAAACAAACAAACAAACAAACAAAGCCTGCCTCAGGTCCTTGATTCTTCTCTTCTTCCAGATCCCATAGAGTGACTTATCATTTAGGCCTTTTCATCAGCAAAAGAAATGTTGATTAAACATTCCAATATGTGTGTAATGTTTACTTCTAAATTGCACACAAACTGCTGCTGTGCTAATATGCTATGAATAATGTGAATACAAATATATAAATCAAAATACGATACATAAGACTTTAAAAGGAGACTATGAAAATGATAGGGCTAATTAGATACTTCCTATATTTAATAACAAAAAAAACCCCTGACATATTTCTTTCTTTCCCACGATATAGTACAATATTTTTATTCTTTCTGTTTCCTTTTCCAATAATGGTTTTCAGAGTTGCTTGCAGAATGTAGGATATCCTTCTTTTCTTTTATGTAGTGGTAAAAATGAACACAGTCAAATGTAAAATTCACTCTGACTTGCAGCTCTGCTCTTCTCAAGCCTACATTACACTGATTCCTAGTGTCAGTGCAATGTGATGACATTAACTTAAGTATCTTCTCAACAAAAGTGTTTGGACATGGAATACTTAGGATTTTACCTACGAGCAACAGCAAGTTTTTAGATTCATAGGAATTAGTTTCCATTTCTCCAAAAATGTCCACCCACTTTGAATCCACAGGTTTGTTTTGAAAGACCAGTTGTGTGTCAATCAAGTCCTTAGCATCTATAAATTCATCAGATAGGCTATCCATGTCTAAAACATCCATCATTCTTAAACACTCTGAAGCACACTGCATGTCATCATAAGTTAAGCATCTCGTTCTCAGCGAAAATGGTTTTAAAGCACAGATGTCATTTGAACTGGTGAAATCGAAATTGGATTCCAAATAAGTTACGGTTTTAGTGAAGAAATTAAGAAAGTCCTGCTTAACGAGGCTGCTCTTTTCTGGTGACATTTTCTTTTAATTCTGAAGCAGTCTTATTTCCAAAAAATGAATCATTTTTCCACCGTATGAGTTTTTGTCTCAACCTATACATAATATTGAACAGCTCAGGTGCAGTCAGTTGCTCCTGCTCTAAGCTCTTCATGGTCTCATCAAAGATCATCAAACAGCTCTGGAGAAACAGCATATAAACTTGTTTTACTGTAATCCTTTCTCCATTCTCATCCTCGATATATTTCCAAAACAAAGAAGGACATTCTTCTTGCCCCACACTTTGAAAATATGATTTTATGGCAGGCAAACATTTTAGCATCCTTTCTATGGCTGGGAGCAATGACCTCCATCTTGTAGGCATATGCTAAAGAGCTTATGTCCTTCCATTTCTATAAATTCAAAAATCTCACTAAGTGCTTCTGCACATTTTGAGGAAACTGAAAAATGACCAAAAACTTCCATTATGAAAGTCTCAATATCCCATGTAAGCAAATCACAACCCTTTTTGACAATGTTGTATACATGAGGGGCAGGACACTGGATACGTAAAATCTTTTCATTTTCTTTGTTAAGAAATTTATAGACTGAATGGAATTTGCCAAAACTTACATTTGCGCTGTCTAACAAAAATGCAGATAGATGAGCTAAGTCTAGTTTGTATTTGAACAAAATATCAACATTCGTTTGTTTTATGATTTCAGCAGTTTCATTAAAATCCTCATAGATATCAAGAAGATGATTTGAAACTCCATCTTTCAAGTCAAAGTACCTAAGGGTTAGCGGGAACATGTTTTTGTTGCCCTGATTCAGCTCATCGCTTGAGGTTGATATATTGAAGAAAACATGATTGTTGATAAGAAATGACAGAATCGGCTCTATGTTGTAAGGGGCCAACACATCTGTGATAAAAAATCTCTCCTTTTGTTCACCCACAGGATACTTCAGTTGCAACCTCTGAATCAGGAAATGTCACTTTACTCAGTCTCATAGAGCAATCGAGGGAACAATACGGCAATGCATGTTTGTTTGTGTGGTATGCCCAGGCTAATCCAGCAGCTGCTATTTTTGACTGAACACTGGTGTCTTTTGGGGACATGAAAACACTTTCAACTGGTTCAGAGGCGCTTGCCCATCTCATCCTGGACTTGTGAGATACAGTCCTCATGTGTACTTTCACATCCCCTTCTCCACCATGCCCAACCCCAAATTCTTTTCTGCATACTGTGCAGTGTGCTCTGTTTGGCTTATTTACCTCCCTAATCCAGTTGTATGTGTCCTTCCATCTGTCATTAAAGTAACACAGCTGTTTTGCCTTCTTTTTCAGTGTTGGGATCATGCTTGCGTTGGTATTATAATCGTTCTCATTTTCATTATCTGACCTCTTAGAAAACATGGTCACAATAGTCAATGTTAAAAAATGAAACAAGCACTATCCTGATACAAAGCACAACAGTTAATCCACAGTCAAACATGATCTGTTAATACTCATAATTATAACACACTTAAGTCGCAGCTCTCTGACTGATGCAACAATGAACAGATAAACCATTATTGTCAACCACAAATTATGGTTGCCAACATCAGTGGTCAGGGGGACAGGGCAACAGCAGCTACAGAAGGTGCATAATCTATGCCATATCCATCTGACACTGAAGACAGTCTTGTTTTCAACCCTTCTTTTTTGGACCACTATATGGGCTTTGTACTTTTCCTCCAAACTTCCACACTTATGACCTTTCACATTCTAGGTAAGGGTCTGCCTGGATACTTTCAATGCTAACATTGCGAAGACTGGTTACCCTACTAGGGTCCCCACTAACCCAAGGACTAGGTCTCCAGAGGCAGGTAGACTCTGGATCCAATGAAAACTCAATAGCCTCGATCTCCCCAAACTTGCAAAAGTACTCTCTTATCTTCTCCTCAGTGGCTTCAGGGTTCAGACTCCCCACAAAGATTTTCTTCACAGGATCCTTCTTCACAGCTAAGGCCTTTTTGGGGTTCATCCTATGACCACCCAACCCGTGCTCCTCCTGTCTAGGACCCCATGTCGTCCTCTTTCCTGCCGCAGGTCGTCTGGTCGGTCTGGGCGCCCTTCTGGCTCCCGGTGAGGGTGCCCCGGTCCAGATCGGCGACTCGCCTTTGGGACAGCCTCGTGTGGGCTCTCAGCGGCGCCTGTCGTCTCCATGGGTTGCTCGCCCTTATCTGCTTCTAACATACTGGGCAGACCTGGCCGCTCCGCTCACTGCAGCGGACACCGCGGAGCCAAGTTCATGCCCATCCAGCCTCATCTCGCACCATCTCCGGCATTTATATTTTTAACTTGTGGGTTTTTTTTTTGGCCATTTTGTTTCAGCTAATCCATATCTGTTTTCTTTTGTTACTTTTCCTCATTCATATTGACTGAAATGATAATCCTGATGGAGGCAAAAAAATTGCTATAATAAAAAATGACTTTAGTAGAAAATAAATCAAAGCTGACATTTTAAATCTGTTTGGTAATAAACATACTCCACTGAAAACTTTCATTAGTATCAGAGACATTAACTAATTCTAGGGAAGAGCAGCATATCTACAGATGATAGCTACCACAGTTTATGAAGTTCATGCTGGGCACCTGGCACATCCGGCTTTGCAGAGGCGACCCATGTTTTTGACGGGATGAGAGAAAATCACCAAAGATACATTCTTTTGGGCCGTGTCATAAAGAACTTTACTAAAAATTACAATTTATTAAGTTCTTGGATTTTTTTTAACTTGTTAGTTCCATTTCTAGCTCATGAAGATAGTCATTGGAACAATGCATATTATTCTACTTTCAGAGAAGATATTTCTGATTTGCAAAACTGAAACACAAATCAGAAATTGTTATCTACTGATTGCCTTAGGCACTGCAGATACAGACAATGATAACACAAAACCCTGCTTTCAAGCAATTCCCAGGTTAAGCCCATCTGAGTCATTACCATGGACACAAGCATCTGTATTAGGAATGTTTTATAGGGCAGTGTCAACCAGTGAGGGCCATGGGATATCATTGGGAAATACCCATTTAGGAGAATACCTAAGGACTATTTGAGCTCATCTGTCCTTTGTAATACTTGTAACAAAATTAATGTGCTTACTGTCTTAAGGCAATGACAAACTAGTGTAGTTCCAAGGCCTTTTAAACAACAATCAATTTGATTGTAGGGGTCCATGCAAAGTGGTTGTTAGTTACGGTTAAGTGATTATGATATGTCTGAAAGGCAAACTTATGTCACAGAAAAGAAGAGCTCTATGGATAGATGGTTATGTATAGTTTTGTAAAGACACCTGGAAACTTTGATCTGGGAGAGACCATATCACAGAGAAATTGTTATTGTCTGAGAGCACGCTGGTGATAAAAACCTTTAAACACATATTTTAACAAAATCTTATATATGCTCAAATTGCCACCTGTTTTGTGATCACTGGAGTCTAATGTGTACCTATGAATTATTTTTCCAGACATAAGGGTAAGTGAATATCCTACCAGTCCTTGGAGAGTGTATACTTCCTCTCTGATAATTGATTTTTAAATTTATTTCTAATATTCACTGAAAGTATGATAATATCAAAAAGTTTCATTCAGGATTTTCATGTGTAATTCCATTGCCCTTTCATAAGACTACAGAAATAATAGAAGTAAAAATAGAAGGTACTTAAGAAAGTTCAAAGGAAAGTTGCTTATTTATTTAACATAGTATGCAGCATTCTCCACAGTCTGGCTCCTAACTTTCCACTCCGATTTCATGCTGTATTCCAATATACTTGTTTTTTCTTTTATTCATTCAAACTATCCAGTTGGTAATAGTTTCTTAATATTCTAATTTCTCCTGATTGCTGCACGTTATCACCTTAAAGTGTTTCTTGTGTGCTTTTTATTAATGCCAGCAATAGCTTAGAGGACATCTCCAGAAAGAAAACTATATTGCTATTGGCCAAGGTCATCTCAAGATTCGCCAAATTTGGTTTTACTTCTGATCCTGATACTTTTCTTTTCTTTTTTTTTTTTTTTTACATAGGTTTCAGGTGTACAATTCTGTAATACATCATCTATATATTACATTGTATGTTTACCACCCAGAGTCAGTTCATTCATCACCACATATTTCATCCCATTTACCCTCATCTACTACTCTCCTCCCCCCTTATCCTCTGGTAACCACTAAACTATTGTCCATGTCTATGACTTTTTGTTTCTTTGTTTGTTTGTCTTGTTTCTTTGTTGTTTTCAGTTTTATATCCTACATATCAGTGAAATCCTATGGACTTTTTCTGTCTGATTTAGTTTGCTTAGCATAATAATCTCAAGATCCATCTATGTTGTTGCAAATGTCACTATTTCATCTTTTCTTATGGCTGAATAATATTCCATTGTGTATATATACCACATCTTCTTTATCCAATCACTGTTTCTTTTCTTTAACCACACTCCTTCAGGCCTTTTTGACTCATATGTTTGGTGATGGTTAGGTTCTCTGGGAAGCAGATATGGAGACTGAGTAGGAGTGCCAAAGGGGAAGGAAAAGGGAAAGGAGGCAGACACAAACAAAGGGAAGCCATTAGACGGTGATGCTGACTTGATGAAGCCCAACATAATAGTTTGGAGTAATGATTGCCCCTTACAGGGGTGCCTCATTGGATGAAATTACCAGCACCTGTATCACTGTCTTGTTCAGTCACTGGCTAGCCCCCTCCACCCTCAGAAAGGAGTGATGTCAGCTGGAAAGCTGGAACCCACCCTGATATCACTAATGGCTAGAGGCCATCAGTCTTGCATTCCACACCTTGCAGTTGGGAAGCTTGTCCTTTCTCAGAAAGAACTATCTTGTGCCTACATCCTGTGTCTCCATCTCCCCCACCCCCAGGATTCCAGTTTCAGGACCTGAGTTGCAGCAAAGTCCTCGACACCTCCAATTTCTGGTTCTATTGGGGGTATTTTCATCCTCTAGGTAGTAGGAAGGTGACTTATATTTTCATATTTGAATTTTAACCTGATTTTAAGAAGCCCTTGTACATGACTGTGTTGTCAAATTTTAAGGCTCTATCTCTTTACTGTGTCTCCTTGGTCTCTAACATTAAGAGGCAAGAAGAAAAAAAAGAGAAAAATGAGTCAGATCAAAGATCATTTTTTTTTAATGGGAGTTTTTCCAACACTTTCCTCTAGGCTGAATTTACTGTTTTTCATCTGTACTTGCATCGTATGCTGTGAATTCCTCAGTCACGCTCTTATCATGTTGTATTCTTGTAGTTGACTTTCTTATCTGTCTCTTCATTAGAGTGAGACACCCTTCTCACTCCTCTCTTAGCAGCACTATTATCTTAAAAAGAGGACAATTTGATAACTCAATCAATGTTTTCTCTCTGTTTTAGTTGGTATTTCTATTTACTAATAACTTGAATACTTTATTTCATATTTTATTAACTATTTATATGCCAACTGTGAATTTTCTATTCACATTATTTCTTCATTTTTTAATAAAAGTTTTTTATGAATCTAAGTTTTTACTATGGTAAATGTTCTTAAACATCTGTCATTGTTCATATAAATACTTTTCTCAGTTTGAATTGTCTTACAATTTTATGAGGTTTTGCTCTTCAGAATGCTTCAAATTCCACATAGATCAATTTAATAAATTTCCTAATGATGAATTCCACTTGTTTCTACATTTAGAAAGCATTTATTCTGAGATCAGTTAAGTAGTCATATTTCCATCTGTTTTCTGCTTTTATTTTTAGATAAAATTTATTTAATGGATGATAGCTGTGATCCAACTTAATCTACTCTTCAAATTATAATTTCCCCAGAACTTTTGATAATTCATTCTCATGCATTGGTTTGCTATGCTTATTTCATCCATTATGATTTTACTTTAGTGATTTTAAGATAGTCTCTAATGTTCTGTTGAATTGTTTATCCACTCTGAAATGATAATTACTAATGTTTTATGGATGTCTGAAAAGAAGGAATAGTCCTCATTAGTGAAAAACATACATACAAGTATCCATATATTCAACATTTGTTTCAAGTCAATCCAAACACTTTCAGAAATCAGGCAAGTGATACCAATGTGCTCAACAGCCAGATGTAATTCATTAGGGAGTGGTGCTGATGAGGTGGCAGGGAGGGCACATACCTGGCCTAAAGACACAATCTTTTTTTTTTTTTAATTGTACTGATACAGTTTCTCAGCCGCAGCTATATTTATAGAGTGAATTTGGCCTATTGTCTCTTCATTTCCATATCTAGCATACCTAATTACATTATATGGATGGGGCATTTTATTTAAAACAAAACAAAGCAATTGTACTATAACTGCATTTGCTTTCTAAGGAGGCAAGTGTGATATATATATATATATATATATATATATATATATACACACACACACACATATATATGTGTATATATACATATACATGTGTGTATATATATGTATATATGTATATATACAGATATATGTATATATGTATATATACAGATATATATATATATATATATATATGTAATTGGGAAAAGAGATTGGAGAGGAAGGAGAAAGGAAAGATTGGACTTTCAAAGCTTCTATCAATTAATTCATCCATGTTCAAATTAAACTATTGGGTCACTTGCTTATCAGAGCATATGATCTAATATTTAGACTTTTGGAAAGATAAATTACTGTGCAAATATATAGTACTAAAGCTTAGGGGTACCAATTAGACAGAAAAAGAGATTAGTGACCCTGTCTTTGTTGAGAAGTAAAATGATGAGAAACAAAGTTTGCAACAATATGTATTTGAGTTTAAATCATATTTAAAAATAAGTAGACTACAATCTTAAGGGGAAAATACTTGGCATTAAAATAAAACAAAATCTGGTGAGGATCCAAGATCTTGGAGTAGATGAAAGCTGCGCTTGCCTCATCCCGTGAACATATCAAAATCACAACTAAATTATAGAACAGTCAACATGGAGAACCATCTGAAATCTAGCTGGACAGAAGTTTTATAACTAAGGGTATAAAGAAGAAGCCACATTGAAACTGGTAGGAGGGGCAATAACAACACAAAAGTCTTACCTATGAGCAAATGAGACTCACTTCAGATTGAAAGACACACACAGAATGAAAGTCAAGGGATGGAAAAAGTTATTTTGTGAAAATGGAAACAAAAGACAAAAACAAAAAACTGGGGTAGCAATGTTTATACTAAACAAAATAGACTTTAAAACAAAGACTATCACAAGAGACAAAATACGACCCAGTAATCCCATTTCTGGATGTTTACCCAAAGAAATCCAAAACACTACTTTGAAGGGACATGTGCATCCATGTGTTCATTGTGGCATTATTTACAATGGCCGAGATGTGGAGGCAGCCTGATTGTCTGTCAATGGATGAATGGGTAATAAGTAAGTGGTACATATACAGAATGGAATATTGCTCGGCCATGGGAGGGAATGGGTTCTTGCCACCTGCAGTGGCATGGATGGACCTCGAGGGTATTGTGCTGAGTGAAGTATGTCTGACAATGAAAGACAGATGTAATGTGATTATATGTGGAATCTAAAGAACAAAATAAACAAACAAAACAGAAACAAACTCATCGATACAGAGAACATTTTGATGTTTGCCGGATGGGAGGGGTTTTTAGGGGATGAGTGAAAAAGAGTAAAAGATTAAAAAGTACGAATTGACTATTACAAAGTAGTTATGGGGATATAGGGTGTAGCATAAGGAATATAGTCAATAATATTGTAATAACTATGCATGGTGTTACATGGGTACTAGATTCAGGGTCATAGATGGAAGGGGACTAGATTAGGGGTTGAGGGACTAGATGAAGAAGGTGAAGGAGTTCAGAAGTTCAAATTGGTAGTTACAAAATAGTCATGGGGATCTAAAGTAAAGCCTAGGGAATATAGTCAATAATATGGTAATAACTATGTATAATGACAGGTGGGTATTAGACTGGTCAGGGGATCACTTCTTAAATTACACAAATGTCTAACCACTATGCTGTACACCTGAAAATTAACATAAAATAACATTGAATGTCAAAAAAAAATAAGTAAATAAAACAAAACCTACAGGACTCGTAAGTACAGGGAAGTGAAATCAGGTTAACCAGCTAGCAATACTTGTACCAATCAGAGAAAATAAGTGTTCCATTCTTTGCAGTTTTCCTTCAGCTTTGTACAAGATCTTTTGCACAGACTTGGAAGCAAATTAACTAACAGTAAAGTTCTTAGCAAGGCATAATTACATAGGTGCCCTATGAAATAGCCTACGATACCAAACCACTTACCATCATATAAAGACATGCCAAGGAACGGAACTGGAAGTACAGGCTTAAGCTTCCAAGCCAGAGAATAGCCCCAGGATAGGGTGAAAAGCTCACATATGCCATTCCATCAGAAATCAACTCTTTCAAAGTCTTTCACATGAAGAGGCCACTTAGTAGTAGCCTGCCAGGATTAGTCAGAAGAGTAGCATAAACCAGTATAAACAAATAGGGAGTCCTGTCATACTGAGGGAACACTGAAGAGGAACTTGGGTGGAAAGAGAAAAGGAAATAAAGAAGATTTTGTTTTAGTTTGTTTCTGTTTTGTTTAAATCTAAATAAGCACTGTTTATTAAGGGGTGGATCTCAACTGGATGGAATATAAATTTGAGAAGTTTGATTTTTCTCTAATCGGTGCTTTCAACATATTAACACATTCTCTCTTTCACTTTTGAAGGATGTTGTAGACATATTCCATAACATTTGGACACTCTCAGATTTAAAAAGTCAACCCATTCAAGTTTAAAATTTTCCTCATACATGATCTAAAGTTTTTCCATGACAAATTACCTCTTAAAATCACAATTCAAGGGTCTTTCAGTGGGAGGTTAAGATGGTCTGCACTCCCTGACCGTAACTCCTCATCCAGACTCTAATGCCTCCTGTTCAAGGACAAGAGGAAGGAAAGGTGAAAGTCAATCTGTTTTAACTGGTATAGTTGTACTTCTTCCTTCATTGGTTTCTGCTCTTCCTCTGGCTAATCCTGACAGGCTGCTGATCATGGCCTCTTTGTGTAAAGGACATTGATAGAGTTGCTGTCTTATGGAGAAGTATGTGTGATTTCTGTGTCCTGTCCTGTGAGATCTTCCTGTGGCTCTCTTCTCTGGCATGGGGCATCTTCTCTGGCACAATTACTTCTAATTTCTTTTACTCAGTTTCTATCCACAGTGGTATATGCCATAGGCTTCCCATGATGGATGCTCTTAGCCTGGATGGTAGACCTTTTGGATGAGGTACTAGCAAAATGATTTCAAGATTAGATTAGCTCCTTTTCTGGTGTTCCATGGACCTATGAGAAATTCACACATCATTAATATAGCCAATTATAAGTGTCTTGGCTGCTGTATTGCCACCATCTTTCTCAGCCTACTATCATATCTCTTTAATTTATAGGGACGGGTCAGCAAGTCTTAGCAGACAGCCACCCCCCAAACACAAAACCAGTGATCTTCTCTTCCCCTCTAATCATCGTATGTAGATGGTTGTGGTGGGGTGCGTGGAGCCTGGCTTGGGGTTGTAGGCTGGATTCTTCTGCTTTTCGGGAGCTCTTGTGAGAGATATTGAGCCCCAGAGCTTCTCTTTAGAATGTGGTATAATTACACCTCCTTGTCTCAAGTTTGAACTCAAGTCAGATCAGTGTAATTAACAGATTTAACTATTAAATTATACATTTGCATATCCATGTTGCTGAACTATTCTACTAAATATTGTTGCATAGACAAAATGATGGATTAAAATAAGGCAGAGTATCATGTTCCCGTGGTCTATGTGGATTCCAAGCAATGGAGTCATCTTGTTGCTTAGTGTCCTCTCCCTGTTATTACTGCCCTGGAGGGTTATGCTGGTCTTGTGAGAGGGAGTCAAAAGACTTGAATCTTCATTTGCACATGAAACACAAAGTTTTCTACAGTATGTGCAGTGCTGTGCTGGTAAACTGGCCCTCCAAGCAAGCAAACAATCCCCCCAAAACAGAAAAGCACAAAAAAACCCAATCCCAAACAAAAACACTGATATTTATAGTGTTTGTCAACTTTGAAGGTGTAAGTACTTTTACTATGTGAATTTCAACCTACTGATGTGAAGTCACTGAATGGGGAATTGGAAAGAAATCCACATAATTGGCTCTTGTGAGCCAATAATTTAGCTGCAGGGCATTATTGAGTCTGTGTTTATTTGACATGTCTCTACGGAGTCTGATAGAAATTAGGGTGATACTGTAATCCTTCTGAAATGTTCCATCCAAGCTATCTGTTTGAGCTATCTCTATTTTTTTTTTTTTTAATGAGGAAAAGTTATTTTCTGAGATGACACAAAATAGAGTGAACCTGAAAAAGAGCAACAGGAAATGTGAGGGTATTTTTCCTGGGGGAAGCAGAGCTAAGTAACAAGGTGAAAGCTAGATTTACCAGAAAAATGGGTAAAATTCATGGGTGGTGGGGTTGCCAAACACTAGTGACTTTTAAGAATAGTCTGCCTAGTATGTATAAATAGTTTGTTTGTTAGGGCTGTAACTCTACTCCACAGACCCAAACTTTCAAGTTATTTATCAAGTTAACTTGATAAACAAAAAAGACCTATGTGGGCTATTGTTAGATAAATGAAGAAAAGAGTCTGTGTCCCATAGCTGGACCTACCCATACTGGATAAAGGAGAATAAGACAGAAGGGAAGAATCTAATGAGGTTCAGAGGGCAGGAACAAGGCTAGAGGGAATCTAGAGAAGGGAAGACATGGGAGGTTCCAGAAGTCTTGGTGAGGTCACTGAACCCTTTGCCTGATGTGTAATGGGGACATTTATCAATTTTATTTTTTATGGAAACATGACCTTAGCTGACATCTAGATGTTATTTATCCGATTGTTAAAAATAATTTTGACATTATTTTTATTTATTTGGTCTGCCAAATATTATTTGTTACTATATTTGTGTTGCTGTTATTTACACATATATTTAACAATCTTGTTTTATACACATTTTTATTGTACTATTTGGTGCATTAAAATTTATGGCTATTACAATTTATTTGCAGATTATCAAGGTAAAATTTGTCTTTGCTTACCCAAGAACATGGTGTGTGTTTTCATTTATTCAGATTTTCTTTTGTATCTCTCAGGCAATTTAAAAGTATTTTTTAGTAGATCTTACATTATTTCTTCTTAAACATTCCTAGGTATAGCAGAGACTGCTAGTTGTTCCCTAATATTATTTCTCCCCTTCTTTCTCCACAGCAAAAGCCCTGGGTTTCAGCTGGCACATGGCTATCCAGAATCAAAACTTCATTTCACAGCCTCCCTTTCAGGTAAGCCTGGCCACGTGAGTAAGTTTTGACAATGCGATATAAGAATGTGTAGTTTTGAGAAGCATTCTGTAAGGGAGAGGAGTGTTCTTTTCTTTCCTTTCTTGTGGTGAGAATGAGAGACTATGGCTAGAGGAGAAAGCTGGAAGGAGCCTGGGATTGGCTTTGTGGATCTGTCTAACTGCTATTCTAGTCTTGGACTCCTGACAACTGGACTTTTCACATAGAATTATAACCACTTGTGTGTCTAAGCCATTGTTTATTTGGGTTATATGTTGCTTGTGGCTAGACCTAATGCTAATTTGTATACTATTTCAAATCTCTTTCATTGGTTTTGTAAATGAAATATTTTCCTATTATATCTTCTAATTGGTTATTATTTCTGTGTATAAACTCGATTGATATATTCACTTTGTACCTTACTAAATGACTGAATTTTAATATTGTTTGCAGTAGTTAGGGAAAAAGGTTGGGATACAGAAGAAAGGGGAAGGCTGGTTTATGGTATAGCTTTAGTACTTGAAAGATATGGGAGCAATGTTTATTATAACAATAGTGGAGATGATTCAGATTTGTTAACTGCTACATAAATTTCACAGGAAAAGAATGACAGGTTCAGGGCTGTGAACTACCAATTTAGGGCATATCGTGTAAGCCAGAAAGCTTTCAGAGCAGCATTTATAGAGAACCTCATCTCCTGCAACTAGAGAACTACCTGTGCTGAAATCCAAGCCTGAAATTTGAGGATAAGACTAGCAGAGTTCCAAGAGATTGAATCCATAGCTCTAGCTAGTCACCTATGCTGCAGTCAAAGACTTGGAATGGGGACAAGGGGTAGACTCTCTTGAGAACAACAGATCCACAGGTACCCATGAACCACCAGCCTGGCTAACCTACCTCCCCCTTGAGAAAGGACAGCACCCTCCCATTGCACAGAGGCAAAGGCCTTATATTAAGCAGTTTTCTTAAAAAAGATGTTCATTCTTCTCAGAATCTTTCACTACTTACCCTTATGTTTTCTAAGCCAATAAAACCAGATCTCAGCATGGTCTTTCCAGGGAAATACTGTGTCCTCAGGAGGCATGTGCTGCAGGGTATGCTTCATATTTACCCCAGGAACCAGAAAAAACGTGTGTGTGAATGGATCTGGAAACTGTTGAACTTGGATGGGTACAATAGAAAGCTGAGCAGGGGAGAGCTTTGCCTTTCATCTTTTTTGTCCCTCTTTCCATCAATTTTTTTGTTAGATTTGTTATTTGGGTTTATTTTTGGGATCTAGATTTTAGGTTTTGGAGTCAGGTGTTTATGGTGAATGGGATTTGGATAACAAGAGAGTGAAGAAAGGAGATTACTCCTGTACTGGAAGAGCCATGACAGGTACAGCCACAGGCTGGTGGTCTAATGAGGCTAAAGCGCTGTTTGGGGGGAGATGTAGAACATGCCAGATGAAAGGAGAAGCCGTTGTGATGAGAATTCAGGGTATCTGAATGAGTATTTTTGGAGGTAGAGCAGTTGTGGATGGTGACAAGGATTGGGGTACAAATCTGGTTGTGGGTATCTGAGTTGTCAGCGGACAGCAGGTCACTTGGAACTGAGGAGGCCAGGGTACTAAAGGCCTGGGCTTTGATGGAACACTGAAGTCCTTCCGGCAGATGGCAGGGTTTTTTTCACATGGAGAGTGAGACTGAACCAAATGACAAAGGCCTTCATTTCATTTGCTATAGTACCAGGAAAGGGGCAGAGAGAGTAATAAAATTGCATGAATCTGAAAGAGTGAGTTTATATGACAATGGTGAAAGTAGTAATGGTCTGGAAGCAAAGGAACAATACTTAGAGTTCTGAATCCACAGGAGATAATGGAAGAGGACATATTTTCTTCCTTTCTTCTTTTGGGTAGGAAAATATTTTTCTCTGCTTCCAGTTAGATCAATCTTATTGTTTGTAGCGAGTCCTCCAAAATTCCAGCTATATCATTTCTGTCAGTGTCAATACAGTTGAAATGGGAAGTTATGAGATGTCGAATACATGGGACTGCCAACCCACTGCCATTTTAAATGAAAGTTTAAATAAAATCTTTATTATATATGTCAGTGTATTATATATGTCAGTGGGAAGCAATTTCAGTTTAAATAAATTTTAAGAATTTATAATATTCTTCTTCAGCTATTAATGGCTTGAGACAAAGTGATGCCAATGCAACAAGACAATTTAATAAAAAAATTCATAACCAGCTTTTTAAAACAAAACTGGTTATTCAAAACGAGTAATCTGTTAATTTTTAATTCCAGTTTAAAAGCAACATGTTCTGCCTTTCAAAATTTTCCATGACAGTTGTTTTCTTTTATTTGTTTCTATTTTTGCCTGTGACTTTATAAGAAACAATAAACAAAAAATTCTAAAACAGATGGCTACTATTGTATTTTGTAGTTTATTTTAAAAATACGCAACCGAAAACATCTGCCATCATCTGGAACTAGTTATCAGAAAATGATTTGAACTTAATGTTTAATGTGGACCCAACTGGAAATAAAAATGGTAGACAGTGACTAGACAAGCACTGCCTGGAGGACTGTGCCCCGGTGGAAGCATTTAAGGCAGTTCCTAAGGTTTTATTTTATTTTTTATTTAAATTCTGCCCTTGTGTCAATAGTCTATTAAATTTCAATTTTATTTGTGTGCTTGCATTTGTGTTCTTCCCAGCAAACGTGTATATTTGCCCCATTTATTTTATAGACTTCCAGGAGAAGGTCCCTGTTATTTGTAAGTTAGCCCCAATGTCCTAAATTTGATGTAGGAACCTCATTAAGAGAATCAAGAAATATCTAAACAAATACCTGCTTCAATGGTTACTTATTAATAAAATGCAATTTTTTGGATTATTTTGAGGGATATTGATATATTCAGACATTTCATAGACCATCATTTTATCACTTTGAGTTTTCAAGTTCTCTGTTCGTGTTCCAGAAAACATGGAGAGCTTACAAAGCATGGAAGGGTTGCCTTGCTCATTCTTTTTAGAAAAATAGAAATGCTAAAAAGAAGATATTTAATTAAGATTTTAGAAAATATGCACCTGTGGTAAGTTAATACAGTTCATCTAACAAATATATGCATCAATTGTACATGTACATGTTTTGATATTTTAAATTCATTGATTTTTTTAGCAAACATTTTTTGAATTCATACTATTTTTCAGACAATGCATGGGTGTTAGATGTGAACAAACCAGTCAAAATTGCATTTAAAGGGAAGACATTTAAACAAATAAATAAGTATACAAACAGTATGATTTTAGTAAATCACAAATGCTGGGGAGAAATATCAGTGTAAGGGAATAGAGAATGACTAACGGATAGAGATAGGGGCATATTAGGTGTTATTTCTTCACTTGATGTAAAATCAAATCTGTAATATTGCATAAATATTTATATAGATTTTAAAGATTTTTTATCTCTGGTTCTGTAATTGATATAAAAACACTAACCCTCCCCTCCCATCCCAATCATTGTTATTTGCAGCCTTTCCTAGAATTTTACGTTTGCATGTTTAGGCACTATTTTGTCCTCATGTAACCATCTTGGGTGGCTTAGTAAGGGGTGGACAGATAACAGGTCCATTGCTTGAGAGGGCAAAATGAAAATAGACTTAAAGTCGAATGTTCAGTTATTTAGTAAAGAGTGTGGCACATAGCTCTATATGAGACCTGGATTTCAAATTTTACCTTTATTTATCAATTTCCATTTAAAATACTTGGGTCTCATTTGCCTTATCTACAAATGAAGACAGAACATTTTCTAAATTTGAAGACTGATGGTTGCATAATTAAACCAGTTCAGGAAATTTTCAGTTCTAATAGTTTTGATCTACGAAAAAATTATAATTCATGTTCTAGATAATAATGACATGTTTCGAGACTTGTGAATTTCAAATTTTGCAAATACCACTGTAGCAAATAGTATCTCTAACCAAATTCCATTTTTTTTTGATTGTTTGTTTTGCCTGGAACACTTATTGTGTTACCTTAATGGCTTGTTTTTTTATCCTTGTTCCTGTTCAGAGCACATAGTGGACTTGTTTATGTCCTGTACTTAAACTAGCATCAAATTTGTCTTTTCACTCTTGCTAATTACAAAGTTCTATTTTCTGGCAAAGAACCATCACCTTGATATGTCTTTACTTTATTAATTATCATTAACTTTTGCTTTTTGGTGAGGCACTTTTCCCAAAGAAACAAATTGCTCTTGTAATCCTAAAAACAAAAGAAAAGGGAGAAGGACAGCCTGACTCCCTCTTACTGAACCTACTTGGCTTCTAGTGACCACTTCCTTCATAATGCTTTCAAACAACCCACTAAAGGCCTGTTTCACACATTTAACCACGACTGATACAAAGCTTTCTGTCTTCAATTCATGTTTCCTATTTTCTTCTCTTTTTCTTTTAAAATTAAGATATGCATTGCTTAATTTATAGTGTTCAACAATAGACATATTACAATTTTGTTTGCAAGTTATTTCAGTCTCCTGGGTTGTAATATATTGGAGTCAAAAGTCTAGAAAACAGTTACGTATGTCAGTCAAGTATTCCCTGTTGTCTGATCACCTGCACTGTTGAAAGTGGGCATATTTCAGAGAAGAGGAATATGTTTATATTCTGAGTATTCTGAGTTTTTCCAAAGATAAATAATGCATCACTCTCTTTGGCCTACATTCCTTAGATGTGTTCAATATAATTTCAAATAGCTATCTAGCAAGAAGCGGGGTTGGGGTGGAATGTGGGTGTGAGAGTATTTTAGCTATTACTTAGGCTGTGGTCTTTGTTAATGCCAATTGTTAGTGGGCCCCAAAGGCCAGAAACCAAGTAATACAGAGATGATACCTACTAATTCAATATTTATAAGCTTCTTTTGTTTATTTCCTAGTGTGTATATACTAAAGAGCATAAATGAAAGACAGTTCTGAGCTGAGGCAGTTCTGAACTGTAAATCTGGTCTCTTGAAGAACCTCCCATAGCCCACCCTGTCTTAAATTCATTATCTGAGTTTCTGAATATTCAGTACAGTTCACAAAAGTATCAATCACCTGCTTTGAAAGATACTCTTATGGGAAATTTGATTCAAACGCCCTATTTGTTGATTTCTTGTATTATCACATAAGACAGACAATATTTGTTCATGTACTCCCTTTTTAAAGGGTTAAAATTTCTCTAATTTTCCTATAACATTAATTGAGTCAAATGCCACACTAATACAAACAAATCAATAATCTTCCTATCACCAATGAAATGCATTAACAAATTATTTATGATTAAAGTAAGTATCAGTAATGTTGTCGTCTCTCATTTTACCAGAATGCCTTTTTTTCAATCCTCTTTTTGAGGTAATGTTCTTTTTGAGGTAATCAATCACTATTGATTTGGGTCATTGATGACAAGTCCAGGGAGGTTTTAGTTCATCCATCTTCCCTTAGTCCAGGCAAAAAGGCTACTACAAATAAACATCACGTCTGAGTGATTTTTGACAGAACTCCAAGAAACCTCCTGGCCTATTGTGTACTTGTCCCGCCAGGAATGACACAGTTCCAAGTGGGGCCCTGGGACTCTGAGTTATCATACACCAAAACCTAACTGTGAGATAACCTTTTTGGAGCACTAACTTGACACTTTGAAATTTTGGTACAGTTTCAGGGATTCCTAAGGTCATCTGGGTGATAGTGGAAAATGACATATAGAAACACAAATACTTACTATAATATAATACCACATGCAGTGCTTGTAAACGTGTCTTTCTGCATGATAGCTGTTTGTTCTGATCTGTAAAATGACAAAAGTGATAGGAGAAATTGTGCTGTGGGATACTACTTTTTTTTTCCATGATAGTACTGCTTTCAAGTCTTCCTTTTCCTGGCTATGACAAAAAGTGATTTTTTAAAGTTTCTGTTTCAAAGAGGATGTGGATATAAACGGCAGGTGAGCTGGTATCACATTAACAAATTCTCCAGTGCACATTGCGTTGAATGTGCACTGTTCCTGATTTTCAATTTATTCTCTCGAGGATTCTGTTCTTGTTTTGCAGGGAAGTGTTAATTATCCTCCACTCGTACTTCCTGGGATTATAAAAGGAAAACTATACAAAACAAGAGTTTGAGTAATTTGAGAAATTCCCTGTACAGTGGAAATCCAGTGACTTTATTAGCATGACTAAAGTCATTAGAACAATTCTGTGCATGTCTGCTGTGCTTTTAAGGGGTAAACTTTTTTTCTCCTAAGCCTTCTGGTAACTGTCATTATTGTACACGGCAATAACAATTTTTAACTCATTTATTTGGTTCTTAGATCTTCATATAAAGTTGGAACCAAACTTGAAATTTGGGCTGGAAGTCATGAAATGAATTTAACCTGTGAAAAGTTCTTTGATGGTCATATCCTCACTGCATTTCAATGTAATGAAACTGCTACAAAGAAAGACAAATTTCTGGATTAATTTGGTGCACCATTTCTGAAGCTCTCCTTTTGTGTCCCCTATATTCTGAAGTCTCCAAAGAGAGAACACTTCCAAGTAGCTTCTAAGTGTCTCACTACCTTAAATCCACATGTCATGCTATGCCCTTTATTCTGCCAGAGTATCTGCCAGAGTGACCAGGTCACTCCACTGTTCACTGTTCATTACCCAGGGAATCTAATGCAAACACTGTAGCCTGGCTGTCTGGGCCCTCTATAATCTGGGCCTATCAAACTGTGATATCTGCTTAATTGTCTCTTCAAATCTAGTGACATTTCTGTCTAAATATTTGGGACTGTTAAGCAACAATCATATCACTTGCTTCCACAGCCTATGATTTTATTTAATCAGTTATGACTTTCTGATTATTTAACTTTTTCAAAGGTCATTATTTAATGTTTTCAAAGTATACCAAAGTCTTGTTCATAAAACTGCATGAACTAGATCCTGGCTCAGTGGATCCCTTTGACCAGCAAATCCACTTTGTTGCTACCTGTCCAGCAAAGTTGAATGCATATGCCAACCAAATAAGAATATTCAAAGAAGCATTATTTGTAATAGTCCAATGGCAAAGTAGTCTCTTTTAGCTAAGGTTAGAATTTATACTCTGTAAGTTGCTCATGAAAGCAATTGTTATTCAATCATAAATGTCCATTAATAGAAAATGTACATATATGTATTTTGGTATATTTATAAGATGGGTTATTATAAAGCAATGAAAATTACTGTTACTGCTACATACATCAACATGAGTGTATTTTATAAAATTCAGTAGAAGATAAAAATTTTAAAAATACCTATTGTATTATTTAATTTGTATAAAGTTAAAAAATAAGAAATTTTGTTAAAAGCCAAGATAGTGGGTACCTATTCAGTAAGTAGGGAGAGTGATTGGTAGGTGGCAAGATGGGAATTTCTGGGTTGCTGGTCATCTAGTTTTTGCCCTGAATAATAGTTGTATGGTATGATCATTTTGTAATGTCATTGAACTCTTTATTTACATACATATTTCTGAATCTAGCTTAAAAAAAAAATCAAGCTTATTATTAGGTTGGTGCAAAAGTAATTGTGGCTTAAAAGGTTAAAAACAATTGCAAAAAGTGCAATTACTTTTGCACCAACCTAATAATAATACTTATTTATAAAAAAAATAGTCCTGATTTCTATTTTTAGGAATCAAGTTTTAGTCAGGATATTAAAGATAAACTAGAATGATTTGAAAAACATGTTTTAAGCTTTCATAACAAGAGCAGAGGGAGAATGTAAAAGAGCAATATAAGGAAATAAGACTAACTAAATTAAAATAACAGAGGTATTTTTGTAAGAGAAAGTTTGCAACACCTAAAAACATATGAGACAGAAAAGAAGGGAAAATTGGATAGTAAAATCCAATATCAAGTGAAAAAGAGAGAGAAAAAATATACAAACATTAAACTCTCTAAAAGAGGGGCCTAGAAAACTCAGTGGATGTGTAGATTTTGGTTGTTACTGATCAAAAACTGAATTTGTCCAAGTGAAAATTAACAGTGGAGTAAATTGAAGCCTGGGATAATAGAAGTCAGGGCAGCCATCTCTGGGGACAGAAATGATGGCAGGCAACATTATTCCTTTGTTGAACGCTCCTCTCACCTAGCTGGTTGAGGGCAGGCATGTGCCTAATCTGTGCTTTCCATTAACTTTGCTAACACCATTCATTCCACCCTGGTGATTATCTAAGACCCCACCCCACCCCACTTGCCTGCCTGGCCTGAGCCTTTCCCAGCAACTTCTCCACACAAGTGACCTGCCTTGGCTTGCTCTGTTAACTTTTGTAAAATGTTCAAAACTCCACAGACCCCAAACAAGAAGCAGCTGGCCTCCACATGCTTTGTACCTATTGCCAAGCAGCTTGAAGCCCAGCACACATGGCAAACCATCTAAATTGCATTGTGAATTCCATCGGGTGGCCCCAAGCCTGGATAAGCAGCAACCAGTCTTAACTTGGAACATAGGTTCAACTAAGTGGCCACAAGACCTGCACAACTGATGGCTGGCCTAAACCAGAGCTCCTCCCAAGAGGCTCCAGAACCAACATACCTGATGGCTGGCTTTGGACCATACCAAAGCACAATGCAAACAGCTCCATAAATGACATCCTGATGAGCAATCTTGGCTGACACCAGAGCCTTGCTAAAGTGACTTCCACTCTGTGGTGTCAGTCCCTGAGCAACAGCTCATCTGCTATAGTCATGACCAGCCACACAGGCAGCCAGCCTGAAGATCAACCCCATCCACTGATAGGCCAACAGTAATCAAGGCCCCCAAATAGTAGGATGGTACAACCAACCCACACAGGGGACATTCTTGGATAACTAGAAAGACTGTGCCACCTGGCCCCACAGGACACCTTCTACATAAGGCCAACTTGCATTCCTGGCAGACATAGCAGATTTACTTAATACATAGAAACAGGGAGTCAGCCAAATTGAGGAGACAAAAAACAAGTCCCAAATAAAAGAACAGGACAAAACTACAGAAAAAGAACTCAATGAGATGGAGACAAGCAATTTACCAGATACAGAGTTCAAAACACTGGTTATAAGGATGCTCAATGAAGTTAGGGAAAGTATAAATTAACTCAGTGAAAAAGTCAACAAAGATAGAAAAATAAAAAAGAGACAGAAAACATAAAAAAAGACACAATCAGAAATGTAGAATACAATAACTGGAATGAAGAATACATTTGAGAGAATGCACAGAAGATTAGATGATGCAGAGGATTGAATCAGTAATCTGGAAGGCAAGGTGGTGGAAGACACCAAATCATACAAAAAGAAAAAACAATTAAAAAAAAAAGAATGAGGACAGTTTAAGGAGCCTAGGGGACAACATCAAACATACTAATATTCACATCATAGGGATTCCAGAAGAAGAGAGAAGAGAAAGAGAAAGGGATTAAAAACCTACTTGAAGAAATAATTACTGAAAACTTTCTTAACCTGGTGAAGGAAATAGATGTACAAGTCCAGGAAGCACAGATGACGCTAAACAAGGTGAAGCCAAGGAGGTCCATATGAAGACACATTATATTTAAAATGCCAAACATTAAGTACAAAGAGATAATTTTGAAAGTAACAAGGGAAAAGCAGTTAATTACATACAAGGAGGCTCCCATAATACTACCAGCTGATTTGTCAACAGAAACTTTGGGGGCCAGAAATAAGTGGTACTAAATATTCAAAGTGATGAAAAACAAAGACATACAACCAAGATTATACCACCCATTATGGCTGTCATTTACAATTGAAGGAGCAATAAAGAGTTTTCTAGACAAGAAAATGCTCAAGGAGTTTGTCATTACTAAATCAATATTATAAGAAATGTTAAAGGGACCCCTTTAAGAAGAAAAGAAAAGATTAAAGATATTAATAAGAAAGTATAGGAAAGGAAAAAAAAAATTCTCAGTGACAATGGCAAACCCTTAGTAAAAACAATGGATAAAACAACTATAAAGATAGCACAAAGGTTAAAAGACAAAAGTAGGAAGATGATGAGTGATTACAACAATAAATTAAAGGATCTTAACCAACACACACACACACACACACACACACACACAGAGTAAATAATGATAAAACATAAACATAGAGGGAATGAGTAAAAATTGCAGTGATTTTAGAATGTGTTCAAACCTAAGTGGTCATCAACTTAAACTAGACTGCTACAAACATAGCTTGGTATATATGAGGTACATGGTTACCATAAATCAAAAATCTACAGGAGATATACAAGTAATAAAGATACAGGAATCCAAACACAACACTACAGAAAGTGATCAACATACAAGAGAATAAAGCAAGAGAATAAGAAAGAACAGAGAAGTACAAAAAGAATCAGAAAACAATTAATTCAAAGGCAATAAGTACATTCCTATTCACAATTAAATGTAAATAGACTAAATGCCCTAATCAAAAGACATGAGGTGACTGAATGGATAAAAACACAAGACTTGTACATATGCTGCCTACAAGAGAGCACTTCAGATTGAAAGACACCCTCAGACTGAAAGTAAAGGGAGTGAAAAAGATATTTCAAGTAAATAGAAATGAAAAAAAAAAAAAAGAGCTGGGGTAGTAATACTTACTCATAGGTTGACATCTCCATTTGCCTGCTGTCAGTAGTAGGCTGGTCTCAACTTCTAAGAGGCCACTGAACTCTGTATATATACCACAACCAGTGTGCACACCAGGAGGCAGGAATCTTGGAATCTAAAAAAAAAAAAAAAAAAAAAAAAAATTCTGTTGATGATACTTGATCTAGGTTATGAAATGAAATAAGGTCAGCCAATACTAAATAAATACATACATACATACATACATACATACATACATACATACATAAATACATAAATAAATAAATAAATAAATAAATAAGTAAAAAGAAACCACTAAAATAATCAAAAATCAAGTCATAGTTATTAGGGAATTTAAAAACAAATTTATATTGATCACGTAAAGACAAATATTTTTAAATCTAAACTTTTTGTCTGATGAGGAAGTAAGAACTAATATACTTTTTTAAAATCACATGCCACATATTTATATACTATCTTATTTAATCCTCATAAACCTCAGTGTAAGTGACCAAGATAGAATTTGAACCCAGGCCTCATTCCAAAATCTTGTTCCAGCATGGGAACAATTTTTTAAATATGTATATATATTGAAAAAACAAACAATTAAGCTTATTTTAAATATGAGCTGTTTGTCTGAAATATTACAAATCAGTTCAGTTTCTGGAAAGTTATATTATTTGTTGAGAGGTTTGGGAATTTCTTTATTAAAGTCATCTTTTCCAAATGGCTGCACCATTTAGAATACAGAGTCTTGCTCCTCCCACTCCCTCCTCAGATTACTTTGGGACTCTCTTTCTCTTTCAATGCATCATTGATAATAGCACTAAACTGGAACTAATGGGAGAAAGAGAAACTGAAACTGCAGCCTCCAAATTGAAGGTGGATAAACACAGGTCTTCCACTTGAAGTAGTTGATGGAATCTTTAGTACAGTCTTCAAACCTGACTGCAAAGTGACTCCTCAACATATCACTCCCTTTATCTTCAGCTCTTCATGCATGAGGCAATATTTACGGGCAAACCAAAACAAAATGAGTGTCCTTGATTTTTCAAGTATGGATTCATTTAGATGGTTCTTTGAAATGTGTTCTTATCGGTTTCTATTGATAAATTTTTTTAAGAGAAACAGCAACTTGAGTAAAGATTTTGGTATCAGTCTTTTTCTGAGTGTAGCATTTATGTCAATGTAAAGGGAAGAAATTGTTCGGAGGCTTGTCTTAAAAGGCTAGATAGGAGTCCTGTGCCATTTGGTACTAGGCCCCGCTGACAGATTTACTGCCTGCTTGGAGCTGCAGCCGCAGCATGATGGAACTGGCAGATGGGGGCTCCAGAGCAGAGAATTCCCATGCTCCGTGCACGTGTGTAACTGGCAGCATCCAGGGTCACGGAGGGGCAGGCCTATGTTTACAGTTAGGATTTGTGGGGAAAAATGTTACTTTCTCTTATCCATCATGGCAAAGAACTCTTATTGCTTGGTTAGGAAACATTCCCAAATGACCAAACCAAAGACAACCATTGTAGCTTTAGAAATAGTGCATTGATTATGTGTTATAAAAGTTCTGTAACATGAAACAAAAATCACAAATGCCACAAGATTAAACTAACCTGCTTGCCCACCAGGTTAAATAAAGAGCACTTGATGTAAACTAATGGTAGTTAGGGTGTGGATGTGAGAATGTGTGAGGACTTTTTGTCTCCTTTCTGTAAGTAGTGCTGATAATAACATATATGCAGAACTTCAATATTAATATAATAGTCAGACTTACTCAGTTCACAATGAATTAACCTTCAACTTAAAAACTGTACTGGGTAATTGTTAAAGACCTACTGCTGAAGTACAGTAATAAATTTAATAGAAATTGTAAATTCATCTAGTCTAGAGGAAAAAAGGGATTATTTTGGGAAGTATAACTATAGATTCAAGGGAT
The DNA here is from genome assembly GCF_036562045.2 of Rhinolophus sinicus. Lineage (NCBI taxonomy): Eukaryota > Metazoa > Chordata > Mammalia > Chiroptera > Rhinolophidae > Rhinolophus > Rhinolophus sinicus. The sequence goes on from NC_133752.1 coordinate 27,137,870, forward strand.
CAGTTCGACAGAAGGGTTGTGTGTAAAAGTAGAGAGACCCAAATTGGAGCTAATGTATGCGTGCAGAGAATTCTGCCCAGGTGGTGCTGGAAACACTTCCTTCATTGTGTATTGATGCTGCACACACTATGATTTTCCTTAAGAAAGAGAATTACAATCCAATTAATTAGGGAGCATCGCCACTCCCACCCACTATTAAAACACATCTTCAATATTTACAATTGGCAATGAAATGCAGTAACTAAATTGGTAGTTAATATTTGGAAGTTAAAATCTCTTTAATATTTTAAATTGGTAGCTAATGAGGAAGCATTTTTTTATGGAAACATATTGTCTAGTCAAATTTGCTGATAACTGTTCTGTTAACAAATACAAGATGTCTTAATCCATTTCTTTATTTTAACATCAATTGTTAGATTATGTGCTCCCTACATTAGATTCTCTATATTCCTTTCTGAATCCGCAGTATCCAGCAGAGCCTGGAGCCCATCCTGGAAGTGCTCGGTGAGTGTGTATCAAAGGAGACACCTGTGCTTAAAAGGAGACACCTCAGGCATTCGTGCCAACACTTTTGTTCTTTCACGACCTTGGACTCCTAGTGCCATTCTCACTTTGTAGCCCAGTTCAAATGTTTCTGTTTGCTTTGATATGTCCAGGAGGAGTGGCAGAACTGACTTTGCTCAGGTGGGTGTGTTTGTGGTGGGGACAGTTTTGAAATCACTTGATAATAGTAATGAGCTGCTGCGAGGGAGGGGAGTTTGCAGATCGGCTGTGTTAGGCACCAAGCGACTTTAATATTTGACACTTGCAGTGTGTGGGATGGTATGGTAGCCAAGGACGGTGCTACAAGTTGATGAGTTACGAGGAAGTTGTAGACACAAAGGAAAAAGATCTAGACACAGGAAAAAGACCTAGACGCAGAGGAAAAATACCTAGACACATTAAACAACAGGTAGATCAATTGAGCTTCCCTTGTATGGAAAATCAATTGATCTACCTCTTGTTTAATGTCTATAGTAAAATGCAAAGAAAATCACTAATATAGCACTTTTCACACTATATAGTAATTATCTGTTTATGAGTCTGTCTCATTTTGAAAACAAATTTAAAGTAAAGTTTATTTTCTATATACATTTTTGTGTCTGTCTCTCTTAGTCATATGTGAGATTTACAAAGTCTGATAACAGGTTCTAATTTATCCAGTATTTAGTGCCTGACATTACAAGAGCCACCATAATTATTAATTAAACCAATAAAACAAATGAGTACAAACAGAACCGTCTCTTATTGTGTTTTGGAAAACCATGTATGTGTGTTGCTTTATTTATATATTATATACATAATTTCATACGTTTTTATATTATCTATATATGGTATTTGTTGGTTGTTTTTGGCTTTGGTGCATAATTAAAGAACATTCTGTGTGATGGGTTACTTGAAAAATTAAATGCAGGTAAACTCAAGATTAACTGTTGAAGAACTTTGAGAGTTTGTAAGATTGATGCACAGTAATGTGCTGTAAAGCTTTGTATCCTACTGTTTTCAGTGGTTCTTGGAATGTTTATTCTCTGTGGACCTATAGTTGCTCCTATATTTTGAGACCAGAATGGAAAAAAAACAAACCTTTTTCATTGAGAATGACTTCACTGTTAATGAAAGGAGAATGGGATTTAAAGCTATTTATATACCTTAACGTGAGAAAAAAGCTCGAACCATCTTACATTTTATTTTTCATGGAAGCGAACAATACATGGCGTCACTCTGTCAGCCCCCATCCCCTCAACCCCCCACATACGTGCAAAAATGGCTAGGATACACCTGCTCCTTAAGAGGCTGTCTGTCTGTTCCTAAGTAAAGAGTTAAGATTGTTTGAGCATTTTTCTTTCCAAACCTGAGAAAACGGGATGGAATTAGTCCAGTGAAGTTGCCTTTTCTCATCTATAAGGGCCCGGAGAACATAAAGTCCCCTCACCCCCCATTCTTTATTGCACTAAATCAATTATTGAGCAGCCTTGATGCTTTATCCCTTTGACTTGAGCAAACTTTTTATATATTTCCTAAGATGTATTTTTCTTATCATATCACATTAGGTCATTTAAAATTATCAGATAGTTTATTTGAGCCTTTGTCAGAGTTCAAGTTGCCTGTTTTACCTGTGTTAGGGATAAGTTGAATGGCATGTTCATAATGTATGTAGTTGGAATCACTGCACATACTTTTTGCTGGAATTGTAAATTATTTCTGCATTTGAGTAATAAAAACGTAAAAATTATTATAATAAGCATGGGTGCATGTTAAGTTTTGGAATTCATATACTAGCTGCCAGTGATTTAATGTCAAGCACTAAATACTCTATAGCACAAACTGTAATCATATTGCATAGAAGGGAGTACTGTGTAGATTTTGGAAGTGAGAATTCAAAAATTCTCTGTAGTTCACAGCTATTCATAGCTTTCCTATCCCCCTTCCACATGGAAGAACTAGTTCTCAAGTCTATTTTTGTCTTTAATTATGTCAATGGTCAATATCAATTTTCCAGTAAAATATCAAACAAAGTAAATGATGACTCATCTCTATGTCTGTTTATTAGAAAGCTTATGTGAGAGCTATTGAAGAATTTGTTGGGAAAGGCCTTAATGAATGAATTTAGCCTATAATTTAAGACATTTACTTCAGCAAGGTCAAATGCACCCATATTGTCAGCATGGTGACATACAGCGTCACTTTCATTTTGCATCACGCCAGCTGTTGATGTCAGAAAGAGTGCTGTATCGTTCTCAATGCTATCTGATTTATACTTTACTATGCACACATCTCTGGTAGCATTTTTCTAATAAGCCAGATGATGAATCAAAACGTTATCTCAGGAGCTGATACCAGGTTCTGGTCTAGAGCCTGTCCTGACGGCTTGGTGTTTACAAGATCTGCATTAGAAATATATTTATGCAGTATTAAGTCTTAATGTAGGAAAAAAACTTTGTTAAAATGCCTTATGAATTTTATTTTCAAAATAATAATTTGGGTGTAAAACTAAGTAAAGTTGAGTAATTCTTCCTGATGCAGACTTGAGTCCTGAGGCTGTTTTAGAGAGATAGGGGGCACGGTTATGAGTAGATCACTTTCAGAGAATTTCTTTGCCCAGGATCCATTTCTGAGGGCAGAATGTGTTATTTTCATGGGCACTTGAAGAAAATGGTAACTTCAAAATAACCGTGAAAGACTGTGTGTATAAATACTGCAAATTATAATTCTGTTGTTAAAAACACCATATTTTCTGGTTTCTTGTAAATAAGTTTGTTTCACAGAGAGCTACATTTCCACAGAGTTCTTGAAAGTTTTGAATGAAATATATATATATATATATATATATATATATATATATATATATATATATATTTAATTAAATATATATATAATTAAGTATATATATATGTATCTATATCTATCTATCTATCTATCTATCTATCTATCTATATCTCACTAGACTTCCAATTTATTAGAAAGGACATATAAGGATACAAATCAGCAGCTGGATAAAGAGATATATAGGGTGAGGGCCTGAACACAGGAGCTTCTGTCCTTATGGAGGTAGGACCTGTCATTGAGGCACAAGGAAGCATTCTGTTTCCCCAATATAGAAGCTCTCTGAAAAAGGCTTAAATTAAAATTTTTGAATTTTGTCCAAACAGCAGCCTCAAGACTATTTATATATAATAGTAGTGAACTAGATGAGGGCGAATGGAATTACAATTTACCACCACTACCAAAGCTTGATGGCCCTCAATTTGTTTTGCATAAAGTGATACCGCCCTTTAACAAATATCTCTATTAGATACTGAGTCTAGATTATTATTGGTCAAATCTTTATTGAAGTTTGAACAAGTTGATTGGTAGGACTTTCAAAGTAAAAACAACAATATACTCAAATTTCCAAATGGAAGAATTGATCTCTGCTAGCAAGTCAGACTTTGGGGATTTTAAGTAGAATTGAGTGGCTAAGGCACGTCCCTCATCCAGTTTGTTGAACACAGCAGTGTATGGTTGGAAAAATCTCACCACAGCATGTGCATCCCTTGTGTAGTAATCCCTGTAGTCATCTGAGAAGCTTCTGCTTCTGTGGTGACGTGCTGTGTTCACCCCTGCCGCAGCCTTATGCAATGGGTTGTATTTTATTTCAGACTTGTTTCTCCAGTGAACTATTTAATAGCTACTTTGGCACCTACTACTAAAGCAATGTTATTCACTTAAATTTGTGTAGTATTTTAGAGCAATTGTCTTCAAAGTGTGGCCCCTGGCAGTAGCAGCATCACTTGGGAACAACTGCTTAGAAATACAAATTCCCAGGCCCCACCCAAGATCTGCTGAATCAGAAATTCTAGAGTGGGGTCCAGCCATCTGTGTTGTAACAAACCCTCACAGTGATACTGAAGTATACTAGACTTTGACAACGATTGATTTAGAGTTTTCACTTTGGTGTTGGGAAGTACAGCACTGATTTTGTTTTTCAGAGGAATCTAAGGTCTAGGTAAGTTGACTGATGTGCTCAAGCTCACTCAAATCTAAGTGACAGAATTTGGACTTGAATCATGTTTTATTTGCTGCAAGTCTTACTATTCTTACCACCTCATGCTTGCCATCCCAGTTTGTCCAGTGACTTCAGCTATGAGAACTGGGGGTTGGGGAACAGACCCAGCCTCTCAACACACAATTTTGTGATGGTGAAAGCTGTCTGGATTTTAGGAGTAACTGGCTTAAAGGGGCAAGATTATTTTACTTCCCTTCAGTGGGCAGGCAGGCGATGTGAATCTTAGCAGAGCTGTGATTCCTATCAAGTTCCAGGAATCAATGTACTGATCCTAAAGACACCAGACTGGGGATTCTAGTTCTCTAGTGAGATGCCCACCACACTGGCCATGTTATGTATTACCACATCCAGAATGTTCTCACTGCAGTGACGATAGGGTGTAAGGGGCACATGTGGCTCTATATTGAAAGTGTGAACTCAAACTGGACAATAGGATACACAGTGCAGAGTAGTTAAAACGAGGTTATTTAATTCATGATATACAACATTTAGTATTTGGACAAAACTGATCATGGTTTGCTTTCTGTGTTGATACCACAACAATTCTGAGAAACTCTAATTATAACTAAGTTATCCCAAACTTCTTTTCTTTTGATTTCTTTTAAGGAAAGAAACCCTTAAACACAAAGGAGAAAGATCGTAAAGTTCCTTTCCTTGTAAAACATCAGTTAGTATAAAAATATTTTTAAAAACGTAGGTTATGTTTACACACACCTCACTATTTTGCCTCACTAATATATATCTTGAAATATGAAATACCTGAGTTTCTGAAAAAAAAAAGTTATTTTGTAATGGAAACAGAAGACTAATTTTATTATGTTTTAAGGATAAGACATAAAATACTTCAAAACTCGATTTTGGTTAGCATTTAACAGGGCGTTTTCTCCCATCTTCTATTCTGTAACTTCAAATCTAATTTCAGAAAAAAAAAGTATAATAAATCTGGAAGAAAAAGAACAATTTCTTATTTGTTCATTTTTGGCAATGTGATATTCAAAAGGATAAAAATGATTATGACATAATTTAGTATAGTACTTTTTAAATACTGATTAAATAAATCCATCTACATATTTTTGTTTAATTTTCATGCTAAAAGTATGATTAATTAGGTTTTATTTTATAGGTAAAGATACTGTGGTTTAGGGGAGTGATGTGAGTTTTCAAATTTGAGTAGCAGGGTGGGTCCTCTGACTTGAAATCTCATTCACTTACCACCATACTAAGCCTAACAGAAAGGCCACAATGAGCTAAATTATGGGAACATTTTACTGGTCAATGTATAGGGAATTTCTTTATATCTATGATACAATTTTATTTTTTTAAATTATGAAATAATTTTAAATTGTTATGGTATCTTGTGCCATTTTGTCTATGAAGTATAGTAACTATTTTGTGGAAAACCTTGCTAACATTCAAAATCCTTGTAGTTTGAAAATTGTGATCATTTACTCAAAGTAAACTGCTTCTGATGTGAGTTTAAATTTTAAAAATATCACAGTAGAGCACATTACCCTCAAAAATGATTTCTTTCTTAATATGTTATCTTCTTTCCTTCCTTCCCATGTTTCTACTGTTTTTCCACATCACACAATTCAGCATCCTGAATTGTGGGGACAATTAAGAAAAGTTAAAAACTCTAAGATTTGTTTCATTTTTCATAATTTTTGACATTCTAGCTTGTGTTTCTCATATAACTGGTGACGGAAAAGAAATACCACTGTTTGACCAGAGACTCGTTTACTGGTATCCAAGTCTGCAAGCCTCACTTCATATTGGTAGAATCTTTGATTACTGAGTTTCAATAAAACTCATACAAGTCTAAAAATTAATCAAAGGGATGCCTGATTTATGGAGAGAAATTTGAAAAATCTTATGTGATGATTTTAAAAATTATCTTCAGGGGAAAAATATATGTGTTATTTGTTGAATAAGCTACTATTTAGCAAGCTGTGGCTCTGGAAGCTGCTGCTCCTGGCATACCCAACTAAGGAAACAATGGGAACTGGTGAGTCAGATATTGCCAGGGATCCAGTTAGTCTGATGTCTTGTGTCTGTCATAAATCTCTTTTGATTACTGCTGAAAAACCTCTTTCCATAATCCAAAAAAGAACTATTTTTGGCAGTACATCACATGGGATATGTCACTTTTCCTAAGACATTAATAATTAATTATTACATAAATAATTATTTCATGAAACGTTATTTCACAAAATATTAGCATGAGTTAGAATTGGAAGGAGCCATTCCTTGTTTATTGGCCTGATTCTTTCCAGACTAAGCTACAAGTGTTTTATTCTTATTCAGGCCCTGAGTTTGACCACCGAATGGACAATAAGAAAACCGAGAAGTGTGACACTTTCTCACCAAGAATATAAAAGCTTGGCAGCTCTAATGTAAAGTTCTTCAATGGTGTGTGTATGCCACATTATCTGTGAAATAGAATGAAAGCATGATGTTAGTGTTTCTTTTCTTCTTATAGAAAAATGAACACAGGTCATTAGTTTTCCTTCCTCCTAGGGACTTGCTATGGTAGATAATATTGTCCAAAAATGACACAAGCATTATTGTTCATCCCACATGCTCTTCTATAACCTCACCACCTCCATCAAAAAGTGAGGTTATTTTTCCTTCTCTTGAAACTAGGCAGCCTTTGGGGAGACTCTGCACAAACTAAATACAGCTGAGTCATATGACTTTAGGGTTCATGACTTCTGAAGCCAGGTCATAAGAATATGAAGGCTTCCTTTTGTCTCTCTTTCCTTTTGGACTCCTGCCCTTGGAACCTAAACACCATGCTGTGAAGAAGCTAAGTATCTGCATGGAAAAGCCATTTCTAAATGCTTCAGCTCCAGCTCTAGCTGAGCTCCCAGAAAGCAGTCAACATCAAACTCCACACATGTGAATGAAGGAATCTTTAGGTGGTTTCTAGCCCCCAGCCTTGAAGCTACCCCATTTGGTGCGAAGTGAATTAAAGATGAGTTGTCTCTACTGGGCCTCGCCTACACTGCAGATTCGTAAGAAAATGAGTATTTGGGGTGGTTGTTATGTAGCAATAGATAAATGGAAGAGTGCATGCTCCAGAGGAAAAAAAATACAACAATATTTCATATAATTACAATAAGAGAAAGAAATCTACTGCACATATACAAAATACTTCTGAAAGCTAGACCTCATAAATTTCTAAAATCCATCAGAAAATTATATATTAGACAATATAAGGAAAATTTGCCATCTCTGAACATCCTTTTTTTGCTCTACACAGCACCCAATAGCATCTGAAAGATCTTCACCACTTTCACTTCCCAAAGTTCCTATTCTGTCAAGCTTTTCTGGGTTTCCTGTCAGTCCTTTGTAGCAGGAAAATAACTAGTATTTCTAAGATGAGAACTGATCCATGATACTCTTTTAGGAAGATTGGCATTAATAATCCTGGAATAGATTTGAGCTATTAATAAATGGGCTGAGAAGACAATCTAACTAAAACAAAGTAGCCTTTAAATTCCACAGAATTATTTAAACCAATCAACTAAAATTTTTAGTTGATTGGATGACCTTAATATGTCTTTTTAAATGTAAAATGTTTATCAGTGAGTGACTATCAATCACAATTGTAGCTAATGATTGTGAGGATTAAGAATTAATTTGCTTAAAGCACTCAGAATAGTTCCTGAACAGAGTAAACACTATTTGTATGTATTACAATTATGATTATGATTGTCAAATCTGTTCTTATTTATTTAAATATTAAAATAATGCTTATTTGTTATTTCCTATTCTGGATCAGGTGAAGATGAAAAAACTTAGTAGTGAAACTACCGTTCAGCAGATAATTTAAAAATTACTATGGAGACTTGCAAAATAAATGAAAAACAGTCTACAAAGATCATTTTTCTAAAGTTATAAAGTCCTGGTTAGCTGTTGCCACTGGAGACATTGCTGACAATAAGTCAGGATTTCTGCAGCACCATGAAATCTTTTTTGCCCAAGACAGGATACACAGTAACCTTCTGATTTTAGGCAGTTTGGCTTCTCATTTAATTTAATTCCTATGTTGCAGTGCCCTGAGAGTCTGTGACTCTCAAAAAAAAAAAAAAGCAGTTCTGTCCAAAGTTACAGAACAAGCCATAAGATCACTCACTTCTGACACTACCTGCAGAGTTTGGGGTTCCAAAGCCCACCCTCGGGCTTGCTAGTTCACGAGAAGTATTCACAAAACTCACTGAAAGTGGTTATACTCACAGTTACAGTTTACTACAGTGAAAGGAGACACATAAAAAAAAAGTCAGGAGAAGAGATTCATGGATCAGAATCCAAGAAAGTCCCAAACAAGGAGGTTCCAGTTATCCTTTCCTCATGGAATTATGGACAGTAGTACTTTGTGGTGATGATGTGTGACAATACACATAGAGTATTGCCAACCAGGGAAGTTTATCTGAGGCTTATGTTCAGAGTTTTTGTTGGGGTTTGATTATGAAGTTGGCTGCCCAAGTGTCTGCCTTTTAGTACCCAGCCTGGCCTGGAGGTAGAGCTGATATCTTTCATCTCCAGCCACACCTTGAAGTAGTAGATACTGGACAGCCGAACCCCACTCCTCCCCCCATCGTAAGAATGCCTGGTGTGGCCCAAAGCCCTCAGGTTAACAAAGACACTCTTTTTAGAGATCATCTCCTGGGAGATGATGACAAAGGCCAGTCCACTTTAATTTTCTTCTACATATTGTCAACTAAACTAGTTTAAGTGACTGAATGTCTGATTCATTTCTTTTCCTCATTCCCTGGTAAGGAGAGGAGCTGGCCCTGATTACTCAAGAGGTGTCACAAAATGTGTGTTTTATTGCCTCCTCTGAAATAGTTATAACATTTTGGCGATACCTTTTAATGTTTTATCAGTAGGGAAATGATGGAAGTGTGCAGCAGGTTGGGTTCAGCTTTTCTACCTTTTCAAACATAAATGTGCTGGGTCCCATGCAGGAACCTGAGGTCCAACACAGTCATTAAACTGTAGAGGTCTCTTTATCTTCTGTATTTTTATATTAGCATTGTCCTACGCCTCAGTACTGCCTCTCTTCTTCCCCTCAACATCATCATCTTCGTCTGTGTTCTCCCCATCACTGGTTAGAGAGCACAAATATTAATTAGAAAATAATACATCAAAGTAATTTTTTTCTAAAACAAAGTTAAATGACTTCACTCAAAATTATTAGCACTGAATTATTGGAACTGAAAGGTTTAGCTTTACCTTGTTCCACTCACTTATGCATTCAGAGTTTATTAATCTGTGATGTGCCAGGTAGTGGTATGCACACAAATATGAATGCAGTATATCTCCTCTCTACAGTGGAGAACTTTGTAAAAATACACAAATGACCTCTTCTTTTTTCTCTATTCCTGACTTTCCAGTGTTTGTTAGTCTTTAGGATGGGGTGGAAAGTGCTGGGAAAGTGAATGTATATATACAGAGGTCTCTAAATGATCTACTCACCTCCAGCATTAAGAACTGCTGTTAGAAGTTTACAGTATGAAGAGGGAGACAAGATAAATGAGTATTACAACTCTCCAGGTGAAATACTAATAGCGGTATATTCAAATTATTGCTAAATATATTAAAGTGTTTGTCTAACATTGTCAAAGTGGAGAAGCAACGTAGAGAAATGGATTTGCTATTAGATTTCCCAGTAGATAACAGATTTTCTGGAAAAAAATTGTAAAGTGAATTAAAAGCAGAAAAAGATGTATTCAGTTACTTTTATTTATTTATTTTTATTTTTTACAATTCATTTATATTTACATATATGAGCTTCTTCCATAGTGACAGTTATTTATCATGCTTTTTTTCATAACATTACCAAATCAACATATTTCCTATGTTACCAAACTTTCTATTTGCATAATTTTAATGTCTGCATAATATTACGTGGATAAAGTTCATTTTTTTCTTTTTTCTTTTTTTAATCCTGAGTTTATGCTTGTCAAGCACTTGGCATGGGTCATTTTCATGATTATAATGAATGGTGAGTTATTAATAGTTTTAAGTGTTGTAACCATGGATTAACATCTAATTTCAGAGGAGAATGAATTTAGCTTTATAATAGGAGAAATTTTAAAAATTGCATTGTTAATTGTATAACACCATTCATAGGCATTTTACTGTAAGCAGAAAAATGAGCCTTTTTCTTTTTCATTAAGAATAAATCTATATAGATGTAGCCTGGAGAGGATGAAAGTGTCGGTTTTTACATTTAAGGATTTGTGCTTTATGAGCCTTGATACATTAATGCTTCCTCTGGGGCTCTTCTGGATGAGCACATTGCACAGGTGGCCCATTGAATTTATAGACACAATAACTGAACAGCAGAAATAAGAGGCCAGAACATTTGTGGCACATGGGATGCAGCTGGCTTGGCCACTTAACAGCTGACATAAATTTTATGTGACACAGCCACTTACTGAAACACAGGAGACACTCTTTTTCCTGGGACCCCAACCTACTGCTTTTTTCACTCTCCCCTTCCTCCAGCACAGACCAGGGAATGCCCTGAGAGCTGCTTTGTCAAACTCTGAAATGAGCAAATTAATTTGCAATAATTTATAACATTGGAGCTCCTTGAAATGAACATCTGTTAGCTGCAACTTCACTTTACAGCATTCTAAAAGTCAAATGAGTTAAACAGTTAAGGGGCTTGGAAATCTGAAAAAAGTAAAGTGCCTGTGTCTGAAGAAAGTTTGAAAAAGCCAGAGAACTAGCTTTTGCGCATTAAAGTGGTTATTTTACCATCTAAACTATAAACACTATTTGGCGGTGGGGGATAGGGTGCTTTGACTAGAATATCCTCAAGACCACTGGGATATCTATAGCCAAACACTGCTGAGAATAATGATAATAATAACAAAAGTGATTACACACACACACACACACACACACACACACACACACACAAACATACACACACACGGTCTTTATAAAACTTAAAAGACCTGGAATTAGTTATTGGCAAACACTTTTAAAGACTCTCCTGCCATTTTAACCTAAGCTAGTGCTGTATTCAACATGGAGACACTTTGGAACATCATTATTTCCAGGTAAGCATGATGGGTTCTTCAGGAAAGAAAGAGGAGAGATGAAAACATGACAGAAATGGAAAATGTTAGCGAAAGAGTGAGATATGAAACAAGTGTCAATGAGAAATTAGGAATGATAGATAAAAAAGAAGCAAAAGCATTGTTTCCTTACCTTTGCATATTATTTGCAGGCAAGATAATTTGTTAAGGTAATTTATTTGTTTTTATTTTTTTCTGTACTATTTCCCTCCCAGATTCTAACTTGTAGCCAGACTCTGGTGCCTTTAAGAAGTTTGTTTAGAGGGTAAAAGTAGATGTGGTTTGCAAACCATCTGCAGTTTTGGATTTTGTTTTCTACAAGTCTGAGCTCTTTGAAGAGAGATAAGTGAGAACAAGAGACATTCTTTGAGGCTGGGGTAGGCCTGGAAGCCATTTACTCCCAATCTGGGAACTGGACAGTCCTCAGAGGTCAATGCCCACAAGAAGGACCCTAGAAGCAGACCCTTTGCCTTTGGTTTCCAGTCTTAGACAAAATTGTCTTGTGTTATCTGTGACACAAGTTGCCACATCAAGTTGCCAGGACCCATGAGAGCTTTAACAAGAGACATCTCTTCACCTAACTGTTCAGAGAGAAGTCCAAAGGAGCCTTCCTGATATGCTGACACTCATTGGACTTCTGGAGCATTGCAACACTCATATGCAGTAAGGAATCTCCCCAATAATGACTGAGAAAAATTCCCTGCCTTCCAACAGAATGAGGGTTCAGAATAGGATGTGGTTTCACATTCCTCTTGGCTACATTTGATTTGTGGGCTTGGAATTTCGTTTTCAATAACTCCTGAGTCCATCTTACCCACTTCTGTCATCTCATTTCTAGCAGAGAAAAATATTCACAGACGTGTGTGTATATATATGTATATACACACATTCAGTTATTTTAACCCTGCCTTTCCCACAAAGGATTTTAGACAATGTAGACAATTTGCTTTGGGATATTATCAACTAATTGATCATCTTTCCACGTTGAACAATAAAATATAGCTAAACAAATATTGTGGAGCAATTGATTTGAGACAAGAGCTAAATGTAAAATATCCATTGTTTAAGACAAAAGGTCTATTTAAAAATTAAGAATATACAAAATGCTGTGGATTGGATATTTGATATTTTTGTGAGGCAATATAATGTAGCAGATAATTAACTTGAGCTCTGAGGCCAGACATATCTGATATTCAATCCCAGCTTTTCATAATGCTATCTGTATAATATTGGGCAAGTTTCTTAATTTATTTTGTCCTGTGTTGTGAGGATTGACTTGAACAGTACCTGAGAGGAACTTAATAATATTAGCTAGTTTGCTTCTACTAATGAGTCCTGTTTTCAAGGACTTAGGATATACTCATGTGAGGTGAACAATTAATGTGCTCATAGCAAGTCATAATCCTTAGTTCATTTAAGTTAGACTCCTAACAGAGTCTAGACCCTAACAGAACATGTTTTAGTATCGTTACTATGTGTACCCAGAGATATACATCTATGCTTCTTTGGGATGTCTTATAAATCAAATGATTTACTACTTCAAATTGATATTTCTCTGACCTACAATGAAAAACGAGATATGTCTATTCAATTAAAATACATCACCATGATATGTGTTGGCTTGCTTTGTCTGAAAGTAGTAATGGATTGCACTAAATTATTAGCACAGTTTTTTTTTTTTTTTTTCAGTTTTTCCTGTTACTTACATGTATTTGTGTTTGCCTGTGTTCATGTTCAGGTGCACCCACTTACATGCACCTGAAGAACCTAAAATTACTTAATTTCAGTATTTTAATGGATGTTGATGTTATCACATTGGCCTCATAAGCACTCTTCATGGATTTAAAAACTAACCACTTCAGACTACATAGAATCACGACAGGATTAGATAATGCATTTTTATGCAATAAATGACATGTGCTGATAAATATCATTTTTCTTAAGGGACCTACTGTAAGGGGTAATATTTATTCTGTGGATTTTTTTTAAAGTCTTGATTTTAATAATAATAATTTAACTTCTATTTCATTCAAGATATTTATTAGAAAGAGGTATTTTTACTTAGAAAGTTATTATAGCTCATAAAATGATGAGCTAAGAATAATTAAACATGTACAATGGAATGAGAAATGCACAGTATTAATCAACAGTTAATTCAATGTTACTATATAGTTCACAAAATACAAATAACCAACAGGGTGGTTAAGATGGTCCTATGTCAGGACTTACAGTCATGATGGTAGAGTGCATAAACTTTGAGCTCACCTCCACACACACAATCACATCAAAATTGTAACTGAAATATAGAACAACCATCATTGAGAATCACCTGAAGACTAGCTGAACTTAAGTCCTATAACTAAGGACATAAAGAGGAAGACACATTGTGACTGGTAGGAGGGGAGGAGATGTGAAATGGGCAGGACCCACACTCATGGTGTGGCGATAAGTATCAGGAGGGATATCTCAACTGTGGAGTTTCCCCCCTGAGGAGTGAAGGGTCCCAGCCCCAAAAGAGGCTCCCCAGCCCAGGGCATCAGTGCTGGGAAGAGGAGTCTCTACAACATCTGGTTGTGAATAGCGGCAGGAATGGCATCTGAGAGAGACAAAGGGATACCAGAGACCAAGACACTGCTTTTAAAGGTCCCCCACACAGACTTACTCACAAACTTACTTACTGTAAGCTCCAGAGCAGGATAGCAGCTCTAAAAGCTCCAGGGACATATAGGTAGGAACTAAATTGGCTAACTTCAGGGTGAGGGCTGTAGAGGCAGGGGTTAGGGCAATTCTCTTCAGGGATGGAAGTGCTGTCACGCACCACTGTTCTTTTGTGGAGATCTCCTCTGACTCAGCTGGCCCAATGTTGGTGTGGACCAAATCTGTGCTCTCCACTAAACTGACTGACATCATTCACCCTGCCCTGGTAATACCCTGAGACCCATACCAGCAAACTTGCTCTTCTAGCCTGACCCTCTTTCATGGGTTCCTCCACACAGCAGCCTATCTTGGCTTATTTTGCAGACTTTCCTAAAAATCCACAAACTTCACACGCATGGTGGCTGCTCTAGGCTTGCACTGCAGATTTTATGAAAGGTTGACAAACCCCACGCAAGCAGAATTAGTCTCAGTATGCATTGTAGCTCCTACCAAGGGACCCAAACCCAGCACAGGTGGTGAGTGGCCTCAACTTGCATTGTTACTACCATCAGGTGGTCGTAAGTCTGGCATAAGTGGTGGCCAGGCTTGGCCTGTCACATAGCTCCAACTAAGTGGCCATAAACCCAGCACAAGTGACTCTGGCCTCAGCTAGCATTATAGAACCAATGAAAGGATCCCAAGCTTTTCATAAGTGGCAGTCAGCCTTGGCTTGCAGTTTAGCCTCTCCAAAGCACCCCTAAGCCCAGCACAGTGGTAGCCAAATTCAGTTAACTTCGTAGCTCCTACCAAGTATCCCCAAGCCTGGCAGAAGTAGCAGCTGACTTTGGCCTGCACTGGAGTACCTCCAAAGAGACCCTAGACACACACAATCAGTTGCCAGCTTCACACCACACCAGAGCCCCACCCTATCAGCTCCACAACTGACAAACCTAAAGGGCAGACTCGGCTGGCACAAGAATACTGCTAAATTGACTCCTGCTCCATGGGATCAGCACTCCCACAAGAGCTCATCCACATGGTTGCAGCCAGACCTCACAGCCAGTCAGCCTGATGGTAAACTGCCAGCCACTGATGTGCCAGCAGCAATCGAGACCCAACTGCAACAGAAGGCCACACACAACCCACACAGAGTACACCCCTGTAGCACCTGGCTCAGGTAACCAGGGAGACTATGCCACTGAGCCCAACTAACTACATAAGGCCACTCTTTCAAGACTGAGAGACATAGCAGATCTACTTAATACTTGAAAACAAACACAGAGAATCAGCCAAAAGGAGGAGACAAGGAAACATGTCCCAAACGTAAGAAAAGGACAACACTCCAGGAAAATAACTAAAGAAAATGGTGACAAGCAATGTATCAGGTAAAGAGCCCAAGACACTTGTTATAAGGATTCTCAATGAACCTGAAGAAAAATAGATGAATTCTGTGAGAACTTCAACAAGAGATAAAAACCATATAAAAGAACCAATCAGAAGTGAAGAATACAACAACTGAAATGAAAAATATACTACAGGGAATCAACAGCAGGTTAGATGAAGCAGAGAATCCAATTAGTGTCCTGGAAGACAAGTTAGCAGAAAATACCCAATCAGAATAGCAAAAAGAAAAACTAATTTTTAAAAATGAGAATAGTTTAAGGACTCACAGGGACAACATGATGCATACCAACACTGACATCATAGGGGTACCAACAGGAAACGAGAAAGAGAAAGGGATTGAAAACCTATTTGAAGGAAAATGACTGAAAACTTCCTTAATCTGGTGAAGGAAATAGATATAGAAGGCAAGAAACTACAGAGAGTACCAAACAAGATGAATCAAAAGAGACTCACACCAAGGCACATCATAATTAAAATGTCAAACATTAAAGACAAAGAAAGAATCTTAAGTAGCAAAAGAAAAACAGTTAGTTACATATAAGGGAGCTCTCATGAGACTACTAGTTGATTTTTCAACAGAAATTTGCAGACCAGAAATGAGTGGCACTAAATATTTAACACGATGAAAACAACAATCCTACAACCAAGATTACTTTATCCAGCCAGGCTGCCATTTAGAGTCAAAGGAGACATAAAAAGCTTCCCAAGAAAAATCCAATTGAATTCATCATGACTAAAGCAGCATTACAAGAAAGGTTAAAGGGACATCTTTATTAAAATTAATAAATGTCAATAACTACATACCTATCAATAATTACTTTAAATGTAAATGTACTAAATATTTCAATCAAAAGATGTAGGGTGGTTGAATGAATAGAAAAATAAGACCTATACATATGCTTTTTACAACAGACTCACTTCAGATTTAAAGATGCACACAGACTAAAGTAAAGGCATGGAAAAAGATATTTAAAGCAACTGTAAATTAAAAAAAATAAAAATCTGGGTTAGCAATACTTATATCAGAAAAAATAGACTTTAAAATAAAGCCTGTAACATCAGACAAAGAAGGGCATTATATAATGATAAAGTGATCAATCCAACAAGAGGATATAACTCTTGAAAACATACATGCACCCTTCATAGGCACACCTAAATATATTAAGCAAATATTGATGGACATAAAGAAAGAGTTTGACAGTAATACAGTCATAGCAGCGGACATTAACATACCTTTGACATCACTGAAAAAAATCATTCAGACACAAAAAGCAACAAGGCAACAGTGGCCTTAAATGATATATTAGACCAGAAAAATTTAATTGATATGTTTAGATCATGTCACACAAAAGAAACAGAATATACATTCTTTTCAAGTTTCTGTTGAAAAATCAACTATAGTCTTATGAGGTTTCCCTTATACGTAACTAACTGCTTTTTTTTTTCTAGTTTTAAGATTCTTTCTTATACATGCTTTTCAAGTACACATGGAATGTTTTCCAAGGTAGACCACATGTTAGGCCACAAAACAAATCTCATTGAATTTAAGATGACTGAAATCTCTTCAAGCATTGTTTCTGATGACAATGGTGTAAAAGTAGAACTCAATTAGAAGAAGGATACTGAAAAACACAAACATATGGAAGCTGAATAACATGTCACTAAGCAATGAACGGGCTAACAATGAGGTTAAACAAAAAATCAAGTGACCTTGAGACAAATGAAAAGGAAAATACAACTGCCCCCAAAATCTATGGGACAAGCCAAAGCAGTTTTAAAAGGGGAATTCATAGCAATGCAGGTCTACCTCAAGAAACAAGAAAAATCCCAAATAAAAAAATCTAATGTTACACCTAAAGAAGTAGGAAAACAAAAACAAAAAAAACCCAAAAAAAGCCCAAAGTGAGGAGGAAGTAAATAATAAAATCAGAGCAGAAATTTTCAAAAATGGAGTGTAAAAAAAATAGAAAAGATTAATGAAACCAAGAGGTGGTTTATTGACAAGAAAAAATTGATAAAACTTTAGCCATACTCATCAAGAAAAAAAAGAGAGGGCCCAAATAAATAAAATCAGAAATGAAAGAGGAGAAGAGGCAACTGACACTACAGAAATACTAAGGATTTAAAAAAAAAAAATACTAGTAATTATATGCCAACAAATTGGACAACCTGGAAGAAATGAATAAATTCCTAGAAACTTATAATCTTCCAAGCTGAATCAGGAAGAAACAGAAAATCTGAACAGACTGATAAGTACTAACAAAACTGCATCAGTAATAAAAAAACTCCTAACATATAAAAGTCCTGGACCAGGCAGCTTCTCAGGTGAATTTTACCAAACATTCAGAAAAAAAATTAATGCCTATCCTTCTCAACCTATTCTAAAAAGTTGAAAAAGGAAGCTTCCCAAACTTATTTTATAAGGCCAGCATTACCCTGATAGCAAAACCAGACACTCCAAAAAAAAAAAAAAGTAAGAAAAGGAAAATTGTAGTCCAATATTCCTGATGAACATAGATGCAAAATTCCTCAACATAATATAGGCCATATTTGACAAACCCACAGCTAACATCATACTCATCAGTGAAAAGTTGAAAGCTTTTTCTTTAGCATCAGGAACAAGACAAGGGTGTCCACTTTCACCACTTTTATTCAACATACTATGTTTCCCTGAAACACAAAATGTGTAGAACACTAAGGAACCCACCTAAAAACTATTAGAACTAATAAGGGAATTCAATAAAATAGCAAAATACAACAAAGGGGCCAGGAATATACCATGGGGTAAAGACAGTCTCTTTAATAAATGTTGTTGGGAAAACTGGACAGATACATGCAAAACAATAAAATTAGACCATTTTCTTATGCTATATACAAAAATTAATGGATTAGAGACTTAAACCTGGGTTCTGAAACCATAAAACTCCTTGAAGAAAATGTAGACAATACACTTTGACATTGGTCTAAGCAATATATTTTTGAATCTGTCTCCTAGGGTAAAGACAACAATAAGAAGATGGGACTACATGAAAGTAAAAAGCTTATGCACTGCAGGGGAAACAATAAACAAAATAGAAAAGCACCCACTGAATAGGAGAAGATATTTTCAAATGATATGTGCAATATGGGATTAATATCCAAAATATATAAAGAACTCATACAGCTCAGCATCCAAACACAATCTGATTAAAAAATGGGCAGAGGATATGAATAGACATTTCTTCAGAGGACATATAGATAGCCAACAGGCAAATGAAAAGATGCTCAACATCACTAATCATCAGGGAAATGTTAATTAAAACCACAATGAAATATCATCTCACACCTGCCAGAATGGCTATCATCAATACATTAACAAACACGTGTTCTCAAGGATGTGGAGAAAAGGGAACCCTCATTCTCTGTTGGTGGGATTGTAAATTGCTACAGCCACTATGGAAAACATTATGGATGTTCCTCAAAAAATTAATAATAGAACTACCATATGACCCAGTAATACCACTTCTGGGTATTTATCTGAAGAAATCCAAAACACTAATTCAAAAAGACTTACGCACCCCTATGTTCATTGCAGCATTATTTAGAATAGCCAAGATATGTAACCAACCTAAGGGTCCATCGACAGATGAATGGATAAAGAAGTGATATAGATATATGCAATGAAGTCTTACTCAGCCATAAAAAGACTGAAATATTGCCATTTTTGACAACATGGATGGATGTACAGGGTATTATGCTAAGTAAAATAAGCAAAACAGAGAGAGACAAGCACCATATGATTTCACTTATTTGTAGAATCTAAAGAACAAAATAAGTGAATAAACAAAACAGAAACACATTCATAGATACAGAAAACAAATTGATGGTTGCCATATGGGAATGGGTTTGGGGAGATGGATGAAAAAGGGGAAGGGATTAAGATGTACAAATGGTCAGTTATAAGAATAGTCATGGGAAGATTATATACAGCAAAGGGAATATAGTCAATAATATTGTTAATAACTATGTATAGTGCTAAGATGTGTACTACACTTATTGGTGTGATAACTTCATAAGGTTAATAATTGTTTAATTACTATGTTGTACATCTGAAAATAATATAATAGTGTATTTCCACTTTAATGTAAAAATATATATTTTTTAAATCCCTCAAAAAACCCCGCCCCCAAAACAAAAACGAAACACAAAAGAAAATAGATGGGCCTTCCTCACTAATAATGTGCAACTCGTGGCCAGATGGGACTGGCAACATGGGCTCTTGGCTGTTCTGCATTGGATAGTTTGTTTTGTTACATAATAATTGAACACAAATTGTGGAAAATTCTGTTTTTCCTCCTGCAAGTATTCCAAGTTTTGTCTTTAAATTTCTCTCTTTGCTTTCTGCTATCTTCCAGATCTAGGCAAAACCTGGATCATAAGATTTTCTCTGATGACACATGCTGTCTTTGAAACATCTTTGGTTTTACCATGGAAATAATGACTTTATTCGAGCTGCAGTTTGTTTTATGTCTCCTAGAGTCATGGGAGAAGTGGGAGGAACTCAGCATATTCTAAGTGGGTTTTTACTGAAAAAAATTGTAATTTTTGTTGTTTTGAAAAATTGTGGAGGGAAGGAAAAGGAGGGGGATGCAAGGCCACAAAGTAAATTTTTTCAGTTGCAAACTTTGCCCCAAATGTTTCCTTGAGGTTCAAGGGGAAAATTAGTTTGTGGCAGCAGAATGAATGACTCAGAAAGGTCAATATCCAGTAGATTTTTCATAGACATTTACTAATCTAGGTATTATATTATCTTATTAGTGAGAATATCTGATTGCAAAGGATAATTCACTGATTAGTTTTCCTTAAAAAAAAAAGAGTTTAGTTACCGAACAGAGTCAAATAATAGGTTTTTCTGATTTCAAGAATTTATCCCCAAACAATTGAGTGTACGCATGAACTTCACCATATCAACTTGATTATTGTAGCTTTGTATTATGTTTCACTAGCTGATAGAGCAAATTTCCCATGATCATTTCTTTT
This sequence comes from Rhinolophus sinicus, assembly GCF_036562045.2. Classification (NCBI taxonomy): domain Eukaryota; kingdom Metazoa; phylum Chordata; class Mammalia; order Chiroptera; family Rhinolophidae; genus Rhinolophus; species Rhinolophus sinicus. The sequence continues at coordinate 27,158,612 of NC_133752.1, forward strand.
TAAAAATGTTGATTATTATGTATTTATTCATTCAGAAAATCTATAACTCTTTGTCATATTCCATTATCTTCACCATACCATAAGCTATATTTTTATTTAAATTGCATTAAGTATACAAATAAATGCAGAAGTATTAAATCTGTACAATGTTGAGTTTTTCATCTAAGAATACTGAATTATTATTTAACTTTAAGGAAGTACATTATATAATGTGATGTTTAATTTAATATTTGTAGTTTGAGCTCATTTTTATGCTTATCAAGATAATTTTTTAATCTTGTTTTAACCACCCAACTAATATATATTAGGTGTATAGCCTAATCTGCTTCATTTCAAAATTTTTGCTGAGGAAGAATTTATATGTTCAGCAAAATGATTGTTAAAAGTGATAACAGGACATAAAGCCTTATGATGTACTAAATTTAATGGCATAGATTTATGGTCTATTTAAGAGGTTTAACTAATCTTTAACTTTCTTTTACATAAAAACTTTTTAACATAGAATTAAATTTAGAAAAATTTATTTAAAGTCACTCAGGAAGTCTTTGAAGATCTCTATTGTCTCCATATCATTTTATATGATAATGATTTTTATACCATCTGTATATAAAAGTCTTGATTACTGAGGTTAACAGTTAGTAGAATGCCCAATAAACAGATTTTCTTCCTAAATACGGCATGAAAAATAACTCTTTCCGCTAAACAAACTTCACATTCCTCTGCTCACTTTTCAAAATCTCACCCTTGCTCAAAGGCTCTAATTAAATCACTTCTATGTGTCTTTAACTGCTTGTCCCATTTGTCCAATATTTAGCACACTTGCTGAGGCAATGTAAGTCAACTTTGACTGCTTAGTAAGGACCCATCAGTCTTGCCATGAAGAAGGGGTAACTTTGAATCTGGTGTTAGGTAGCTGAGCCCTGAGAGTGCACTAGTTTGCTTTTTTCCCATCTGACTCCATGTGGATGTCTTCATCACTAGTTTATAGCCCAAGTACTATCCAAAATGAAATCTTGCTCTGAACATCTGGCTGATTTGGGCCCTCCCCTCACTTACCCTTTATTTCTGAGAAGTTGAATCCTATAGTTAATACCCAGTCATGTTGACTGATGCATTGCCTCATTCTTTCTTTTAATTTTACCCCAGGTCCAAGACACTACCTGCCTACAGACAGGTATTGCAACTTCCCAGATTCACATCATTTCCCCCTGCCTTCTAGAATGCATTTTGTATATTGTCAGCTTGAGTGGAACCCCAGTTCATTATCCCTCCTTAGACATTTAATTTGGATTATTGGTAATTCTGCTTGGGTCCAACTCCAGAGTCATTTTACTTTTCACAGATTCAGAATTACCCCAGTTCTAAATACTTGCTTCTTCCTACCAGCCTATTGTTCAGATAGTCTCAGACATTTTATCTGACACTATGAAGATCATGAAATTATCACGACTTCCTGGACAACTCTAGCTTAAATATTAAATTATTTTTTCATGCAGTTTGCAATTCAATTACAAACTTCTGAAGAGCAGGAATTAAGCCTTATTATATCCCTCATGGTTGCAGTAACCATATTTTTTGGGAAAAATTCAGATACATGATTTGATCAATTCTAGTATACTTATAGGGTTGGAGTATAAATTATTTGAAATAGGACCTGACATTGTATTCTGACCACTGTGGTTATCTTATTTCTAGCATGGTTTCTTGCATGTGGTATTCACATTTTATTTCTTGGTTAATATGTATGAATGCCACATGAAATGCATTGTTGTTAGAAGCATTTTTTTGATTGTTTAAAATCATAATTATTATTCTTAGGGAACTTGAAAAAGTGTTGTCAGAAGCATTTTTTAGATTGTTTAAAACCATAATTATTATTCTCAGGGAACTTTTAAACGAACTGCTCTGTTGAAAATTTCCTGAAAATTATTAGCATTCATACGTTTTGTCAGAGGGATCTTTCCCACTCTGTGCATTGAATAGTCCTTTCAACACAGCCCCTGAAGGGGTCACTCATGCACAGGACAAACATACTCTCAGTGGAGTAAACTCTTGATTTGAATGTAAAATGCCTGAGTGGTGGTAGAATAATTTTGTGTCACTTCTAAGAGACAGAGCAGTTGACTTTTTTTTCTTCTGGAAATAAAGGTTGTTTTCCTAATGAGTGTATTCAAAATTAGGAACTTAAGGGATACTCTTCTTGTCAGTTCTGAAAAGTTTTATTTCCTTGACATGTCCCTAGAAGCTTCTTTTAAGGATAGGAGTGAAGCCCAGAACACATAAGCATTAGAGAGATTAGCCTTGCAAAGGCTTTGAAGGAAATGACAGCAAAATCTTTCCAGACTTTTATCCTCTATTTTCTCATGGAGAAAGGGTTTTTTAGGAGCAGGGGTGGGAGAGTTGTAATAGCATAGCATATTTTTTTCCAAACTTAAATTTAATTGTATTTTTTTTATCCAAAATACAGCTCAAGAAAATATACTCTTTCTTCATGATTTCACTCCAGGCAAGAACTATATGAAAACAAGTAGTTCTTGACAATTAGACACTGTTATCATAAAAATCTTTTCATAATACTAAGATCTTTTCCCATTAAAAATGGATTGATTAATTTCACCCAAAAGGAGATTACCTTGAGAATCCTGTCACCTGTATGATTGTGATTGTTGTATATTTAATTTATTCTGCTTTTTAAAAAAAATCTGTGCGCCTAAAAATCCTAGTGCAATGAATATATGGTAAAAGTTATTGCTTTTGAAATAATAAGTCCATCTGTGACCGAAAATTAGGTAGAAAGTCCAATTTTTCCATACCTTCTCTAAGTAGATTTCTTTATTTCTAAATTTAAATTAAGGTTGACATCTTAAAGTAGTTTTATAGAGAAAATTATGGTCACATTTCTAAGTTCCTTATGTTTGACACTTGCATTTTTTTAAGTCAGGGATACTCATTGATTACTTAGAAAGTTTCTTTATGCTTTGTTAATTTGATAGACCAGGCAATTTATTAGGTGTTTCCTGTTTTTAGCTGTAGTCTGATTCTGAAGGAAATGAGCAGTGTCTGTGGCACAGCAGATGAGTCTGTGTCTGATGAGAGCCATGTGGGCCAAACTCTCATTTTTCATAAGTGCTGTCATTTTACAGATGTATGACCTTTTTCTTCTTTCTTCAGAGGAGGAGGGGTTGGGGGAAGAAGATAATGCACAGGGTTCATTTGAGAAACTCTTGTAGGCAGATACACAAATCATGTCATGTAAACCAGAACAGGCTAAGGAAACCTCACATCTCTTTTCCGAAGACAATAACAGATAGGACAGAGAAAGATGGAGTCAGAGATGATTAGGAAAACAGGAATGGTTAATGGGTAACAGCAACGTGGCGCCAAGCTGTTCATTCCATGTCATAAAGATATGAAGCCACACAAACAGAGGCCAGGTGAAAGGTCTCTGAATGCATATCCAATCAATGCAGATGTAGATTTGTGCTTTGAGACAATTTAATGGAGAATAATACGAAGCATGGAGAAGTTACTTGTAGCAAATTAAGTTATTCCTTACTTACAAGTTACAGCACATCCAGGGCTAGCTTCATGGACGTGTGGTTTGGCCTGTGCAATCGTATGGGACTCAGTATTTATTTAATGCTCTGTTGTTGCCCCGCATTTTTATTTTGCATTGGGTCCTGAAAATTCTGTAGCCATGCCTAATACATTTTTGACCCATATTTCTTGAGTTTCTAGTACGTGACAGTTTCACTTTTAAATTCTGAAACCACAGGTTAACATGGTCTTGAAACTACGGGTTTAAATGGTCATCATGGTGGTCAGCAGGGAGAGATCTCTTAGGCTCTTTTCATACCTAACATTGGACCCACCTTTGCTTGTTGTAGGAAGTTTACTTAAGCAAGGCCAAATATGATGGAAGTTGAGCTCATATCTGGAAGACTTTCACATCATAACTCATGTTTAAGATAGAATGAAAAAAAATTATTCTTAGATTGTGTATCTAGGTAGAAACTCTATGTTCTCTAAACTTGATCAACTAATGCATACACACAATACACATACACAAGATTAAGTTTAGTGATAAAAGTTACAAATTATTTTAAAATTGCAATTTTATTTTACAATATGAAAAAAACTGGATCTACCCTAAATTTTTCATAAATATGAAGAGATACAACTGCATAGTATTTCCTTACGAAAATAAATCTCTCCTGTATCAAGTCTTTATTTGGAATAAACTATAATATTCTGATCGTACCAATAAAAAGTGTTCATTGAGAAAACTGTTCGTTTTTACTTTTGCTCAACTATTTTCTAATATGAAGTTAGTTTTTTGTGTGTGTTAGCGTTTAAACTAGTTTTGACAATGCACCCTGTCTCTGTATTAAGAAGCCAGTTTCTAATTTTGTTTTGGAGAACTTTTTTGTTCAGTTGCTTACTGAGTCCTGTGATAAAAAGCTCATGAGATCTAAGTGTAACTGATGAATTCTCACTGAATGATCTCATTTGGGGTTTATTTGACTTCATTATTGAAGGAGATTCTCTAATCTGAGCCTCTCAGGAGCAGCTCCACCTCACGTACACTACAACCTGCATCAGGAAGCTTTCCTCATCCTCCTGTCTCTGATGCAGGAGTTAATGTTTATTTCGGGGGGAACTACAAAGGGAGAATCTCGTTCGCTTTAGTTGATCTTTTGCAAAAAGAAGATAACATGTTATGCAGCTACACAGATTGTATCTAATGATAAATGTGAAGAGTGACTCTGATATCAATTAAATCAACCTTATTCATTCATCTTAAACAACACTCACTCTAAATGCTTTCCAGCAGTATCAAAGTGGACCATTAAATGACAGTTGCCAAGCAATTTTTACTTTACAAATCAATTCCATACTAAGTTGAGGTAAAAAACATTTAATCTAGTACACAGTTTTAAAAAAAGTACCCTTCCCCCAACCCAAACTGTTAATTATTGCACAGTCAAGGCTGCAATTAAAGGCTGAAGAGATTTGTCTAGTGAGATAACAGAGGGAGGAAAACAAGGACACAATCTCTCTATGGGGCATTACATCACACTTGATAACTCTCTCGTGGATGCTATTGTGTTTGTTCCTTAGCAGAATGTCCTAGTCAATAGATACATAGAAATAAAGAGGAACTGAGATGTACATCTGCTTGATTATTGGAAAGGAATACATCCTATGAAAGGCCTGAAAGATTCTCCTCTATCTAAACATATGAAGCTCAACTATTTTTCTTTAGTTAATTTCTCAGGAAAATGTCATTGATTGGAATATAACTATCCAATCACTTATTTATTCTAAGATAAGGGATGGTAAACTTATTCAAGATAGGCATCGCAGTTCTTTTAAAAAACAAGTAAGATTTCCTCATAAGACTTAATTTGTCCAACAGAATAGGACCAAGACTAAATAGAAAGATATTTAAGAGCAAAGATCCTTTTACTTACAATATCCTTTTATTTCCATTACAAAACTTGAAAGTTCTGAACTTAAAGCTTTAAGGTCACTCTGGTTTGTTTTAGACATTATTTTGAAATCTTTTCTATTGCTTATAAAAGATTCGTTCCTTTAATTTTCTTCTCTGCTTCAATTGTAAAAACCATCTATTTCTGAAAAATAGGTTTTTCCTCTCTTTACTTTCTCTTTTTACGTGATAGTCAACTTCTTGTCATAAACTTCTGAAGCCAAGACATTAGAAACTGGAGATAAATCAATCCTCTAATTCATTTTTTACTTCCCTTTTGAATGGTCTCTCATTTATCTAATCTCTTTTAAGAGTCTGCTTTGTATATTTAGCTTAGGTACACTTACATGTATCTTTCAGCAACACTATCCATCTTGATAGAAGCGGCCTTGATTAAAATCTACGTAGTAATTAAGTGATTTCTTCTTTTAATAGTTATTGCATTATAATATATTTTCTATACTTGACACTAGACATAATATATTTTCATCTATTGGTTGAAATCTACATGAAATATATAAAGAACTAAAATGATAAATATATCATGGTGATGTTTTGAATTGAGTCTTAGGTTAGTTCAAAAAGATGTTTAACAGATTTTTTGATAATATAACTATCATAACTACATACTTGTATAGTCTTGCAACTTAAGGGAAACATTTTTCCTTGCCATAAAGATTGAAGATGGCCTAAGAAAAGTATGAAATAGCTACAACGTATTGAGGGGGTAGTGGTGGGAGAGGTTGGGGCTAACACTTAACTTTCTGCTTGTAATATTTTACTATGACTTAGTTATGTTGAGACTCCAAATAATGTTTTCCCTTTTATTAGCTCATAATAAAAACAAACAATTTAAAAAACAGTCATGGAATTTGAATGAAAAAGTTTTATGTGAATCTAAAAACGCTATTTGTGAGGATTATAGTAGAATTGATCCTTCCTAAGATTCACCTTTTTCAGTTACATCCGATATGCATATGTATATAGATTTATATGAAACCTGAAAACACTGGGCTCTCTTTCTAGTGTGGAATTTTCTTGAGCCATTTTCTTATGACCCACTTAATCTTTCATTTATATTGCATCTTCAGAAAAGCCTGTAGATCCTAATTTAAAGCTTAAATTGCAACCCACACAGATTCTGAGTGTTAGGAAGCTCAACATTATCATTATGATAGAGCATATTTCAGCTTTTCCTTTGTAACAAATGCAATGACATAACCTAATAAGATGTTGAGAATTGAGTTCCCATTTTGTATGATGTTTACTAGGCAGCAATTCTGAGTTGAAATAATGTAGCAAACTTTCTGCACTAAACAGCAATATGTATAAACTATAATTTTTAGGCTTTTTGTGCAGTAAATTGAAAACAAAATACAACAAAATACTATGTCTGCTTTGCTTAACCATAGGGTTGTAAAATTTAATATTCAAGCAACACACAAATTAGAAAATAACATCCTAGGAACTGGTCAATCAAAAAATCCTATGATTAAACAACTTGTTTGATAAGCATTCAAAGAGAACTCCCCCGAATTCTTCCTCTTTTTGGAACAGCTGTTTTCCTTCTTATCCTCTCAGGCCTAAGGCATTTCATTTGCATTTTATTTACATTTTGTTCTTAATGTGAAAAAAGAGAAAGCAAAGAGATAAGAGAAAGAAAGAAAAAACAGTTCCAGATATCTATCAGTAACCAATTCCTTGGTATTAGCCTGTGCTTTTGAATATTTTATAATTTATAAACTGAAAACACATTATGCTCTGCTTTTCAAACAGGCTTCATCACATGCCTTTTCCAAACCTTTTAAGACGGAAGGCTTATGACTGGGATAAAATATATGCATCTTTTATTTCCACATATCTCCTGCGGTTCTACACTGTGGGATTGGAACAATAGAGGAGGCTAGCAGTAGGTCTGAAGTGCCTGCTAATCATTTACAGAGGCAAAACTGGCTTATCTTTTCACTTCTTTTGAAAAAAATACATATACGCATATGTTGATACTTTAAAAATATCAAGAGTGTATACTAGCTAAAGAAGTCCTCTTTCGGGTTTCTTAATCATCACCTGGGCACATAATTTGAGAGTGCTACTGAGAGATTTATTGAACCTCATTGAATTAGGGTTAACTCATCAATTCTTAACAGGAATAGAATTGAAGCTGATTCCTAATAGCTTCTGGAATGTAAAAGAAATGCTGACCTTTAGTCTAGATGTCAATGGAAGCAAAGTCAAGAGCAACAATTTTGGTAAGAAATTTATACATTGCTGATAAGAGGTGGACATTGTCTCTGCTTCATATACTGGAATCCAGAGGGGGTGTTTCTACTTCTGCTTTTGTAAGACCCGCACCAGTCACTTAAACTCCCTGTCTTTTATTTGCTTTGCATGCACAAGAATTTATGTTAGCAAATTGCATTTCTGGAGAAAAAAATGAAAGCTCTATTAATGTAGCATATTAACCAACTGCTGCATGTAATATAAATGATTTCAATTTGCTAAGAGAAAAATTCCAGGTTAGCTAAAGATCAGATCTGGAAACAGAGGGAACACTGAAGAGAAGGGCAGGGCCTGGCTGTTCTTTGAAAAGGGTGGCCATGTGCCCTGCAGCTTCCAGACGACTGCCCAAGAGCCAGGCAGTGCAGGGATCCTGTAAAACTTCCAGCCCTTGAATTCTGCAGTGATAAGGCTGGCATTCTGGATTAACAACCCTGTCAAGGGTAACCCTCTGAAGTGCTTATTTGTTTAGAAGAAGAACCTCATTCATCATCAGGGAGTGATAGAAATGGGGGCTCTCTGACACAGTATGTGAAGGCTACCTGGATGTATGGGCTCTTTTGACACCATGAAAAGGAAGAAAAGGAGAAAAGACACTGTTGCTATTCAGTTTCAACATAGTATAATGAAATGTGTTATATGTGTTCAAAATGGCCATTTTTTTTTATGGTGCCCATTTTATCTTATAAAACCTTTTTGGGGAAAACTTTATCTTAAATAAAAATCAGAGGTGACAAACAGTTAAGTAATGTAAAGACACGCAAAAAGATCATACGATCTCAAATTAGAATTACAGTTGACTTTAATTACTCCATTATGATAGTCTTTGAAACCTACTTTATCAATCAATTTTTCTAGTCAAGCATGTGGATCTGGTATTTATTTGCTATAGTAAATAGATTATAAGCCCAAATAAGTTTTCTTTTTAAAAATAGCTGAAATAGCAATTTAAAAAAGTTTTGGGATCATTCAAGATTTTTCTGATTGTCTAGAATTTATAAAGTTATGAAAATGTCAAAAGCTCAAAAGCAAATATTATTATCTGTGGAAATGAATGACAATAATTGATTTAAAAATTGCGTGCCTTGAGTATAAATAAGAATAGGATTACTTGCTAGATAGGTGAATTTTAGGTACTACATTTAATAAGTTAGATTGACGATTAAAACTAAATTCTGTGATTTTGAGTGTACATAAAATTAAAAAGGAAATTTCAGTTTTATTTAAAACAAAAAGGACAAATTACTTATATGGTGCATAATTCACAACTAGTAATATATTGTGATAGACTGATAGACTCATATATCGTAAGCAAGTGTGCATATATAGATCTGACCTGTAAAATACAAAGCATATTTGCATATTCTAATATAACTATTATTTATTGAGAATTGTTTGCTAGTTATCTCTTTATAACATTTCTACAAGTAGATTTTGTGGTCTCAGTTTATAGAATAGGAAAGTGAAGTTTAGGATGATTAAATAACATGTCCAAGGTCATATTCTGCCAGAATGTGGCAGAAACAGGATTCGAAGGCAGATCCACCTGGGTCCAAAGCCTTTGCTGTTCACTTGTAGTCACATTGCCTCCCTTTAATATAACTATATGTACCTATCTGCAAATTCACTCCCATTTCTATAATGATATATACAATGCTTTTCTCAAAGAATCTTTCAGATACTCTAATGTCCACAAAGGGAAAAATAAAGCAAAACAAATAAAACGGTTGAAACTTGTTGCCATTTAAGAATCAAACCCAATATAAATGATTGGAAGACAATATTGTCCACAGGTGGTACCAGCCTTGCCTATGAGTAAGTCAGGTTGAAGGAATTAGTGTGGTATATCCCGTTGAGAGAGGAAAATTGTTCTACTGTGTCTCAGTGAGATATGATTAGCATAGGTAGTCCTCAAGAGATGGTTTCCCACACCAACTCCATCCACAACTGCAGAAGATTCTGTTATGCTCACCTCTAACTAAGTGAGGACTTTTTCTTGGGAGAAGGACTAAAGGCATGGAGGAAAAGAAGCTACAGATAAAAGCTCACGACTTCATGCTCTTGAGTTATGGATCACACTCACTGCTGTAACAATAAGTCAGCATAATGATTCATTAATAGGAAGGATGGCTGGAGTAAATCTTGCCCTGATATGCTACGAATTCTCTATCAGTGAACTTCTAGGTACATGGCATTGGTTATGTTCCTTCCACCACTGCCTTTCTTGTTCTGTGTTCTCTAACAGTACAAGCATCTCTCGCTGTCAGAACTCATCAAGTTCCTGAATTTTGAGAGCAGGGGACACTTGTATGTTTCTTGGTCTTCTCTCTCTCACAAAGACATTTCTCTCTAGCCTTTCCATCTTGCTTCTTGATTTCATGAGACTATCACAACTTTGCATTAGGTTCCTTTAGGTGCTGATTACACTGACATGTGTTTTGTAACATCATCATCACGAGAGTGAGCCTCTGTTAAATTGCAATTTGACAAAATGTTGCCTGAGAATGACTACTCCTAGGACCATGTAGTTTCCTGGAAAGTAGAAGCAAGGAGTCCTGATACTCTTTAGGAATTAGTGCAAAATAAAATACAGGATAAGGTATGAAACATTTAAATATTTCTTAAATAATTTATCCTACATGGCTGTCAAGTGAACTATCTCAATAGGAACCTAATTGTTTTCATGTTTTATAGATATGTAATATGTATATTTTTAAATATACATACATATATATATTTTAAATTTTAATACAAAGTAGAAATATTACTCTTTCTAAAATAACTCCCCTGCTCAAATTCTTCTTTTACCTTCTTTCATCTACCAATAAAATTGGAAATATGTCCTGGACCTCAAGGCCCACATCTCTGCTTATGCTCTCCTGCTCTAGTTTTCTAGAGCAGAGCACATTAAACTTCAATGTGCGTGTGAACCACTTGGGGATCTAGTTAAAATACAGAGTCTGATTCTGTAGGTGTAGAGTGAGGCCCAAGACACTGCAGCTCTCACAACTCACAGGGACGTGGATGGCGTGATGGCTGAAGCACACTTGAGAGCAGGGAGACCAGAGTCCAGAGCGTTGTTACCTAAACAAACAGCCATTTGCTCTACTCATTACCCCTTTAACAATCTTTGCCTTTGCTGCCCACTTGTCTTTGTCCATGCTCTTTCACGTATACCGCTCTTCTCCGAGACTAGTTTTATCTGCAGAAATGTTAATGGAAGTAATAATTTTACAGGCACATCACGCACTTTCAAAACTTCATCTCCATACCATTGAAAACAAAGCCTTTACTCTCCAGTTTCCTGGGCAAAGGCATTTCTTTGAACCATGCCCTTGAACTGTCAAGAATTCTGAGGACATGGAAAGACTCCGTGACTCTCTGAATATGGTCATACAATACAGTGACACAATGAAAGTCACCGAAGGGATGGGCACAGATTGAGAAATAGTTCTTTGGCTGAAATAACACTTTCTACAAACAGATTGAGAAAGGGATCATAAGCGTTCCTACTCTTTTTCTGCTAAGGAAAACACTGTAGTTCCGGGATGGACAAATCAAATAATTCCGGCCGTTCAAGGAATAACGCACAAAGCCAGGCATCCTGGCCAGTTCTGAAATGAGAAAGCGTCCTGATTTCTGCTGACTCTTCAGAATAGTGCCCTTCTTTAACACAATTTTTCAGTGATTGTCGTCATAGTTAGTGACCAGTTGCCCTAGAAAGTGCGAACTAATACACTGAAGAATCTCATGCAGCATTTACTGTCTGGTGCCCAGTGGTTGGGTCCGTCGCCTAGGTGGCTGGCTCTGGCGTAGTCGGACTCTGCTGAACTCGCTCATCACGTCCCGCTCCACCTCCTGCACTCGGACCAGGTTTGACTCAACTCTTTGGCCTAACTGCATGGACTCCTAGGCAGGGCGGCGCTTCCTTTCCCAAAGTGAAACCCTCAGCTCACCTGGTTAGAACTGGCTAATCCTGAATCGCTTTTAAGATGGTCACTTAACAACTTTGAGGCTCTTGGGCAGGATTCCACGCAAATTCTCAAATCCCGGTGTAAATGTGGCCTAGCCTAAGTGAAAATGAACTAACAAAACGTTTAAAAAATTTATCACCTCCTTTGCGTAAGTTTATTTTTACTTCTTTTATCTGAGAATTAACGCCATGTGTTATCTTGGAATCATGACGTCTGACCTTCAGATTTTACACAATGCTACATATTTAAAAATCAGGTAATGAAACAAAAGCTCCATTTTGTATTCATTTTGTTCTTAAAGTTCGCTGATGACATTATGTAGCACTTAAAAATTTAACTTCTGCTTGAGGCTGGATAGTCTTGCTTCTCACTTAATCCAGTCAATTTTCGAAATACAGTTGACCCTTGAACAATACCGTCTGAACTGCACTGGTCCAATTATCTATTCTTTTTTCAATAAATACGTACAGTACTGTAAATGTGTTTTCTCTTCCTTAAAATCTTCTTAGTGACATTTTCTTTTCTCTAGCTCACTTTATTGTCAGAATAAAGCAAGTTTTAAGTTTCTAAGTTTGCATCAAATTTGCATCTAAATTTCTTATGGAAGAAAGTTTCCTTTTTTATTTAAAAATTTCTTAGCTAACATAAACAGAGTAAAAGACAAACTAATAAAGCTCAATGTTTGGGAGGATATTGGGGTGGTGTCTCAGTGACGAAAGGAGTCACACAGTTGGCTGGTGGACCATCACCCTCAGGGGTCCCACTAGCACAGGGCTGGGCTTTGCTGGAGCAGATCAGTGTAGAAAGATTCAAGAGAAGAGGGAAATTGGGAGTTCTGATGAGTGATTTTGAAAGGAAGGAATGATTTGAGTGGAGGCCACATGGTTTAACTTACACTGAACCTGCAGGTTTTGAAAATTGCATGCTGGATTTCCTCCTAAGCATCCATCAATCTCAGGGAGCAGAAGCTCTGCTCTTTGGTATGCAATCTTTGGGGAGTTTTTTTTATTTTTTTTTCTCTCATTCAATACAAATATGTAGAAAATATACATCAGATTTGAGAATTTGAAAATGCAGAGAAATAAAAAACAACTTTCAATAATTTAATAAAAAGCACATGGATAAACGTGAACTTCAGTCACTTTCTATTTAAATTATGAAAACTTTGAATTTGCTTTCAGAAGTATAAGCAATGTCCCTTGGCATTTTCTCTCTCTCTCTTTTTCTATTAAAAAAAAAAAAAAAAGGAAAATCAAAGAACTCCTACATGTCATTTCAGAATGAAGTGGTAGCAATTGTTCTCTGGGACCCAAGCAGGCAGGAGCACTTAATAGGAAGAATGACGCATAGTCCAGAGTGAAATTGGGGTTGCCACCTGAAGCTCATTCTTAAGCACTTGTCTTTTCCAATGTACAGTTATACGAGAAAAAAAGAAATATGAACACACAGAGATATAAAAGTATTCTTTTGCTGTTTTTTCTTTTGAATTAATAAAATACACAAAATCTCTGGTTTGTCTTGTTTGGAAGCTTAGCAAATTTGTAGGATTAAATGGCTTTCCTCTTCTGTGAAGGGTCTGATGTAAACCCTTGTACCAAGGCTTAAAGTCTTAAGGCAGTTAGAAGTTTCCATCAGTCAGTCTGTATGTCAGTGGATAAAGTCAGTTGCTGATCTAACCTATTCATTGCTCTTTGGAAAAAAGCATCAAACTACAGAACTATTTTTTAATGATGAAGGAGGGCTGAGGAAATGAAGGCCTGTCAGATGATAAAATGTGCTTTCTAACTGGCAACATTTTGGAGCAACATATTACCACAAAGTTTTCTAAGTAATTTTAAGTGCCGTATATGATGAAGTGGTGAAAAAAAAAAGAGATCAGTTGTCTGTGGTAATCTATCTTTAGTTACTTCCATGAACTGAAAGTATCTCTCATTTCCATGGTTAGAAAAGTTTGTGTTCTATGTACATAAACTCTTCTCAAAATAGTTGATTTTGCATATTTAATACCAGAAAATTAAGTGAAAGGATATAAAATTTGTTTCACTTTTCCCTCCTGTTCTCTTTTATCTTAATTTGATGTGCATTTTTTAATACTTGAAATAATTTTATGATACCATATATTTTATATATGGTATATATTGTATATAGAGGGATGTATGCACTATTAGTCAACAGCTATTTGACACGGCATGCTAAACGGTGTACTGTGCTCAGTGAAATGTTAGCAAAGGGGCAGCCAAGTGTAGAATACAGATAAAATACCACATCTGGCTTTGGCCTTGGCCCTCCAGCAGTTTATGTAGTATATTTGAAAACATATGATTGTATATCATAATAAGTTAGGTTGAAAGCATACAAGTATACATATGCTTTTCATGCTGGGTGAATTCCTAATAGGCTACTCTCATAATTCATGTCACAAAGTTCACCAAAGGAATTTGCTAATGATTTAACAATGTTGTTGAAATTACTGGGTTAATTTTCAGTCTAGTCAGACTGGCAAACTTTCTATGAAGCATTTAATCAGCATTAGCACGTTCCGTTTCAGTAATGGGGTTCCCAAAAGACTGGTTAGCTTCCATTTTCTAAATCTTGTTTTTACAATTGTTTCTAAAGTTATAGTATATGTTTATCGGATATTCTCGGGGGACAATTATGACTATAGAAAATTAGTTGATTAATAGGTATCTAAGGTGAATTTTGACATTTTTTCTTCAGTTTGAACAACTGCATCCCAGAACTGATTTAGTCTGTGTCTACATGGCCAGGAAGATAAATGCTAATATTATTCACATTTCCAACTGTTATAACTGTTTTTGGCTTGAAAACATACTGAAGTAAAGTCTTGTTGTGGGTTTTAGCCTAATACAAGTTTTTGCATATGAACAAAAACTAATGATAGAACAATGAAAAACTTGGCTTTTCAAGTGAAACATATTGATTAAAAGAAATTCCATTACTTTAACAAATAAAAAAAACAGAAATATGGTGGTTTTCGCAAGTCTAAAATTTTCTTAAGCCAAATCCTGAGAATAATAAGTCAGTTACTGTGAGTTTCAGTCTGGAACTTTAGGAATGGTATCAACTCTGATTGTGTCACTTGGATATTATAAAAGTGGCCAGCACTTCTTAGGGGAGAGGCTCATTTGTATGTAGCATATGGCTCAATGTTTGCTTCATTATATTATGATTTTTTTCTTTTAAAACCTGGTATTAATTTCCTGTTGCTACTTTCTATCACACTCTACATGATTTTGGGAGTTGGGATATTGTACCTGCTTTCTTTCCACCTTTCAAACCACAAAACCAATGTTGAAAAAAAATTATTTGAACATAGTAAAGCTCATTTTCTTTAAAAAGAGCTTTGCTAAACATGTAAGATAAATAGAAAACAGAAAATAAAACTTTATTCAAACTTATAAAAATGTTTTTAGATGACGATAAAAAGCACGTTAAGAAAGCTTAAAAAAAAAAACCAACTAAATGTTAGCCCAGATTCTAAACAATAGAATAACTCACTATCCTATCATAGTAGCTGAGAGACATTTCCTCATTTAGTTTTTAAACAATGCTTTGACAATAGATCTTTCCATAGATTCCAATCACTACAGTTACTATGAATTGATTTGATGGTCTAAAGGGTCAAGGGTACATCTCATCTTATCATATTTGTAGTCCTAGAAAACAAGCCAATAAACGTTAGCTTGGTTTTTGTATCTGGCAGTACTAGTAGAATGCAGTTTATTATCTGGGAGGAGGGCAAAATCATGACAAACAGAAAACAAACATTAAACTCACATAGCAGAAAAGCAAGCAAAACAAAACGTGGTCAATTACATAAGAAAATAACTTCATGAAATAGCCCTGAAAAAGGATAACTTTGCTTTGCTTTGGGAAAGGTTGGAACATCCTATCAATGGTAATATGTCCTCATTAATTTTCTTTAAACTTTCACCCTACGATTTTCCCAGCACTTTTCATTTCAATCGGTAATATTTAAGTGAAACATATTTTTTGGATAGAATAAGTACTAAAGGTTCAAAATATATTTGGTTTATGCTAAACTTCATAAAATATGTGGGAGGACATTGGATCTTTACTAATATCAAAATCTGAATGCCTTATAATTTATATTGTTACTAAAGTTTTATTCTAGTAGTAACCAACAAATATTTTACAGATCAAACCAGAATGTCATCTGTTCATTGTTATTTACCATAAAATTGGTTTTTGCTTAAAGCATCTGAGTTATTACAAATATATTATTTTTGAACAAAAAATTTTAGATATATGAACAATTGCCAAAAAAGTTTCTTGTGTGCTTTGGCTGTCTGCATGACTATGTCTTTATGCCTTGACTTTGAAATTTCATTAATCTTTTTTCCCAATAAAATTCTGCTTATCAAAATGCTAAGTAGAAGCAATAGTGTTATAATTGTTAAGTATCCTACCTAAATGCCATTAATATAAATTTAATAATTATAACTTTCCAATGATGAAAGGTTTATAGGTGGTTTTCTTTTTTTCCTTTAAAATATCAAGACTTTAGGAGGGAATTAGGATCTGACGTTACATATGTTACTTTAGTGAGTAAAGTAACTGTTTTTTTGCCTCATTTTTTAAAATTTTGAACCAGGGACTAATAATAGTAAGTAATATTAACTGCTTATTCTATGCCAAATACTGTTTTAAGTCCTTTATTGACTTTTCACCACAATATACTGAAGTCAGTATATTATTATTCACATTTTCAAATGAGGAAACTGAAATAAGAACAAGAAAGTAGCTTGTTTAAGGTCATACAATTAATAAATATCAGTGTCATGATTTGAACTAGGAAATACTACTTCAGTAAATGTATTCTTAATCATTGAACCCCTCTGAATTAGCTTTATTCTGAGCATGAATTAAAGATTAAGATATATGTTTCCATAAGTAGTAGATGCTTCATATTTATATATAGGTTCAGAAAAATCTACCTGCTTCCATAATTTAGCCCTTTAGACTTAGATTAAAATAATGACATATAATACCAAACCTGCTGAATTTTAAAGATGTGTAACAGTTGAGATGCTTCCCAAATAAACTGAAATTCAAGTTTATTTTCATTTGGCACAATATATTTTAGGCTTTCAGATTCTGCACTTCCATTAATATATGTAGAAATAGTCAACAACAAAAAAAGGATGTAGGAAAATAAATATGAATTTAATTATGAATTGTATATAAGCATATTAACATTTAATTGATGTCAGTCACCCTGGGTTCATATGAACCAGGTAGATGTCAACAGTAGGCATGTATGGTGGCCAATTAAGTGCCAGATATTAAGATGTTGATTTAATAGCTTTTTGTTGAGCACTATATGGATGTACAATGTTTCAAGTCTTGGGCATGGATACTTCATAATATTTTGCATTTTTATAGTTAGTTTAATAAGTAATACCAATATATTTTACCTTAAGTTATTAATTCCTCTAATATAAAATTGCTTTGGGAAGAAATTGCTTGAAACACATGGCTCTCAGTATTAAATTCCTAAGACAAAACTGAGAATACAAAAATTCTTATTAGTTTGTTCTCTCATGTTTTAGAACACAAACACACACACACACACACACACACACACACACACACCCCAAAGTGAGAGAGAATCTGTATCTCAAATTGAGATTGAGAAGAGAAGAAATAGAGAAAACCAAATAAAGCCCTTTTTAATGAAACCCCATTTTTCTACATGGTGATCTTTTATGAAAGTTAACTAGTGTTACTTTTTTCAAACAAATACCTCAAATATATAGTATCCTAATAGGACCACCTTAAATATATTCTGTTGATCTTGTCTGACTTTTGTTGCCAAAGTGTGTATATTTTTTCTGACATCTATGGATGATAAATTCTAATAGGGATAAGAAATTTATTTCAAACTCTGTATTTAGGAAAACAACTTATTAAAATTTTGAAACAGGCAAACATTTATTTATTTGCTTCTTTATTTAAAAATAGTGTTAAGGAAGACACCATGTTATATTTTCATCGTCCATTTCTTATCGCTTGCCTGCCCTTTCTGGTTCCCAGTGTTCTTGGATGCATAGAACTCTATTACTACTCATAAAGGAATTCTGACAATTGTGATAAGATATACATAATATAAAATTTACCATTGTAACCATTTTAAGTATACACATAAGTGACATTAAGTATGTTTACATTGTGTAACCATCACCACTATATCCAGAACTTTTCATCATCCCAAACAGAAACTCTGTTTAAACAATAAACTCCCCCACTCCTCTCTTCCTTTAGATCCCACTAACCACTAGTCTACTTTCAGTCTCTATGAATTTGCCTATTCTAAGTGTCTCATATAAATGAAACCATCCAATATTTTTTCCTTCATGTCTGAGTTATTTCACTTAGCATAATGTTTTCAAGTTTCATCCATGTTGTAGCATGTATCAGAATTTCATTTCTTTTTAAGGGTGGATAATATTCCATTGCATGTATATACCATATTTTATTTATCCATTCATCTGTGGACGGACATTTGGGTTGTTTCCACCTTTGGGTGTTGTAAATAATGCTGTTATGAACATTTGTGTAAAAGTATCTGAGTCCCTGCTTTCATTTCTTTTTCTTTCCTTTTTTTTGAGCAATTCAACCTGGGAGTTGAATTGCTAAATCATATGGTAATTATATGCATAACTTTTTGAGGAATCACCAAACTGTTTTCCACAGAACTTGAACCGTTTTAAAGTCCTACCCACAATGCACCAGGGTTCTAATTTCTCCTCTTCTTATCAACACTTATTTTCTGTCTTTTTTTTTTATACCAGCTATTCTAACATGTGTGAAATGGTATCTTATTGTGGTTTATATTTGTGTTTTTCTAAAGACTAGAGATATTGCTTGTGAAGGATTTAAGTGTTTTGACAAAACTATAATAAACTTTCCAAGAACCACATTAATATTCACCTGACACAGCTTCTCAGCTCATTACAATTCAAAACTCTTTTCTTAAAACAACCATTGGAGTAGAAAGGGGTGACTATATGGAAGGCAACAAAACATGACTTAAAAATATGATGTATCAGTAAGCAGAGACTGAATTCATGTCTACTCCCTCACTTGCAAGCAGTAAGCTCTTTGGCAAGTTTCTACAAAATGGAAAACAATTACTGCTTATGGGATATTGTGAGGTTTACATGGAACTATGCACCTATATTTGTTCTCTGCATCATCCCCAGCACTTTTATCGTAGGTGCTTATATTATAGGTGCTTAATACATAATCGGAATATTGTAGGTGCTTAATACATAATTGCTGAATGAATGAATAATGCTTATAACATTGCTCAATTCATTATAACTATTCCTATTATTAGATAATCAGAAGTATTATCTAATCAATATTATTATTAATCAATAGTATAAGCCTTCTATGTAAATAAATTTAAATGCCTAATCTCAATTTGGTCCTTTGTATAATTTTAAATATGTCAAGTATATGTGTAATATACTTATATATGTGTATATATAAATATATTATGAAACTATATCATATGAAATATATAGCTGAGGAAAATTTGAAATTTACAATGCAATGTTAAATTTCAAAACTTCTTATAGAGCAAACTACAGAAAGCAAAAAAAGGAATGTAGAATCTACTTCAGTTCAAATTGCTTAAGTTTTAAAATGATTTAGGAGATCTCTTAAATAAGAACTTGATTGTTTTCCAGTAATCGAGATAATGTATACTCCAATAAGAGTTACTAGAAATGTTTTGGGGTATATCTAAGTGAACTGATATGGGGATTGTCATCTCAGTATGCACTCATTCTTAGACAGTAACTCGTTTAAATATCTGTGCATATAATATGTATGTAGAGACAATCTAGATCACTGCCTTTTCCCATGGTTTTTCAGGTATTATTTTAGTAATTCCTTTAGTAATTCCTTTGTGTTTGTCTGTTTGAATTTTACAATTCATGTTCTTTTGAAGTAGCAGAGTGCACAGGATGTCTTTGTATTACCAACTAATATGCTACAAATAATTCAAACTTCTTGTGAATTTTTCATTTGTTTAAACAATATAAATTAGAAAGAAAGCTATATACTCATTTACATTTTAGAAAGGTAAACAAAATGAGCTCTCATGCAGTTGTTTTACACAGCCTTACGAAAATCATCGTTAAAAGTCCTTGATTAAAATAAAAAAAAAAATCCCTTGATCGGTTATACAAAATTAACAACAAAATAACCTTTCATCTTAAGTGAATTCGTAATGGCTCCTTTTTATGCAATGCTGATTTCTTCTATGGGATTATCTCTTGGAAAATTTTCACATTCACTGCCTGAGGCTTTTCAGTTTTGTTTGAATTATATTTGGAAAATTACATCCATCAGTATATTCTTTAATTTCTCTCTCTCTAGATGGCAGCATTTGCCTTGTAGACTATTTCCTCTTTTCTTTTCTAGACTACCTTCTTAATGAAGGTGCTACTCCTGGAGAATAAAAATAAATGCTGACTAATGGTTACCAGACTAAGAGATGAAATGAATAACTGCATGGCCTGTTGGTGAAAGTTGATATGATTATTCTGTGAATCTTATTTGTGTTTTCTGAAGAAAGAATTTGTATTTCACCAAAATTAATTCATGCACACTTAGGAGGAAGCATTGCAAATGACATGAGTAAATTCCTTATCTGAGACTTTACTTTTCCTTACCCCAGTGTGTTCACATGGGGATACTGGGATTCTTCCATCTTATAGTAATATTACTGAGATCCTTATCCACCTGGATGAAACCCAAAAGCTCACAAAATGTAAAATAATAATAATAATAATAATAATAATAATAATTTTAGTTTTTTAGCCAAAGTAATCTGTGAAAATATATATCCACTTGACACATGGAAATAGAAATAAACCCCCCCCACTTTTTGAGGTTTGCACATCTCTAATGCATATTGGTGGTATGAAATATGATTATAGGGCATAGGATTTAAAAATAGCTGAAATATACCACCACCTAGGGCTGCCTTCATGGCCATTTGACCTGTGTAGCAGCATAGGATCCATACTTAAAAGGATGCTGAACTTGGTTGAATACTCTACTGTAATTTTTTTAGAAATTATCAATACTTTTTGAACAAGAGGCCACACATTTTATTTTGCATGGAGCCCCATAAATTATGTAGCCATTCCTGCTGCATTTCTACTAATGGCAAGTATCTTAAATTGATAATACCTACATAATGAATGATAAATGAAATTCCTATGTAGCCAATGGAGTGTGAAGTAGACCACATTGTATATGATAACTAGAACCTCTAGGTATAACATAAAGCACTTGCTTAAGTTTCTCGGGTGTTTAAAATCACAATTTTGCAAAATTAGGAGTGAGATTTTCTAAATTTAAGTCAATAGTGGGAAAATAATGATTTCCTTTAAAAAACCTGAATATATTTCAAAACATCTCTTTTCTGTGGTTCCAATAGGAACTCAGGTATCAAGTATCACATTATAAGAGCCATACAGAAACTTCCAGTCAAGATGGCAGAATAGGTAAGTTCTATACTCGCCTCCTCCCATGATCACCTCAAAATTACAATGAAATTATAGAACAACCATCATTGAGAATGAGCTGAAATCTAGTTGAAGAGAATTCCTATAACTAAGGATATAAAGAAGAAGCCACACTGAGACCAGCAGAAGGAATGGAGACATGGAATCGGCAGGCCCTGCACCTGTGGTGTGGTGATTAAGTATTGGGTGGGATGTCTCAACTGTGGAGGTCCTTCCAGAGCAGTGAGGATTCCCAGCCCCACTCAGGGCTCCCCAGACTGAGGCACTAGAGCTGGGAAGAGGAGTACCCATAAGTCCTGACTGTGAAAATCAGCAGAAATTGCATTCAGGAATGACAACGTGCTCCGAAACACACTGCTCTCATACACAGAATCACTCACTCACAAACTCACTTGCTCTAAGCTTCAATGTAGCAGCTTGAAGAGCTCCAGGAACATATGTGGAATAACTAAATTGACTAACTTCAGGACTCAGGCTGGAGGGGCAGGGATGGGGACAACTTTCTCTGGGAATGGAAGCACAGACAGGTGACATTGTTCCTTTTGTGAGCTCTCCTTCTACCCATCTGGCCTGGTTGTAAGCTGGTGCCAAATCAGTGCTCTCCATTAGCCAGGATGACACCCTTCTCCCTGCTCTGGTGGTTCCCTGAAAACCCATCCCATCCAGCTCACTTGCCTGGTCTGATCCTCTTACAACACTTCCTCCACAGAAGCAACCTGACTTGGATCATACTATGGATATTCCCAAGATCTCTCAAGGATTACAAACCACAAACAAGCAGTAGCCAGCCTTGGAATCCTTGTAGCTTTTGCTAAGTGGCCCCAAGACCAGCATAGATAGCAAATGGTCTCAACTTGCATTGTAAATCCCTTCAGGAAGCCCTAAGTTGTAGCTTGGAATGTAGCTTTGACTAAGTGGCCACAAGCCTGGCACAAGTGGTGACTGGCATCAGCTTGCATCCTGGTGCCTACCAGAGGTTGCCAAGCCAGGCACAAGAGGCAGCCAGCACTGGTTCACAGCATAGCCTCTCCCATGTACCTCTAAGCCCAACACAAATTGCAACTGACTGCAGATCACTTTGTTGCTCCCACCAACTGACCCCAAGGACAGCACAAGTAGAGACTGACATTGGTCTTCACAAAAGCCCTTCCCAAGAGACACAATATACCAGATGACTGGCTTCAATGACACTAGAATACCACCTAACCAGCTGCACAAGCAACATGCTGAAGGGAAGACTTGGCTGGCACCAGAGCCCACAAAAATGACTCACACTCTTTGGGGTCAGCCCATGCACACCAGCTCATCCTCTATAGTCACTGCCAGCCCTCATAGCTAGCTAACTTGAGAGTCAACCCCACACATTGATGTTCGAACAGCAACCAAGGCCCAACTACAACAGGAAGGCACACACAACCCACACATAGGACACCCATGGAGCATTCATCCAGGTGATGGGGGAAAGACTCTTGCCACTGGGCCCCACAGGACATCTTCTACATAAAGCCACTCTTTCAAGACTAGGAAATGTAGCAAATTTATCTAATACACAGAAACAAACACAGGGAATTACCCAAAATGAAGCAAACAACAACAACAACAACAACAAAACAAATCTCAAATGAAAGAACAGAACAAAATTCCAGAAAAAAAGAACTAAACAAATTGGAGACCACAATCTACCTGATATAGAGTTCAAAACACTGATTATAAGGATGACCAATGAACTTAGAGGAATAATAGATAAATTCAGCAAGACCTTCAACAAAGAGATAGAAAACATAAAAAAGGAAATAAAAAACAAAAACAAAAACATAGAAATGAACCAGTCAGAAATGAAGAATAAAATAACATTAAATGAAGAATACACTAGTGGGAATCAACAGCAGAGTAAATGAAGCAGATGATCAGATCAATGATCAGGAAGACAAGATAGTGGAAAACACCCAAACAGATAGCATAAAGAGAAATGAATTTTAAAAAATGAGGAAAGTTTAAAGACCCTAGGGGATAACATCAAGCATACCAACATGATATCATAGGGGTATCAGATGGAAAAGAGAAAGAGAAAAGATTGAAAACCTAGTTGAAGACACAAAAACTGAAAACTTCCCTAACCTGGAGAAGGAAATAGATATAGAAGGTAAGAAACTACAGAGAGTCCCAAACAAGGCAAAAGCAAAGAGGCCCAACCAAGACATATCATAATTTAAATGCCAAAGGTTAAATACAAAGAGAGAATCTTAAAAGTAGCAAGAGAAAAGTAGTTAGTTATGTACGAGAGCTCCCAAAAGGCTATCAGCTAATTTCTCAATAGAAATTTTGCAGGTTAGAAGGGAGTGGCACAAAATATTCAGTGACAAAAGGCAAAGACCTACCACCAAGATTGCTCTACCCACAAAACAAGTCTTAATAAATTTAAAATTGATATCACTTCAAGCATCTCCAATCGCAATGGTATGAAAGTAGAAATCAATTACAAGAAGAAAACTGAAACACACACAAACATATAGAGGCTAAATAATATACCACTAAACATTAAATTGGTTAACAATGAGATCAAGGAAGAAATCAAGACACTTTGAAACAAATGAATGTGAAAACACAATGACCCCAAATCTACAGGACAAAGACAAAGCAGTTCTAAGAGGTAAATTCATAGCAATACAGGTCTTCCTCAAGTAGGAAAATCTCAAATAAACAGTCTAACTTTACACTTAAAGGTACTAGGAAAAGAAGACCAAATAAAGCTTGAAGTGAGAAGAAAGAAGAGAATAATAAAGATCAGAGAAGAAATAAACAAAATAGATTTTTAAAATAGCAGTAGAAATGATAAATGAAACCGAGTTGTGACTTTTAAAAGCTAAAAAAAAATTAATAAACCTTTATTCAGCCTCATCAGGAAAAAAAGAGAGAAGCCCCACATATTATAATAAAATCAGAATTGAAAGAGAGTGACAACAGACACCAGAGAAATACAAATGATTATAAGAAAATTCTATGATATATATATATATATATATATATACACACACACACACATATATATAATATATATATATATATATATATATATATATATATATATATATGCCAACAAGTTGAGCAAACTGGAAGAAATGGATAAATTCTTAGAAACATAGAATTTTCAAGACTATATTAGGGAGAAACAGAAAATCTCAACACAGTGATAGCTACTAACAAATTTGAAAAAACTTCCAACATACAAAAGTCCTGAACAAGATAGCTTCATAGGTGAATTTTACCAAACATTCAAATAATTAATACCTATCCGTCTCAAACTATTCCAAAAAAATTGAAGAGGAAGAACAGCTCCCAAACTAATTTTACAAGGGCAGTATCACCTTGATAACAAAACCAAAGGAACTGTGAAAAAAGAAAGTTATATGCCAATAGTCCTGATGAATGTAGATGTAAAAATCTTCAAAAACATATTAGCAAACCAAATTCAGTAATACATTAAAAAGATCCATATGATCAAGAGCAATTTATTCCAGGGATGCAAGATTGCTTCAATAGCATGATACACCACATAAACACAATGAAGGGTAAAAATCATATGATCACATTAATAGATACAGAAAAAGCATTTTTCAAATTCCAATATCCACTTATGATAAAAACTCTCAGTAAAGTGGGCATAGAGGGAACATACGTCAACATAATAAAGACCATATTTGATAAACCCACAGCTATCATTGTATTCAATAGTGAAAAGCTGAAAGCTTTTTCTTTAAGATCAAGATGTTCACTTTCACCACTTTTATTCAAGATGGTATTGAAAGTCCTAGCCAGAGCAATCAAATAAGAAAAACAGATGAACTGTATCCAAATTGGAAATGAAGAAGTAAAACTGCCACTATCTGTAGATGACATGATACTTAAACGTAGTCCTGAAATCATAAAACTCCTAGGAGAGGACATAGGCAATAAACTTTTGATATTAGTCTTAACAATCCTTGTTTGGATATGTGTCTTAGGGCAAAGTCAACAAAAGCAAAAATAAACAAATGGGATTTCATTACAGTAAAAACTTTTGCATGTCAAAGGAAACCATCAACAAAATAAACAGGCAATTACTGAATGGGATAAAGTATTTGTTAATGATATATCCAGTGAGGAGTTAATATCCAAAATATATGAAGAACTCATATAGCTCAACATCACAAAAATAAGTAGGCTGTAAAAAATGTGCAGAGGATATGAATAGACATTTCCCCAGAGAAGACAAACAGATGGCCAACAGACATATGAAAAGGTGCTCGATTTTACTAATCATCAGGGAAATGCAAATAAAATTACAGTGAAATATCACTTCAACATCTGTCAGAATGGCAATCATCAATAAATCAACAAACAACAAGTGTTGCTGAGAATGTGGAGAAAAGGGAACTCTCTTTCTGTTCTTGTGGGATTGCAAATTGGTGTAGCCACTATGTAAACAAATATGAAGTTTCCTTAAAAAGTTAAAAATAAAGCTACCATATGACCCAGCAATTCCACTTCTGGGTATTCATTTGAAGAAAACAATAACAACAATTTGAAAAGATATCTGCAGCCTTAATGTTCATTGCAGCATTATTTACAATAGTCAAGATATACAAACAACCTAAGTGTCCATCGGCACATGAATGGATGAAGAAGTGATTACTCAGCCATAAAAAAAAAAAAATGAAATTTTGCCATTATGGACATGATGGACCTAGAGGCGATTATGCTAAATGAAATAAATCAGACAGAGAAAGACAAATACCATATGATTTCACTTACACGTGGACTCTAAAAAACTAAATGAAGAAAGAAAATAGAAACAAACTCATAATTACAGAGAAAAAAATGACGGTTGCCAGATGGAAAGGGATTTTGAGGGATGGGTAAAAAAGGTAAAGGGGATTAAGGAGTACAAATTGGCAGTTTTAAGAATAGTCATGTGGATGTAAAGTACAGCACAGGGAATATAGTCAATAATATTGTAATAATTATGTGTGGTGTCAGTTGGGTTCTAGACTTATCAGGGTGATCACTTCATAAGATTTATATACATATCTAATTACTATGTTGTACACATGAAACTAATATTGTATGCTAACTGTAATTGAAAAATAAATTAAAACAAAATACTAACTCAAAAAGATAAAGAAGTAAATAAGAAGGAAAACAGAACTAAATGTACTTCACTTATGTTCTTTTGAGTAAATCATCCCCAAAACTGTTAAGACGGCTGGAGAAATGGAGTGAGGATATGGTGCTACTATGAAAACAAAAACAACTGGTGATCAGTTTTAACTGTGAGAGGCAACAAAAAAGAAAAAATAAATCAGGAGGTTCAGACTATTTTCCCCCCAGTAGCTTCTTAAAAAAAAAGTGCATTAATTTATGGCTATTCTGGAACGAAATCCCATACTCATTGTCATCTTCAAGTAGTAATGTAACATAGAACATGTAGTGACATATTACTATTACCTGAATAAAACAGTTGTTGAAACCATTATGGCTGTTTGGATTCAGCTTACACAACATTTAATTTTGCTGACATCTAATAAGATACATCTTTTAATAGTGGTTGGCTTTTTGGATGCTGAATAAGTAAAGAGCATGCAAGCAACCCAATAACCCCATCAATCAAGGAAGAATGCAAATAATGTCCCACTTCCAGTTTATCACATTAGTACTTTCCGAGATACCAGGGCATAAACAAGAATGGTCCTAGAAAGTCATGTGATCCTTAGAGAAGTTTGTCTACATGAGAACTTAATCAAAATGAGAAGAAAAGAAGGAAGGGAAGTAGGGATGGGAGTGAAGGAAAGAAATGTAAAAGGAAATTTTCTATTTGTACATAAGCTATGGAATTAATAGGAATAAGAGAGGATTAGATTTACATTATTATAGAATGAGATTTAAAATTTTTACTCTAATTACTAGAGCTGCAGATAGTCTCTTTCAACTTGCAGACTGGTTAAAAATAAATATAGGTTGCTGAGTGGGGAGAAATAAGATTTAATGCAGTCTTCCTCTGGTCTCAAAAGACAGACACAATGCTCTGTGTCAGGGACTACCATACAATATTTCCACTTTATGTTGAGTGATTTTGGCTCTGTTTTTGAAGCAAAACTTTTCATTTACTGAGTCAGTGATAAACCATAAAGTTATGCCTAAAAGTAAAGAGCAATAAGAGTGTTTCTCCTATGTAGTTAGATATGCATGCATGACTTATCAGTGAAAAGGTGTTATGTCCAGAGGCTTTTAAATACTCAAAATATGAAATAATTATAAAATTAGGAGATTGTAAAGAAGATACCAAAGGGAGAAAATAGTATTTTTTTGCTGAATTAACAAGAAAAAGATACTTCATACAAGTGTTTCCTGACTACATGTTTGGATAGAGCTAAGAGAGTGGTATGAGTCTCAGTTGGTACTGGAATAACTCAAGGAGATAAACAAAAGTTATCTAAACAAACAAGTTATAATTCTATTCTATGATGACATTTATAGGAACTGTAATTATTTTTCCCCAAGATGACAGAACATCAAGCAATACATGAACACTGAAATAAATGGCACGTTTTAGATACATGTGAAAAAGAAAGGCGTCATAATGTAATCAGGACATCACATGTAGTTTATTTCTGAGCTGTAACTCTGTGATTTGTTTTCTTCCCCGTAGTTGGGAAGATACATCTGTTTCTGCTCCCTCATTTGGTATGATTCAGTAAAATCCAAGCTTTGGAGATGCTTGCTTAGAACATCAATGATTACTTGATTTCTCAGTGCATAAATCTAACTTTGATCCTTCATAGGCAGATATTAGTAATGAGGTAACAGCCTATGGCATCATTTGCTGTTTGCTTTTCTTCACCAGGAGACCCGGTAACCTGCTGCTCCAATCCTGTCAAGACTGATGTCAATTGTTAGCCCAGATCAACATGATGGGAAAATAGACACTGTTTGAAGAAAACAAGAAATGCCTATGGAGGTTTGTAGTATTTCTGAATATCAACATTGTGAACACCGAATTCTAAACTCAAAGTTAAATTCTAAAACATGATACCATAAAAGATTCAACTGGAATTTGGAAGCCAATCTCTGTCAGATTTCCTCCATTAATACCTAAATAGACTCTTCTTCCACACATACACTTTTTTCTTTACTTTACCATGTCTATCTTTTAAAAAAGTGTTTACACATTAATGACTCCCTTTAACAGATTAAATCATATGCATAGTTATATTTTTAAAAACTCTATTTCAGTTTTAGAACATTCACCAGCCTTATCAACAGGGTAGAAACATCAGTTACCTGAGGGTAAACTGGCTTATTGTAAGATATTGTTGTTTTGGTTGGTGCAGTTGGAGTGAAGATGTTTCTGTCTGTTTTGTTAAATTGACTAGGAAGGACTGAATTAACAGGTTGTCTGGTTACATCAAAAACCTACCCAGGTAATAGTGCTATTGAACATATATATTTAATTACATTTCACATATGATTGTAGACTTCCAGCAGGGCTAGCTTCATGGACATGACACTGAGGCAGTTCCATGGGACTCTGCTCTTAGTGGGGCCGTTCATATGGTGAATGCTCACTGTTGCTTTGAAATTCTTAATAGTTATTAATAATTTTTGGAGATAGGACCTAGGATTTTTGTTTTGCCCTGGGGCACCACAAATTAAATAGCTGGTCTTGACTTTCAGTACTATTTTCTTTCAGATTCTAGGCTTTTAGGTATATGTGGCTATTGGTAGGGAGAGCTGGTTTATTGTCTATGAGAATGTACTAAGGACTCAATAAAGAGTCCCCAGCATGTCTGAAAGAATATAGGTGAAAGAAGATTGAAAAAAAAATAGAGGTATCCGTGGTTGTGTCAGGGACTACCATACAATATTTCCACTTTATATTGAGTGATTTTAATAATTGTTTATAAAGAGTAACCATATACTGTTTTCCATTGACTTTCATTGCAAAAACAAAGATTTTTTAATGGAAAAATTTAAATTCTTTGGTGAGGAAGACTTCAAGTTCAGGAGCTGGCCTTGTTCTTCATTGATGCTCTGGGATCTGCCTGTAGTTTTCCTCACATATTCTGTCTTCATAAAAAATAAGAATTTAACATAGGTTTGAAACCCAGCTACCTTACCTGTTAGCAATTTAAGATTGAATTCACATTTTTTAAAAAGCATGAACACTGAATTTTATTTTTAACCGGACCTCATAGCAGTCTATAAAACACAGTTTCCAGCTGAGGTCTTCTCATTACCTGTGTTTTTACAATGGGTTTTTATGCAATATTTGTGAACTTTTTCTTCACTTTCTACATGAAACCATCAACTGTTCTGACTATCAGAGTAGCTTGTTGTTGCCTATCCTTTTGTCATGACTTTGCCTTGGATGGTGGTAGCGAGGGTCAGCCAAGAGACGGACTGGGTAAGAACCCAGACATACCTGGTGAGGATGCAGGGATCTGAATATGACAGTGGGGAAATGTCAGCTGTTTTCAGGCTGATACCATTGGTCCAGCAATCTGTAACCAGTTATCTAAAACTTAACGATGTTCAACATGAGAAAGGAAAACTTGAGATGCAAGTACCGTTGGCAGAATAATCAAATTTAGTCTTAGACTTGTGATGTCTATGGAATAAAGTTTAAGACAGGTAATTGATGGAGTTCTGAACCAATAGGCAGCCAATATCAATGAGGACCAATCATAGTTGTTTAGCACCAACTCATGGAAAGGCAGGATTAGGAAACAAAACCTTTGGTTCCAGAAGGGGTGAGATAATGAGGAAACTCTACTATAAGAAATGGAGAAGACAAAGCAGGAACCAATTATTGAGGGGAAAAAAGGATCTAGTTATTAGGGTGCTGTGGCCCCCAGGTAGACTGTCTTAATACTGAAATAGGAGGTTACTAATGTAGGGATTATGAAAAAGTCAAATTTGTTATACATGGTAAAGTGTTGCTGATGTTTGTGAAACTTCGCTGGAAGCCTCTTGAGCAGATGTGGAAACTGGGGGAGCATCAGCTGGAGCTACAGAATTTTATCATTTAGTTGGTATGGGTAGCCATATGCTCTTTGATAAAATGTATTACTACTAAAAAAAGATGATAGGCTAGTCAAGGAAGTAAGACAATGTGTTTACATAATTATAATGATGGCTTCCTCCTTCTGGTCAATGAATTCTTTTGGAGGAAGTTATGTTTATTGTTATAATGGTCCTGTGAGCAAGGACTGTAAAGTCTTTTAGAGAACATATTTAAACCCTGAGCATGGGCACAGTGATGGATTTACTGTCTGACTACAGAAAGCCAGGCATTTGACATTTTATTGTGGTAGTAGGAGTGTTTGGCTTTGTGTTCTGCAGACTAACAGTGTGCCATTACTTTATATTCCCCCTGAAATAGCCCTTCTAATACCCATGCCTCCCTCCAGTACTCTTGCACTGGTGCAAGGCTGAGAAGCAGTGGCCCAGTGCCAGCTCTCATTAAGCAATAAGACACTCCAGACAGTACATTTCTGGGGATTATTGTATGCCCACATCAAATGCGGCACTACTCAGGAAGGGCAATCATCCTTCATAAAACACATTCTCTAAAGTGACTTATTGCCTTTTGGCAGGGGAACTTTTATGAGCCAGAAAGAAGAAGGAGGAGGAGAGGTATTTCCCATGCACTGGATGACAACCTGTGTGTGACTTTTCTTATTCCTTTGAAAGGTGGAAGCAATACTCACCTGAGAACATCATAGTCAGCAATGAAACATTCTATCTAGACCAGATCCAAACACGGATGCAAGCTGACTCAATTGTCTTCTCCCTGTAGGTCAGTATATATTATGCGTATGATTTTAATCTGAGGTAGGTTTGTCTGTTGTATGAAAGTTTCCTCACCAGGCAAATTTTAATACAACACTATACCTCTCTTGTTTTAAGTTGAAAAAGACAGGAGTTACACAACGAGTTTTGATGAATTGAAGACAATCAAATGCTTTAGTTTTCCATGTCTAAGAGGTATGTGGTATAGTGTACGGTTGATGGAGCCAGACTCTCCATCCATACTGCTGTATTTGAATGCTAACCTTGGTACTTAGGCTGTATGACCCTGAGAAAGTTACTGTAATTCTCTAGTCCTCATTTTTCTCATCTGCAAAATGTGTATAATAAGCCTACCTTGTAGGGGTGTTTTGCAGATGAAATGTAATGACATATCTACAGCAATTAACAGTGTCTGGCCCATAGCAATGCAAAAAAAGCGTATCTTTTGACATTTGAAAATAATTATAATATTGAACATTTTCAGTGATCTTCAGAGGATGCTGAGCAGAGAATCATAACTACTCTATCTTACTTTCAACTGTGTAAATTGGGAAAAGTTGACACCTCTATGTTTCAACGTCTATATCTGTAAAATGGTCCATAATGCAGGCATTTGATGACTCCAGTGATCCTTGTGTCTGGCATTCATACCCTGTTTATTCCCTGCCCCTGGAATATGGGCTGGCCTGCGATGCTACTTCTGAGACCAGATAATAAAAGACGGTGGCTTCTGTCCTGGAAGCCCTTTCTAGCTCTCTTTCTCCAAGCACCAGCTATCATGTCGTAAGGACACACTCAGGAGGCTCATTGAGAGTCCCCTGTGGTGACGATCCAAGACCAGCCAGCAATGACATTCATGAACCTGAAAGTAGAGACCCAGTTTCTACCAGGCTCAGATGACTAGAGGCCCAGTTGACAACCTGACTGCAACCTCAGGACAGATGCGGAACCACAGGCACCAGCTAAGCTGCACCTACGTTCCTCATTACAGAGACTGGGACAACACACAGTTCTTGTTTTTAGCCACTGTTTTGAGAAAACTTTTTATGCAGCAGTAGATCACTAATACAGTCAATAAGCTCATGTATGTGTAAGGTACTGGAAAAGCACAAAATGCCTATAAAATTGAGGCATATCGTTAGTAGGGGCCTTAAAGAAACTAAGTAATATATGCAGACTGTTGAATTATATTACTTGATTGTTTGCTGCATATGTATTGTAATATTTATTAACTAATATATACATATATAAGTAATATTATTAGTTAATATATATACAGATATATATATTTCATTAACTAATAATATATATTATATATATTATATATGTGTATATATAATATATATACTTATATATATAAGAGGTGAGATACATATATATATAATATATATATAAGTATATATATATTATATATATTTATGTATCTCACCTCTTTTGTGCCTGGCACCATTATAGGACTGATAATATAGTAGCAAAGAAAACAGACTAATATCCCTGTTTTTTTAAAGCCTACATGTAGGTAAATAAATAAAAGACAGGTTATATTAGATTTTGGTAAGTGCTTATGGTAAAACTTAAGAAAGGGGATGGGGAGTGCTTATATACGTGTTGTTTTTGTTGTCTTACAGTTTTAAAAAGGTTGGCTAGGAAAAGATGCCATGAGAAGGTAACACATATTTAAGTCAAGATCTGAAAGGGCAGTAGGAGCAAGCCATGAGGACACTGAAGGCAGAATGTTCCAGGCACAGGCAGTAGCAGGGGCTGAGGCCCTAAGGTGGGGGCTGTCCTGGCCCTTTAGGAACCTCAGGAGATAAGGTTAAATGGGTGCAGTGAGTCAGTGAAGGTTCCTGTAGTCTATTAGAGAGCACAGGCTTAACTGTGAGTAAGATGGGAAGTCATAGAGGGTTCTAGCAGATGATAGCCTGATCTGATTCCAGTTTTGCGGGATCTTTGGCTGCTGAGCGGAGAATATGCTTCAGGGGGTGGGCGGGGGAAACCAAGACTGGCAGTAGGGTGACCAGTTATTGACATGAGTGAAATAATAATAAAATGAGATCTAATTTTATGATAATTGGGAAAAGACCTATAATTTTCTTTCATTTATAAACATATTTACTAACTTCGTTAAATTCTCACGAGAAAGACAATGTATTTAAGTATTAAGAGAGAAGTATATAAAAAGTGTTATTTTACTCATTCCAGTTAATAAGAACTAGCCTTAGGAATAAGATTATGAATGTACATCTAACTAACCCCTAAATATTCAGCTATATACATATATACATATGTGTGTATGTATGTGTGTGTATATATTATACATATAAACACACATGTATAGTTACAAAAAGTATGTGTGCATATATATGTGAGTATGTGTACAAATGCACAACACACAGGCAGTGAGAAAGAGCGTGCAAATATGACGAAATGTTAGCAATCGCAAAATTCAGGTAAATGGTACGGGTGCTTACTAGTCTTGCTTTTTTTTGTAGGTTTGAACTGTTTCAAAATAAATTATTAGAGGAAAAATGCATCAGAATTGCATATTCATTCATACCATGGTAAAAATAAAAAAGAAATGGGATTATGACCTTGAGTTCCTCACTTGAGTGTGCATACATTAATTAGACTAATTTAAATAGCATATAGTTAAATCAAATTACTGATGCTGAGGGTTCTGGCCATTTTGTAGCTGATTATATTGTATCTTAATGCTCATAAACACTTGTAAGAAACCTCATTTTCTTGTTAAAATAATTAAATACTCCCAAAAACTTGCCAGGGGAAGTGGATAGATTTAATGAGTAGATGGAGTGTGGCATTGTAGAAAAATGACTCACTTGTTTAATATATGCTCTGCCTAGAGAAGGGATTCCATATATGAGTCTTAGACAAGATACATTGATTGTCCCAGAAACACATAACCAATTAAACAATCAATGTGGACAATAATGCTTTAGAAATTAGATGCATGCAAATTGTTACTGGGTCTTCTATTACTAGGTCTATCGTAATTCTATTTTTAAAGAGAACTCAAATTAGCCAAATAACTGAGATACATACCTTTATGTACCTATAAATACATATTTCTGAACAGATGATATCCTCATACATAAGAACTACAAATCTATTTCGGTATATTCTTCACCTCATTACTTTTCTGTCTCCTGCTTCTAATATTCTCTTTAATAGATTCTCTTTAACAAAGGTCCCTCTTTATCTATCATTGAAATTCTAAAATTTGAATCTTCCAGTTTTCCAGTCTCTTGATGAATTTACTTCTACATAATACTAAGAACAATAATGTACAGTTCTGAATAAAATAAATTATGAAATGCAGTTTTTCAAATTATATGTTGTTCAAAATAGAAAACAGGATTCTTGGGGCTGGTTACCTAATTACTTAATGTGAGGCTAGACACCTGGAAAAGCTCAAAAATAAATGATTAGAATCCATATTAGAATTCCATTACTGTGCAACATTACCAACAATTTAGCAAACTGAAAACCACACCCACTTATTAACTCACACTTATGTAGGTTGGATGTATGGAGGTGTTGGATTCTTTGCTCAGGGTCTAACCAGGCCAAAATCGAGAGTTGGCTGAGACTGCAGTTTTCATATGGGCCTCAGGGTCATATTCCAAACTCAGGGGCTACTGGAAAAATTCAGTTCCTTACCTTTGTAGGGCTGAGGTCCCTGTTTTCTTGCTGTCTTTCCCCTGGGACCCACTCTCAGCTCTAAGAGGCTGCATGGATTTCCTAGGTACTAGATGCTCCCTTCATCTTCCCACCAGCAGTAGCACATTGGATCCCTCTTGTGTTCTGAAACACAGGAACACAACCTCTTCTGCAACCAGCTGGAGAGAAATTTCTGCTTTTAAAAGGCTCCTGTGATTAGTCTAGGCCCATCCAGGTAATCTCCCTGTTTTAAGGTCGGTTGACCTGGGACCTTAATTACACCCAAAAGATCTCTTCACAGCTGTGCCTAGATTATTGTTTCCATAATTGGGAGAAGATGTGTGTACACCAAGGAGGCAGGGATGTGGGGAAGGGTTTTTCTTAGAATTTTCCTTACCAAAGAGCTTGTTGCTTAAACTGTCTTGATTATGAATGGTGTCAACATCCTGTAAATTCACTTTACTACATTAATTGGGAATTCATAGCTGTGCCTTTGCAAACTCATTCCACGATTTTTGAGTCAGCTGTTAAAATGTCACTTCTTTTCCTGGGGTAAAAATAGTTTGTTTCAAGACATTTTCTTAGTTACAAATACACATATAACTGAAATGCCTATTCAGAGGGGAAAAACTGAAATAAAATTTGCAGAAATTAAAGTTCTCTGGTTATCACATATTTTTCAATGCCGTATTCCTTTAAATGTCAGATGGAGATGGAGATGTTGGATGCAAGCGGAGATGAACCAGTTGACATGGCTGGTACAAGGGGCAATGGTGAGTTATAGGCATATGGATAAGGTATGGAAAAGTAGCAGTCATAGAAAGCTTTGCTTAACCTTTGGATGTGATGGCTTGTTTGTTCGTTTGTTTGTTAAGACAAGCTGCTAAATCAATCTCACTAATGTTTACTTACAAAGGTTGAGCCATATTGAAGAGTGGCTGACTTTTCCATCTCATGATTTGGATATAATTTTGGATTATTCTTTCCTTTACCATCCTACTCCTACTTCCTCAACTATGGCCTCATCACGTCACGATTGGATTACAACTATGGCCTCTTGACTCACCTCCCTCTCCAAGCTTTCCTCTTTTAATTCAGCCTACAAGTAGCTGCTAAATCAATCTTACTAAAACTTTGCTGTCATCACATTAGTCCCTTGATATGGCAGGCAGAACAGAACAGAGAGCGATAAACTGGGAGACAGGAGCCTAGACCCTGGTCCTGTCTGGGCCACTGCCATCAGGGTGACTTTGGATGTGTCCTCTAGTCTCCATTTCCTTCCAGGCAAAATAAAATGAGTGGAGTCATAAAGCTCTTTCCAACTCTAAAATCTCATCTACCTGTGATAAAAAATCCACAGTCTTATCCATGAGTTTATACAAAATCTGATCTGTGTATTCCGGCCTCCATCCCCTGCATCCCGTCCTTACCTGTGTGACCCACACGTTCTCAGCCTTCGCTCCTTACAGTGTGGGCAGTGAGGTTACTCTTCTGAAATATTACTCACATGTGCCCAGCCAGCCACTTCATAGCTCATCTTTATGAACATTTTCCAGATATCTTCAGTTTCTACACTGCATTTCACAGGTTCTGGAGTTCTCACCTTTATCTCACAACTTAGCTCTTTCTTATGGATCATGTAAATAATGGTGACAATAATATTAGCTAAATTTTATCAAACACTTACCAAGTATCAGGCCATACATTAAGTGCTTTGTTTTCCTTATCTCATTTATTCATTCAACAAGATCTTTACAGATAAGAAAACGGAGGCATAGAGAAATTAAGAAATTTTCCAGAGGTTACCCTGCTTGTCAATAATTCTCCTAGTTCCCACCCAGATCTCTCTAACTTCTGAATCTATCTTCTAAACCACCAGACCACATCGTTGATGATCATGTTGTTTCTGTTTTGTTTGTCTTTTTTCCTCTTTTAAATTAGACTAAAATATATTGTCAGGAACTGTATCTTGCACTTTTTGGTGAATACAACACAAACCTGATATGTGACAGGTACACATAAGTTTGCAGTAAGATATTAGTAATTAATTTAATAGAGATTAGGCAGTATTTTCTCAGGTCTGGACAGTTTCTACGTGGGTTGCTAAAAATATATGTATATATTAGATCTATATGTTTTGATGAGAAGAGTAGTTTATAAGATGATATTAACTTAAAAATACAGAATATTGGAATAAAACTGCATATTTTCATATTTTTAAAACTTGAAGACAATCTATTCTGATATTTGTACACTTTTAAAATTAGAAATTAGGAGAAGCCTATAAATTAATCTGTACATATTTATAAAACTATATTTAAATTAACATGGAAAGAAGTGAGAAAGTTATACACTAAATTTGTAATATTAGGTGCATCTGATAGGTGAAATTAGAGAGAAGGAAGAAGAAACGTAACTTCCCTTTATACCTCTTTATTGATTGAATTGACATGAGGGACATGTAAGATTTTTAGAATTTGAGAACAAATTAAAAAAAACAAAAAACTGAAACTTGGACCTTAAATTGTTTTTTAGTTTCATTTGGGAGTTTTTTATAGTACTCTTTCCTGAAAATATTTCTTTTCATTTTAAGTTTATCATGTACTTTGCTGATTTTCAGCAAGT
Source organism: Rhinolophus sinicus (assembly GCF_036562045.2). Lineage (NCBI taxonomy): Eukaryota > Metazoa > Chordata > Mammalia > Chiroptera > Rhinolophidae > Rhinolophus > Rhinolophus sinicus. Next base: position 27,196,078 of record NC_133752.1, read on the forward strand.
TGAATGTAGCGTTTTCTTAATATTTATTATGAGAAGAATATTCTATTGTTATAAATAGGAAAATGAAATTCTTTGGCATTTCTTTGGCATAGCTTGTCTGAACTTCATAAAAACTGTAAGGTTGACATTCTGGACTATGAACTCTACTTCCAAATTCAGTCAAACATCCTCTCTTAGAAGTGTCTGATACTGAGATTGTTGTTGATTTATTCTTCACATGACAGATTTGATAATTGATCTGTTAATTAATTCAAAAAGCTAATCATACGAAAATATTTCTAGATCCTTTTACCTACCCTTTTTTTTCACTAACAGAGAAAACCAATATTTGAAGACAAGAGCTAAAATTTTCAGATGCAATAGTCTCAAACATTGGCTGTGAAATCACCATAATTAGCATGACCCTTGGAGAATGTCATTGGATATTTGATGAAATAGGGCATGAACTCTGTCCTGCCATCCAGGGGGGTGCTGTAATATACTACCCAAAATGACGCCTGGGAATTTTAAACTACCAGATAGTTCTTATCTAAGAAACTCAGGGAGAAACGCATTTGTCCACTCTAATGACTCCTGTTAGCAGATTTATGCCACTTAGATCAATATGTTTCCACCTTCCTGCTCCCTAAACTTTACTTCTTATTTAAAATAAATAAATAAATAAATAAGAAAGAAAAAAGGAAGATATGCTTGATCCCAATTTTCATAACTGAAAAAAAAAAAAAAACAGCATATAATAATTTTTTAGAAAACCACTGTAGTTTACATTCTTTGCTACAATATTTTTAAACAAGCCTAAGATAGGAAGATGCAAACACACAAAAAACTATTGACTTTCTTTGCAGGACTAATCATGCATTTTAGGAAAACAAGTAGAATTAAATTGAAATAAGAAACCAACGAATAAGATGCTTTATTTAAAACGTTTCAATCAGAAGTAATTATTTCCTCATAAACAGCTTTTCTGAATGGCCGTTATTTTAGTAATTATAAGACCATTATCCTTTCTCTTGCTTCAGTCTTGACTAAAGATCAATGAAAAGAATAAATGTCTCTTTCATAAAGATAAATACTGTTGGAGAAAGGATGATTTTTAAAAATTGCCTATTGTAACCAAGGGTTTGCTCTTTGATTAAAAGTATCTCTAAAACAAATAAACTGCATGCGTATATGTGTGTGTAACTAATGCAATTAATCTTCATGTTAGATTAACTTGATAAAATATTGACCTAATTTGGTATTAAAAGATTACAAGTAACATTTTGCACTGAAGGCTGCAACCTACCTCATGTCAACGCAGTAATGACAGAATTAACCTCCCAAGCTCTCTTCAATTGGGGAATTCTGAACTGCTACTTGAGCAGTGTTTAGATGAGCTACAATGACTGGTACACAAAAAGACCTCTTCTCTCAGCCATCTGAACTGCCTCCATAGTTCAGAAACAAGCTAAGGAAAATGTATTCAATAGACATTCTAAAAAAGTCCAGCTTCTGCTTGTCAAATAAATGTTTCAATTTACTAGGAAAACAAGTTGTTTGGAAGTACTTAAAACAGTTTTATTTTAAGTACAAAAATGTCATTTATAAATATTGTATAATTGTCAGACATTTTGCTTTTAAATGTAAAGACTTGAAGGTAGGAAACATTTCCCTTGTTGCTTAATTTTCTTTCTGTGAGTTTGGTTATAGTTTTGTGACTATTACTTAAGAATTTTTACTGACTGGTTAGTGGATAGAAATAATGGTGTCTGACTCCTTTTCTTGATTGGGCATGATGCATATAAATCTAGGCTATAGTTAACCCTCAATTACCCTTGGCAATTGGGGTGAGGTTGCATAACAAATGAAATACATAGATTATTAAAAGGGAGTTTTTAAAATAAAAAGCCATTGGGAGAGAGAAAGAAAATCAGTGTTTGTGTAACCTGTAATTATTGGGTAGAGTAGAATAAAACTGGCTAATGAGCCTTACATTTGTGAATTGATCATATATTCCTTTAACCGAGTTCTTAATTATTTGAATCCTGATTTTCCTTATCTGTATACATACACAAAATATTCACATAGAAGAAGGATAGGAAAAACCCCCATCATATCCATTTTTAAATTAGTAAAAACTCCATATATGTGAGTGTGTAAAAGAAGACTTATGTCATGTTGGGCTAGCCTTATAGTGGAGGCATAATAGGATGTTCAGAAGGGGCTTTGAAGGTTTGTAGGTTAAGACTTTGTGATATCAAATGTGAACCATTCTCAAATTTTTCTGCCATTAGAACTTCTTTCTGGGTTTCAGCAATCAAAAATCTTCACATGGAGCACAAATACACTATGATTTTTCCCAGATTCTACAACACACTCTAGACTCTCCCTACAGGAGTGACTTCCAGAGTAGAATTTTGACTCATGTTTGTATGACCAAGCTAAGAAAAATCATTGTCAACATTTCTTAAAAGACGTATATTTTAAAAAGAAATGTTTCCTAATGTATTTGATGAGTTTTCTATGGAAAGCAATATGTTAATTTAGAATATGAAAACAATAAAATGTATGAGCCAAATCACATGCTCATTCTTTACTACTTTTTCCTAAAAGTGGAAAATTCCTATCATCAATTAAGTCTATACATATTAGGCAAAAGAGAAAAGGACTTATGATGGTAGTTCAATATATGTATGTATATGTACCTAAAAATACTTCAAAAATATTTATCACCAAGGGTGCTGATTCACTACGGATAGAGGAGGGCGGCAGAGACTACTCTTTCAACAATTTCTTGCCTGCTATTCTTTCTTCTTCATTAGTCATTTCCTCTCCTTGTTCAGTGGTGTTTTTATTCATGAGGAACTGAAAACCTTTGGAGTTTACATGGCTCTGCCATTTTTATCTCTGCAAATATTTAGCACATTGAACCAATCTTCATTGTTTTTCGTAAATAGAAACTCAGAATGAAAAGAAAAAATAACAGAAGAAATTGCTATTTTGTCCAAGATTCCATTAGTCCAATCCATTGAATGTGGCATATACGACAGCTTATACTTCAGATGTTTTTGTAGATAAAAAGACTGTTAGCTACTTTTGCCTTTCAGCAGGTCAAAAAACAAATTAGTGGGTAAAAAAGACTAATCTTTCTGTCAATGCATGTAATTGTCTCTACAAAATGATTAGTGCTTATAGAAAAAAAAAAAAAAAAAAAGAGTAGACAAGCACAAAGTTGTAATTTGTACTTGTACAGAGTTCCGCTTTTGTGCAAAGCACAAAATTACTAGTGTGCCAAAAAAATAGAAAATTTCAGTTATTCCTGATAGAGCTTATTTTCCATACACTATTAATATTAGTGAATTTAGCAAATTTATTGGATAAGTGTTCTAGACATTTGTACTAGTTATATACAATAAAGATCAAGAACTGTGATAAAAACAAATATACTTTTTTTGTCTGTCCACATCTCTTTGACCTGTTTTTGAATTTGAGATTCTAGATTCGTACCTCCTTCTTAAAACTCTTTTCCTTCAGTTTCTTGGTGAGTTATTATTCCAGTTCTCATATTTTGGAGACTCTTTCTACTTTCTTCCCATTCCTGGATCCTCTTTGGTTTATATTGTCTTACTTATTCTGTTTTAGGTCCATTTGCATCTCTCCCTTAGTGAGCTCATTTATTCTCTTGACTTCAGCGATTAAATTTAGGTCAATAGAATCAATAATTAACCTTGTGTTCCTCCCAACATTCCATTTCTGCATTTTCAACTGCTTCCAGGCATTTCTGCTGGGCTCAGAAAAACTGTTCACTAGCAAAGAGCACAGGTACAACACTCTTCTTCTACCACATTTCCCTGTTTCCAGGGCAATGTCCACTGTGAGAAGACAAAATAATTTCTTGTGGGGATACCTGAGAGTTAATGGTTTTTAGCTAATTAGTTTTTAATAGGGCAGTGCATCTGTCAATCACGTTTTCGTGCTTACTGTTATCCTCAACAATCAAAATCAGGATTCACACATTTTGGCTAGACATCCCCTGGTGCAAGAAATTTTTATTCTTCAAGGATCTGAAATCAATCATGAAGAATTCATAGAGAATTCATAATTTTTTCTGTTATGGACATTTAAATTGAGAATGTTTTCAAAATCAAGGTGATTACATGTTGAAATGTTTGATGAGGTATATGCTAAGGGTAAATAACACAAAGTACTAGCAAATAAAAGTTCTGTGCATACAAGTGAAAGGTAAATAACAGAGACTATGTTTTGCTTGGCTGTTTGTTCTCTGTTCCTGGTTCTGTGCCTGCTCCAACAGTTGGGTGTTCAGTAAAGGCCTAATGGATTGGGTGTGTTGAATTGAAAACGCTTAGTGAAATTTATCTTCTGTTACCTTTCAGATGCAATTTTAGGCATCTTTGTATGATTCTCTATAAAGCACTCCATAATGAATGGACAAATAAAAACAATTTTAAATGTGATGACAGGAATTTTCCACTTTTAAGAAGAAGCAATAAAGAATGAGCGCTTGATTTAGCGCATGTAACTTTTTGTCATATGCAAACACTGTCAATATTTTTGCAGTTCACTTGAGTGAAAATCAAGATAATTTATAATTATACAATCTCTAATCTACTTTAGTGTATATCCAAAAGAATTAAAAGCAGGGTTCAAACAGATACTGACACACAATGTTCATAGCAGCATTATTCACAGTAGTCAAAAAGTGGAATCAAGAGAATTCCCTACCAAACAGAAACAAAATGTAATATATGCATACAATGAAATATAATTCAGCTTTAAAAAGGAATGAAATAGTGACATATGCTACAACATGAATGGACATTGAAAACAGTATGCTTAGTGAAATGTCAGACATAAAGACAAATATTGTATGATTCCATTTATATGAGATACCTAGAATAGTTAAATTCATGGGATAAAAAGAGTGATTACCAAGGGTTGGGGGAAAGGGGAGAATGGTGAGTTATTTAATGGAGACACCGTTTCAGTTTGGAATGATGAAAATGTTCTGGAGATGGATAATTGCGATGGTTGCACAACAATATGAATGTACTTAATGCCACTAAATTGTATACTTAAAATGTTTAAAATGGCAACGTTCATGCTATAAAAATATTTAAAAAAATAAAACAAAAATCACACTGTTATGTGTCCCCATGTAAATCTCAAGTTATGTCTCCAGACCTAAATTATTATTTGTCAATTATTTCCTTTTGGTCTGTCTTCTGGAAGGGTAAGTTCTAAAACCTCCGTGTAGGAAGAAGTAAGAACAAAAGGAAAACAAAGTTATGGCTAATAAATTTTAAGGGTAGCAGTATAGGAATTTAAGTTCAGTATGTTTTTATATTGTCTCTGTGGAGCACTGAGTTAGGTGTTTTTATTCATTCATTCATTCATTCATTCATTCATTCATTCATTCATTCATTCAAATCAATGTGCCAGTCCTCTTTTAGGTTCTGAAAGTTCAGCAGCAAATAAGAAAAATAAGAGCTCTAGCCATATGGATCATTTCAGGTACTAATAATTGCAATGAAGGAAGGCAAAGCAGGTGAAAGTGATGGTGTGTGTGTGTGCACGTGCATGCGTACACTCACATCTTGTGGTCTTGTTAAGATGGGATGGCAATAGAAAGAGGAGGAAAAAGAGAATCATGATTGTGTAACTTATCTCTTGTACTATATATTGCTGCTATAGGTTCTGATGATGATGGTGATTAGCCTTAAAATCCAGTCAGGATTACATTATTAAGGGGAAATGAGAGAGAGAGAGAGAGAGAGAGAGAGAGAGAGAGAGAGAGAGAGAGAGAGAGAGAGAGAGAGAGAGAGAGAGAAATCTTTCCTTTACTTGGGTGTCGTGTGGTCCCCACATAAGAACGCAGGATATGGCTAGGCCAAAAAGGAACACCCACGGAGCCATAGGTAAGGGTGTCATACCACTATATTCTCGTTGGCGGCATCCGCCTCTCTGCAATCCGCTCTTGCAGGCTCAGCCACCATCTTCTTGCTAGCCCCCATTTTCTGCTAGCGTAGCCACAGCAGTTATATTAGTGGCCAATGGCTCACTGGTTACAGCTGACGGCCAACTAGCCACAGCTGATGGCCATCCAATCACATTTGATGGCCATTTATTACCTGAGCCAGCACCTTTCTATTTGAGGCCGAGAGCCTGGAAACTGCTTTCTGGGGCTCTGTCCCCACATTGGGTCTTTGAAAATAGGGCTTTGATCATGTACCTTTGAAAGAGTGGTAAAACTTACACATCAATTTATGTACAAGCATTTCATTATTTCAACTTCCCACACCTGTTACTGTGTTACTCTGCCAAGTCCCTTTTAGGAGTATTACAAGAGGGGAAATAATATTTCCTCACAGTGTGTATGTATGCTTTCCTAAGTAGGCCCTCTTCTTTTATGATTCACTCCCTGAGATATTTATTGCCATTTGTTGTACATTAAAGCCTGAGATTATTGTGGTTAGAGTACATTCCTTTATTTAAAAAAACTTTGTATAACTCCCAACACTTTCTTTAGTGTCTAAAATATAGTGTTTCCTCCATAAATATGTCTCTAATTGAACTGAACCTATGATATGAAGCTTTAGTTTTACCTGGTAGGGGTGATCAGAATTTCATGATTGTGTTTTTATTGTTAAGAGATCTTACTTTTTTTCCCTTTGTAATTACTATAATTATACAAGGTTGTACTTTCAGGATGTGCCAGCCGATAGACATTTAGAAGTTATCAGAAGTGTCCCCTGGAGAGCCTGCTGACTTCCTGCACACTTACTTTGTCTCCTTTGCTTGTGAGTGCCGGAAGTGCCACACTCCTCGGACTTTTGCAGACCTACTGTAGTCTGCCTTGGTGGCATCATGAACTTTTCTCAAATGTGAGTATGGGAGTTGGATGTTGTGTGCTCACATTTTTATTTCTTGTGTTTTGGGAGAAGTTCCAAGGAAGCGCTGAAAACACTTCTGGTCTAAGAATAAATCACTACTGCAAGCACATGTTTTGATGGTGAATTTTTCATGTAGTTATGACTCCTTCAAGGTTTATTCAGGACTAAATAGTTTTATTTGGAGAATTGGACAGAAAATGATTCTAAAATCCCTCAGATTATAATATGTAATTGTTTCAAAATCTCTATTGCAAAACTTTTAGAAGGTATATCTAGATGCATTCCTCAGACTTTATATTTTATAACCATTTTGAAAGTTTAAAATTTTTCTCTAATACTACCAATTAGAACAAAAAACACACGCAACGTACCTATTTCTTGAATGCCAGCAATCCCAGTATTTTATTCTTAGCCTTCCTAGCACTTCACATGCTACCTAAATTTAAAAAGATCCTACTATTTGTGCTAATGGTGCCCATTTTCTTGATCCCTCTGTCTTTGCCCAGTCCTTGGGTCCCTACTCTTCCCTGTTTCACCCAGGCTAGTTTTCTGAATTACTCTGAATTACTGTCTTATCAATTTACTTGATTCTTGTGTATGCTTATTCATCTACTACTTGCAAAATCCTAATCCTGGATTTTGGCCTCAGTCCACCTTCTCTGCTCCCACATCCAGGCAGGTGAGCCTACCAAGAATAATCACATAAACTTGGACTCTGACCATTACAAAAATATGATCCCCAATTTAACCAGTCATTGTAACATGCCTGCACTGTTTAACATCCTTTCCATCCCAATCATTTCAATGAATGATTTATGCATTTGTCACATATTTCACGTTACCTGTTAAACCTCTTTTTCCTGTCAGCTAGTGACCTTGATTTATTGCAAAAACTATGCCATCACAACTGTGTTGCAAACTCTCATTAAAACATGTCCTTCTACCTGCAGACTATCTATATCCAGTTTTAAAAGTATTTTCCTTTAATTCGTAAGATGTATCCATCTGCCCTTTCCTTTGATGCTATAATTTCCCTATTTTGCTAGACTTCACTTTTCAGGCCTCTACTCTCACCTTGTACTCACCCTTTTTAATGGTTCCTTCTCATAAGCATATAACGATGCTTAAATCTCTCTCATTTTAATTAAATGTTCCTTAACTCTGGGGTCTTTCTCGTTATTAATTTTTTTCTTCTCGTTTTCTCTTCCAAACCTTACAAAAGGGTAATCTTCACTTTCTTACTTTATATATTTTAATTTTCCAAACCTAATAATCATTTTTCATCCTTGTTTTACTAGAGAGAACACTGGACATAAAAAAGACATTATGTAATTCTTGAATTGCTTTGACTTTTAGTGAGATTTTATGCTAGAAAATTCACAACAGTATAAATATATCTACAATTTGATGTTTTGATTTAGGCTTGCAAAGACACAAAATAACAAGATCATCTACAACAAAACTGCAAAACTAATCAGTCCAAGAAAACTACTGTAACATACTAGATTCTGTAAAATTTTAGGGGAAGCTATTGCCATTTTTGAAAAGAAGAGTAATGAAGTAATAGATTGCCTTCACTCCATTAGGAAACAGTGACCTATCTGGTTTAAGGAGTTCAGAGACCCTTTATGTGCATCATGGCTTTGGTTCCTCTTCCCACCCCTTCATCTTTTTTCACTGAATGCTTATAATTTATCCAAGTCTGTATCACATATAGATCATCATAGTCATCAACAAGACGATTCTTTGGCCTAAAATATTTCGTAGTGTTCTTACCTTTGAGAAAATGAGAAAGGCTAGTGACATGGTCAAAATGCTGTACTGTAGGTGGCTTAATAGGAATGACCTAATAATTATCACTCATATAATATCTATAAAACCTCTCCTTCTCCTGCTACTATTTTAATATATTTAAAATTGTAAATATTTGGAGTTTTTATGTAACTTCAAACCATGGCCCATTGTTTGTTTTTACACTGTCTCTTCTATGTACATAACCTGAGTCGCAGTTAAATAAAGTTCTCTTGTTGTATAAACATCCTTTGAGGATGATGTTTTCATAAGCTTCTTTTATATTTAAAAATGTTTTCTAAGTAGTTATGTTATTCATGGAGTTATTTTCATTACTATTTTACTACTTAAAATAAAAAAAAAATTATTTTAGCTTCAGTATTGCTTGTTTTTCTTCAGAAACAAGGAAAATTCAAAGTCTTTACTTTTACAACTAAATTCATGACTGACATGCTAGTCCTGAGATTAAAAACATAAATAAGTCTAGCACTATGGAACTTTCTACCCAGGTGCTGTGGCACAGCGGCCTATTACTCCATGACTTCAAGGTGTGGGGAAAGATTGATGTCTTCAGCCCTGGGGAAGCAGAGTGTACACGCTGCCAAGGACAGCTTTCTCTGTTAAACCAGTGCCCAAGTAAATATTATCATTGCCTTTGTATATTACAATGTGAAAATAATTAGGCAGCACTTCTTTACCGTAAAGCAGAACTTATCTTGAGGACAACTATGGAGAAAAACAGAATCCAAATAATTCTTTATGCAGCTGTTTATACTACTACAGAATAATGAAATAAACAAAGGTTATTTTTATTAGAAATGAAGAGATCAACATTGTTTTTGATGTTTTTTAACTGGTGATAATACATTGTATACAGATGGTCTATGGTTGAACTGGCTTATAAGTAAACACAGGCGATGTGTATTAATCACTGATTAGTCGGTGTGTAAACTTACCGATGTGTATTAATAATATACATAGACTGGCTTAATCAATTCTAGTTTTAAAAAGTCACGTTGCTTCAGGCCAACGAAGAGCTTTTTTCTTTATGATAATGTAAAGTAACTAGTCGGAGTCTATGTTTTTTAGACACTATTATTCTTTTATGCTTTATGTATTAATATTATCCAATAGAGTAACATTATGAAAAATAAAATTACTAATTGGTATTTTTTGTTTTTTTGCAGATCAAAGTGAATTCACTTTTTTTGCATCACATGTTTTTATTGATATATTTATCTATTCATTAAATATTTATTGTCTGACAATTATGGGCCAGATGCAGTGAGATGTCAGAAAAATGGAAACTCAAGATGGAATTCTTCTCAAGATAAAAATATTAATTTGGGAGTGTGAATTTCTGTGTTTTTTTTTTGTAATGGTTTGCACAAAAGTACCCAGCCTGAGTTTATCCTGAGGAATTGGGACTTAATTTATACTTCTGGTGGAGAAGAAAACAAACTTTTTTGCTTAGAAGAGAGGATTTGTTACTGAAATTATAGAAGAGAGCATAAATAACAATCCTGTTATGACTGTTAAGTTTGTGAATTTTACCCTTCGAGCCCACAAAACTTCATTTTTGAAATTATTGTAAAGTCATAATAATAATTCAAGTATAAGCCAAAATATCTGAATATTCTAATTTTTGATATTTGACAAACATTTAAAAAATATTTTTTTAGGTTCAAGTGAGTCTAAGCAGAGAGCTTTTTTTCTGATAAGGTAATTTTACTTTAAGAAATGCTAAAGAAGATTATGAAACTTGTAAAAAACAAAACCTAAATTATTTTAGAATGTTAGATTTGTTAGTAAAGGGAAATTGTGTCACCAAAATTATTTCACAACTATTCTTTAAGAATTTTAGTATCACCTTTATTGGAAAACCTGTAAATCCCTTTATAGAGATGTAAATTTGTTTTTTTTTAAGTACTTGAGTATTCTTATCTACTATCTCAGATAGCTCTTAACTGATGCTTATCTTTTTGTAAAAATAAACAAACAAACCCATATAACATTTTAGTACAATAAAGATATTAATACTATCATGATTATTTACTTCTTGTTTTGGCTTTAAATTTTATTAAGTAATATCATTGTCTTAAAATCTATTACAGAGGGAAGAAAGCAAACACATGTCTTTTGGCTATCTCACCAATGTCAAAGTTTTCTTTCATCCTGGGGGTGGGGTGGGGAGGGCGTGGGGGAGACAAAATCTTGTTAGATACAGTCTCTGTCTTTCTTAGAGGTGGGGTTATTATTTTATGAATCCAATTTCCTATCTATCTTGCCATCTGTCACTAGAAAGAAGAGATATAGGACAGTGGCAAACTCATGTTAAAAAGCCTGTCTTGGGATAACAAAGAGAAAAGTTAATGGACGTGGATTTACAAATTATTAATGATTTTTCTTGTCATTTTTTGAAAAATGAAAGCTATGCACGCTGCCTCTTTCCCCAAACAGATTGCATTTTATTCCTTTGCAGTTTGTCCATCAGCCTTCACTCTGACAACATAATCCAGAACTAATCCAGAGCATTCAGTTTTCCTTGTTGGCTCTCAGGCAGGCTGCTTAGACAAATCCTGCTACCTGTCAGGCCTCCTGTGGATGCCAAACCGGCTGCCAGGTTAACCTCTGGGGAAGCAGGAAGACCTGCTGATTTAACCCCAACTTCCCTTCCCGTAATCCACAGTAAATAGGGAAGATGTGAACAGGCTAACTGTTTTAATCAGTCTTGCGTCCCTTAAAATCTGTTTCATACACAGCTTTAAGAACTCAGGTTATAAATATCCCTATGTAAAATCACATGGTAGTTCCTCCAAAATGTGAGCCCTAAAGAAGCAGATGGATCAGATACACTGAAAGGTATTAATCTTCTAAAGTGGTCTGTGAAATACATACACGACTTCCCTGAGCCACATCAGTGCTTATAACTACTTCCTAATTTTCACGATGAGGTTGAAACCAATTTGGAGGCAAAAAATGTGTGGGTGGGGCGTGGGGGACCCAATATGGTTATTATAAAGACTCACACTTTGCAAATTTCCAATATGCTTGCTCTAATTTTCTTTCTCTTTATCCCTTGCCTCTCCCAATGCATGTATATGCACACACATTAATTCTGTTACATGACAGTGAATTTGAATATTGTTTACAGATTGGTCTCAAAAGATTCCAATATAAGCAAATAACTAGACAAAGTTTTCAAAGGAGTAAATATAAATTAATGTTGCATGGCATTTAAATGACTCATTGAATAGATCAAGAATAAAGATGGAGCACATTGAAGTAAAAAGCCATTAAAAACTACTCACTCTTTATTAAAAACAAAAAAACAATAACACATCACCTTTTTCTTGTTGGAATTCAAGGCACAACAGTCTGCTCCTGCAGCATCAACCATCCACAGCAGAAAACAACATAAAACAAAACCCCCAAATCAACTTCATGAACACAGAGTTTCAAGGCACACTTAAAAGTTCCCCTAAGTTTAGCCTTCCGAGAAATGTAATAAAACATCACTCAGCTCTTTCAATATTAGTAATGTAAGCATCCAGGCTAATAGAGAGGAGGGAAACATGGAACAGTCCCTGGGGAGAGAAGGAGAACTCTCCTATAAAGAAGTGGTAGGAATCTCTGTGAGTCTAACGAGGATCTCTAGTTTTCCTCCATTTAATTCCAACTTTTCTTTAAGAGCAAAGGCAAGTTTCTTCCCCTGCCCTATTTATTCCCTCCCACAGTGCAGAAGACGACAAATGAGGAAGGTTTGTTATGCAAAATAAACACCCAGATATGGTTCAATGAAGTGTGGGTGCACTGGGACACATACAAACACACTCACACACACCACTCACTCAATGGTTTCTAACCTAACCAATTTTGAAATTAATAAAAAGTATTCCTGTTTAATCATTGTGATGATGGAAGTATTTTTGTGTAAATAATTATATCTTATAATTTATGTAGTAGAAATAAAAACAAGCATTTTGTTTTGAATATTTAATAGTTTTCAAATAAATCTTTTACTTTTCTCCTGTTCAACAGGTAATACATGTATTTATGCGAAAACTGACTTTTAAATTCTGGTTTTTCAAACTTTGGTTTATTTTTGTTGGCATTCTTTTCACCTGCCTCCTTCCATGGTCTGTGTTTTCTCTTTTCTTTTACTCCTTTATATTCCTATTTGTTTTATTGGTGGCAAAGTTTACGAGGGTGTCAGGTAGTAATTTATCATGAAGTAACTGACTTTCCTAGTTAAAGTGAGAATAGAGATTGATTGTCAAGCAACACTATGTAAGATAAAGCTCGTTTTAAAGCAGATCAGACTTCTTTGTTTTGTTTGATAACTAGCCAGTTATTAACCTGAAATTTGGAAATAAAATTTGAACTCAGAAAGAACAGATAAAAAAATTGAAGAAGGAAACCCCTAGAGTAAAAGTCTTCAAAGTCTTATGTAAGATTATATCGATCACTAGTGAAACTGTGTTTGAAAGACAACTTGATTACAGCACTGACTCTACATTCTATGATGAAATATACTGGGACCATAATTTTAGGATTGTGGAAGGTTGGTAACTGAGTCATTCACTGGGAGCCAGAGGCCAGGAAATAAGGACTTGGTTAGAGAAAGGTGAGTGACAGGGTGGGGTTAGAGGAAAGCCAGTTGGTCTGAGAGGCAGCTCAGAAGGGTAGAGAAGGTGGCATAAGAGAGAGGATGAAGTGAATCTTTTGGCAGAAAATGAACTTAAGGAATGTACGTAAATGACGTGAGAAGAGAAGAGAAATAGAGAATATAGAAAAAAAAGAAGCAAGAAAGAAATCTATGGCAAGAAGTTTACATATGGATATACCATATATGGACTGAAATAATTACAGAACTTTTTAGAAAATAGTGTTACTTGGTAATACAATTGTGCCACATTTTAATCATTTAATATGTGTATCATTAGGAATTGTAAAGACACATACATGAAAAATACAAGAAAAATTCCTGAATAGGTATATCAAGTCACAGAGGTTAAGAGCATGAACTACAAAGCTGGGCTGGCTGGGTTGAAAGTAGCTGGATAAGCAGAGAGGTACTTATTTTCTTTGCTTTGTTCTCCTTTTCTCTAAAATGAGAATTATCTATTCCATAATGTTGCCGTTCACATTTATTTGAAATACATATATATATATATATATATATATATATATATATATATATATATATATATATGACGGAGGCTGGCATGAAGAAGGAGCTCAATGCAATTTATCAATTGCTCCTGAGTACAAATGCACTTAAACCTGATTTAAACTTCCTGTGTTAGAAACTCTTCAGTCAGGAATCATAGGTTGGTATTTTCTTAATGAAATATTGAGTTGTTTAAGGTTCATATTAGATGGAATATGTAGAATCTCTATATGAGAATTTTATCCAGAGCTTTAGAGCTTTAGAAAAGAGCTCTGATCCTTTGGGATACTGAGTAAATTGATTTAAAAACACTCATATACTACTTTGACCTGAGATTTTTCAGGGCTTAAGTTGACCTACTTTTTGTTTGTATTTGACTTATTTACTCAGTGAAGAACACACTATTTTCAGAATGGTTATAAGAAAAGTGCCAGGATGCATCGTTAAAACTATTTATATATTAAATAGAGACAATGTGATATATAGATGATGTATTACAGAATTGTACCCTTGAAACGTATGTAACTTTACTAACCATTGTCACCCCAATAAACTTGAATAAAAAAAAAAAGACTTAAAAAGACTATTAAATAGAAATACAAAATAATCTATAGCCAACACTGAAAAATGCAGCTTCATGGGTTTCTATCTGGTTTTTATGATATAAGGCAACTTCAGCTTGAGCAGTCATGCTGTTTAGGATGCATTTACTGCGATACAATTGATCAATATATTATAAACAAATGCTGAAAACGTTAGGCCATATTTGATCATCTTCCTTTCTAAAGTACCGGCTGTAAGGCGCTATCTGGTTATTGATCATGTTTCTTATCAGCTCTGCACATTATGGTATGTTTGTAGTTGGAACATAATCTAAACAGTATTGGCCTAATTCACTGACCTTTGAAATCTGGATCTAAATGGCAGTAACACAGGAAGACTGATCACACTTACAGAAGTCTTTAACTTGGTCTCCCTGACTGGTGAAATTTGAAATGAGCACAGGCCAGAAAGTAAACTAGATAGTACAATTTACCTGAGGGAAAAAGATTTGAAGTCGATGGATGAGAATAGAATTTGAACTTTGAATGTTTAATTCAATTCTTTTTTCAGAAAAAGAACTACATTCATTTATTAGAACTAATATGAGGAATCTAATCTCTGTCAGAATTTTGCCTCCTCTCTTTCAGTCAAGGGATAATAAGATCACTCTAGAATGGTCTGAATAAAATGTAGCTGATTTTAACTTGGGATGAAATGTCTTAAAAACTTAAAGTTTTTGTGGCTTGGGGATTTTAGAACAAAAATTTGACTAATACTTGTAGCAGCCATTATTCAGTGCACACACATAAATCTTTTTCCTAAATTAATTCTAAATTAAGTTCATATTTAAAAATATAAAAATAATGACAAATTAAAAACAGAAGAGAGAAAAATCTGAATCAAGTAGAGCCAATGAACTAATAGGAACCTTTAATGAACAGATTATTACATCCTTTACCAGTCCCCAGCTGTTTGACAAATATCCAATTTGGCTTTTATTTTATTTTTTTTTAGAGATCAAACAGTACTCATATGTAACAGGCTTTTTAAAAACTTATCCTAACATCAGTTACTTTTATTACCTAAAAATATTATTTTCTATAAATGTACCAACAAATTTTCAACCAGTCCCCTTTTGAAGTATACGCTTGTTTTCAAGTTTTCAATGTTTTGACTATTCAGATACATAATATCTTTGAATCACTTCACACTTATTCCCTTAGGATAAATTCTTAGGTGTACAATGAATAGGTTTAGAGTAGTATCTACATTTGAAACTTCGATATATATTGCTGTATGAATTTTTAAAAAGTGTATTAATTTATACTTTATGTAAATATATATAATATATATACTTATCCCTTGCATATGATTATTAACTTCCATATACATATACTGATTAGTTTCATTCTTTTTGCTTTTTAATCTCACAGATGATAAAAGGATGTATCTTATTATTTTAATTTGCACTTGTTTAACTATGAGAGTGAACAACTTTTCAGGTTTATTGGCCATTTTATTACTTTTTCTGACATTTCTATTTATTTGCTATTGCCCTCTTTTCCAATGAGTTGTAAAACTTATTTATTTGTGAGAGATTTTTGTAGAGTAAATATATTACTACTTCATTTATATAATTATACATAGATAGTAAATAGAGATTCATTATATCTTGCAAGTGTTTCCTCTTTTTGTATTTCAATTATTATCATGTTTTTGAATTTTAGTTTTATTGCATTATGATCAGAGAATATGGACCATGAAATTTCTTCAGTTTAGATTCTCTTGAAGTTTTCTTTATGATGTAATATACAATATTTAAGATAAATATTTCATGAACAGTTAGAAAAGAAAATGTTATCTATTAGCTAAAGATTGAATTCAACACATTGTCTTACATTATTCAGATATTCTATATTTTACTCTCTTTTTATTTACTTAATCTGACAGAGATTGAGTGATAAATTAAATTATCCCACTACAATTGTATATCTAAAAAATTCCAAAAATCTTTTAAAAAGTTCTAACAATATTTGTATTACATATTTTAATATTGTTATTAATTACTGAGAGTTTATGCCTAATGTAACTTAGACTAATGTAATATTTTTCTTAAATTATTTTTTTATTAATATTGTTTGCTAGATCTTTGAAAATCCTTTTCCTTTAACTCTCCCATACCATTTGTTAGGGAGTACTTCTTTTATTTGCTTAGTATTTCTCTACATATCTCCTTAAGTAAGGCAAAGTTTTAATGGTTTGTGGGTGGCTCTCTCCTGGTCAAACTTTGACATGTGCATGAAAGTAACTTCAAAAAGTGCATTTGATCCCCTTTACCTCAAATACATGATAACAGAAGAAACTAGACTTTTGTTGGTGAGCACACAATAGAATATATAGATATCAAATTAAAATGTTGTACACCTGAAAGTTATATAATGTTATTCATCAACATTACCTCAATAAATTTAATACAAACATGCATTTGAAATTATTTTTAATGCATTAGATAATATAACATTGATGCTGTCTATTTCTGAAGGACCAAAGTAACTCATCAGTAAAGTTATTTTGCTCTGAAACTATTCAAGGACATAATCTCATACATTTTCTGTTTCTTCCATTTCTCTCTTTAGGTTTTCTATGAGTCAACTTTTGAAATGTATATATATTTTAAAGTTATATAAAATTTCAAATTGATTAGTACTGGAATATATAGAATACTGCCTAAAAATCTTTTAAATTGTACCTTTTTGTTGTTATGTATCCTTTCTCTTGATCTTTGGTTGCTTGTAAATGTTCTTTTTCCTTATTTCATTTACTAGAAGTTTATCCTTTATTGTTAATATATTAGTCTTAATTACTCTAATGCTAATACCATTTCAGTTTAAAATTCACTCTTCTATTATTTTTAATACTTTATTCCTCCTGAGTGGGATCTCATACATTCTATTACAAATCCTGAATTTGACACTTGCTAGCTGTGTGATTTTGCAAAAGTCATTTAAAGTCTCTGAGCCTCACTTTCCAATGTGCAAAATTCAAGCAATGCTATCTGACTTTGAAAGTCGGAATTCAAAGTAAAAACTATGTAAAGTGTTTAATAAAGTGTATAAGCAAGAGAGTTGCTTAAAAAGAAACTTCTGTTGATATTGTTAATGTTATATATAATAATTATAATGTTTTAAGTGCTTGGCTCATTTGTTTTTATTTCATAATGACTACCCTTAAAGCTAAGCATTTATCTTTATTAAGCTTTGATTACACCTCACAATTATTGAAATGCACTGTTCTCAATTTTATTACTTCCTGTATTGTTTACTAATGCTTTCAAAATTTATTATTTAACTCAATAATGATTTAGATAAGTTTCTCAAAAATTCCAGGAGGACACATTTTCACTCAGTTTATTATTAATTTTCCATTTTTGTTGTACTCTCAGACACAGATAATGAGGTTTATGCAATTTCTGGTTGGGATTTATTAAGATTTTCTTATCTGTCAGCATATATATAATATATATATATATATATATATATATATAATATATATAAAACATATGCATATATATTTGTGTGTGTATATATATATATATATATATATATATATATATATATATATATATAAAATAAAACTTTGAAAATGTCCAGGGGATACTTGAAATCTCTTGGTTTATTTTTCTCAATACCAGGATTATATAAAACTTCTATACAAATAGAAGTGTTCTAGTTAAACATGTACAAGAAATGTTCGAAAGGACATTATTATCATTAACCTTGACATAAACCATTTAAAAATGGCTTAAATTGCACTTATAGGTCATTCCCTTAGAACTATTAATAGCTTTTGTTTTAAAATATGTAAACGAATTAAGAAAAATCTTTTCTGTCAGCAAAATGTTTAAATTTAGTCAAATGTTTAATTGCGATCTGACCAAATAGCTATTTGAGGAGTAGTATTATTTTCAGACATTTTTTGAGTCTAGATATAGCTACAATAGTTGCAAGTCATTATTTCCTCTCTGACAGCATGCTGTTTTTCTTATCTAAACCGTAGTAACACAACTTGGAAAGCAACCTACACTAATACAAGTCTGTTATCTATAAATTAAAAATCGAGCCAAATCTTTTAAAATATCATGTAATAATTTTCACCTTTTTTTTCTTTATTGGAGTCAAAACAAACATTTTAAATTTGAAAATTGTTTCCATCACCCCAAATCCCTTGTTTGTATATGAGAAGCAGAATCAGAAAAGATTATAAGCTTAAATTACTTATAAACATTTTTTGAAGAAAACAGCGCTAGAATAAATATTTACAACATTCTAACAATCATTCTGTTCTGAAATACATTGCTAAATAGATTATGTTTGTGATCCAGCTGTAATGGAATGTAAAACTACCTCAGTTAAACTAATTATGTTTTGAATGGATTACTTCTAACAATTATTATTTGATTCAAATTGTTATTTAGTTATTGGGCAAAAACGGAAGTTTTCAATATATCATGAAGACAATACACTGAAATAGAGGAGATAGAAAATGTTATGTGCACAACAGTTGAACATGGGCAGTAGTGTCTAGTCAAATCTTACTACATATAATGTGGAATCAAGATATTTTTTCATGTGTGTTGCTTCATGGCATTCATTTGCAGTTTCTGGTACTACTAGCTTCATTTACTGTAAACATTTCACGAGATACTCCTCAAAAGATGACCTCACTTCTGTGGTGACGTCGCCAAGTTTTTGAGTTCTAAGGGAAAGAATGCAAATTCATAAGGCCTATACTTTGGACATACTTTTAACAGTTTGGGCTTAAATTAGACTTATTTCATTGCACTTATGTGTAGAAATAAATCACAATTTTTCTTCAAATCCTAGGCAAATCATTTAAAAAATATGAAATTAAAGCTGCGCAGTGATTGTCACGCATGGCTGGAAGTGGTAGTGACTTCAGCCTTTGAAATACTCATACCCTGTTATTGGTGTTCTTTTGGACTACATTTTAATATTATGCTGGAAGCTTAATTATAAAGGATTATTAGTAGATCATTAGACGACCACAAGGAAATAGGGTCATGCAGAGTGGAACATTATTAGCTGTCTAATCTTCACATCATATCTTCCTTTCAGGTTTACATCTTTCTTTGGTGTAAACTGTGTGGACTGGGTTTGTAAGGGCTACCGATTTTTGTCTTCAACATTTTAAGCAAAATGTTGTTGGTCTGATTTTCTGTGGTCATTACTTTATTTTCTGGTTATTTGCTTCATTGGATTTCTCCCAGTAGTGTTTTCTGATCCTGAGAAGTTGAGATTCATAATGTGATCTTTCAAAAGCTACCTGTGGCCTTACTGTATTGGCTAACAAGTGTGGGTTGATAAAAGATGAGCAGGATATAAGATAAGTAGATCTCTATTTTATTTTTTGGGCAAAGATAAAAAATGAAATAAATGAATTTTTAAAAGCACTTGGGATCCCCACTTAAAATCTTGCAAATTTCACAGTAAAACTACAATTAGGCAAAGCATCAGTGCTGCCTGTTACACTTTTCAACAGATGATAGGAGTAGCCAGCCAGGCATAAGCGACTCTGTCTTTTATAATGTGGGTGCAACATTGTCTTAAAATAGCACTTATGTTGACTTTTGTCATGTTAACTGTGGGAACTTTGGGGAAAATACATTTAGGTACTTGAAGACTATAAGTTAAAAGATAAGGCCAAGTGATATCGTGAACAGCGTGCCTGAGAAGTAAATTGCATGGAGAAACTAAACATGACAGGTTTAGATAAAACACTTATTATGATTAATACCAGAAGTAGTAACAAGCTCATTTCTTTCTGTAGATCCAGGAAACCTCACTTTTACCTGATAATGTTTATGGCTCCAGCTTGCTCACCCAATGTCCCACACTTTCTTAATGGCAGGCCACTAATCTGCGAAACATCAGGACTTTAGTAATTTCGGCTTCTCTGATTTTCACCTTTCTTTAGAAGATTTACACATCATTACTGTCAAATTCCCACATCCAGCACTTAAAGGAGGTAGCTTAGAGATCCAATATTCACTGAAACAAACCAAGATTTAATATCATTTGTTTTCTTAAATATATTTGTATGGCATCACTTGTGGTTCTTGGAGTGAGTACAGGAATATAGCAAAGCAATATCACCTGAGTGACTGGCAAGGGAAACAAATGAGGTAGACTAATCAAATCAATATTTGGGAACTTATTTTGGGCAAATTTGAGAGTCAGCAAGAGATGTAACCTCATAGCATTATGGACAGCCACAGAAGCCTAACTCATTTGCTTTTATTTATATCATACATATTGACATCTACATCTTCTTAGAAATGTGAGATTCTGAAGTTGGGAGAAAATATAAAGGTCCTATAATCTGATTCACTACAAACCTATTACATCCCTGACATTTTTCACCCATGAAGAGTTCATTATCACTTGAGGAAGCACTTTGATTTTCCAAACAGCTTAATTCTTATCCAGTTCTAACTAGTGTTGATCTGACATCTGTTGCTATATGACTTTGGTCTGCTTGTTATAATTTGGCATTTTGGCACTGTCCAGAAAGAGTAGAATTCTTCTTTGACAAGGCAATTCCTCAAAACCTATAATTTTCTCTAAGACATGACTTGTACTTGTGGAGAATTTCTAGTTCCTTTAATCACCCCTAAAATGAAATTGTCCTTGGACAACTTATTTCTTTAAGAATATGCACCATTATTTTAGTATCCTGCTTAAAATACAGCATTCAAAGTGCAGTGGACAGTGTACTTTACCTAATGAACTATAAAGTGTACATTATCTCTTTGGGTAGTCATTTCTTAGTTGATTGATAAACCATCAAGTAGAGAGCCATCAAAGAAACCATAAGACTTAGAACAACAACAACAACAACAACAACAACAACATGTATTAAGATATGCTGCTGTTAAAGTCGGTCTCCATTTGAATTGTTGATATTAAAAAAAAGTATGTCTATGACAAAGGAGACAAAAACATACAATGGAGAAAAGAAAGCCTCTTCAATAAATGGTGCTGGGAAAATCGGAAATCCATGTGCAAAAGAGTGAAACTAGACTGCTATCTACCTCCATATATCAAAGTTAACTAAAAATGAATCAAAGACCCTAAATGTAAGACCTGAAACGATAAACTGCATAGAAGAAAGCATAGCTACTAACTTGTGGATCTTGGGTTCAGAGAGGATTTTATGAATTTGACCTCAAAGGTAAGGGAAGTAAAAGCAAAAATAAATGAAAGGGACTATATCAAACTCAAAAGTTTCTGCACAGCAAAAGAAACCATCAACAAAACAAAGAGGCAATCAACCAAATGGGAGAAGATATTTGCAAACAATACCTCTAATAAAGGGCTAATATACAAAATATATGAAGAATTAATATAACTCAACAACAAAAACACAAACAATCCAATTAAAAAATGAGCAGAGAACCCAAACAGACACTTCTTCCAAGAAGACATACAAATGTCCAACTAATATATGAAAAAGTGCTTAACTTCACCAGCTATTAGGGAAATACAAATCAAGACCACAATGAGATGCCATCTCACACCTATTAGAATGGCTATAATTAACAAGACAAGTATTAACAAGTGTTGGAGAGACTGTGGAGAAAAAGGAAACCTCATTTACTGCTGGTGGGAATGTAAATTGGTACAGCCACTGTGGAAAACAGTATAGAGGTTCCTCAAAAATTTAAGAATAGAATTACCCTAAGACCCAGCAATCCCTCTTCTGGGTATTTACCCCGCAAAATCTGAAAACATTTATCCATAAAGATATATGTACCACTATGTTCATTGCAGCCTTATCACAGTGGCCAAGACATGTATACAACCAAAGTGTACTTGAATAGATGATTGGATAAACAAGACATGGTACATGTATACAATGGAAATTACTAGGCCGTAAGAAAAGATGAAATATTTCCATTTGTGACAACATGGATGGATCTTGAGATTATCATGCTAAGTGAAATAAGTCAGACAAAAAAGTGGAGAACCATATGATTTCACTCATATGTGGGATATAAAACTGAAAGCAACAAACGAACAAGACAAACAAGCAAACAAAAACTTATAGACACAGACAACAGTTTAGTGGTTACCAGAGGGAAGGGGGGAGGGCGATAGAAGAGGGTAAAGGGAGTGATAGAAGAAGAACTGACTCTGGGTGGTGAACGCACAATGCAATATATAGATGATGTATTATAGAACTGTACACTTGAAATCTATATAAATTTACTAACCAATGTGACCCCAATAAATTTAATAAAAATTAAAAACCAAACAAACCTGTGTCTAAGACTTTAAAATTAACCTTGTTAGTATGGTCCAAATGTTCCAGTCTAATGGAATCTTATTTAAAGTCTTCACTCTAAATTCATATTAATACATAAATTAAAAGTTTATTATACATATTTATTATATATAGTATATATCTACATAATTTAACTGAGTACACATTATACTCCTTTGCACATAGCAGGCATTCAAAACACACTGCATACAAGCTACATGACAGTAAGAAAAACTTATTGGTGTTTTCGTATCTTTAATTCTTAGAAAAGTGCTGGTACATTGGCACATAATAAGCACTCAATGAATTCTTGTTGAATGAATGAATACATGAACAGATGTGTGAAAAACTGTTACGTCATTAGGGTCTGGATGTGGGAATAGAAACTCATAGTGTTACAGGTAACAGGTAAAAGAGCTATAATGTAGAAAGTAGATGAGCCTATATAGGTATAGTCTCTGCTATTTCCAATGACATTAAATTCACTTGAAAGATGGCACCCCATAGAGATGATCAGCAGAAAGTCAATGAGGGACTGCTGGTGTTTTATTTCTGTTCATTCCCTTTCTCCCGACCGTGACATGGAAAAGGCCAAATGTTTTAACTCTTTCCATCATTTCCCCGGCTCAGAAGTAGGAGAAAAATTCTATCACATAGCTGGCAGGGAATGGAAGTTTCAGGGAAAGCTGACAGACACTAGACCATTTTATTTGGATTTCATCATCTTTCCATTTATACTCTCTTTCTGTTCTAGGATCTAATCCAAACACCACAACTACATTTAGTCATTATGTCTCTTTAGTCTCCGCTGGTCTGAGAGTTTCTCAGTATTTCCTTATTTTCATGATCCTAACATTCCTGAGGAGTACTGGTTAGGCATTTTGTAGAATATCTTTCAGTGTGCATTTGTTTGATGTTCTCTTTATGATTACACTGGGATTTTCTTCTATTTTAATCTGGACAGTTTTATATGTTTTTGGCATATATATATATATTTTTTTTCTTTTTTTTTCACTATATCTCCTACAGTGGGCCTATCCCTTTCTCTCTCTATTTATTTTTCTTTGCTTAGTTAAAATACAGCAAATAATACTCAACTAACCAACCACCCAGACTAACAAAACCACATACAACTCCCTATTCCACATTCCACAATTATGTTTTTGTTGGTAACATTTTTCAGGTGACTCAGTTCTGTTTATATTTCCACCGTTCTGTCTTTGGTATTCAAGAGTCTCAGTTCATGAACTAGAGTAATCAAATCATTATTTGGGAACTTATTTTGAGCAAACTAGAGTCCCCTTCCAACTTCGGTTCACAATAACACCTGTGCTTGCAGACTGATATCTTTAGCTGTCTTTGGTATAGTTTACTTTTATGCCTATATATAATTTTTATAAATCTTCTTTGGTCCTTACTATTTTAGAATTTGTAGTTTTATTTACCTTTTAGTCCACATAAAAACATGCAGTTTAGTTTTAGAGAAGAGGATGCACTATATACTATTGCCAACATTTTTTTTTTTCAATTAGATGAGTTCTGAGATGAGAAGCCTTTTTGCCAAAATTATTACCAATTTAATTTTATTCCCTTGTTCTTCATTATACTCCTTTCCTCATTCACCAAATTTTTATTGAGTGGCTGCTGTGGGTATAATATATGCTAAGAGTTATCAGGATACAAAAATGAGTCAACTATCTGTTACACTCTAAAAATGTACAATCTACAAAGGGAGATTAGATATATGCAAAATTAAATGTGATAAATTGCACAACACAATAGTTACTTTCATCACCAGTGTATATAAAACATTACACAACTTATAATGGACATAGCGATCATTGAAGACTGTGATGAATATCATGTTTGAGATAGTCTATGAATGCTTGAACCTAGAAGAAGGAAACAGGATTCCAGATCCAAGAAGCAGCAAAATAATAATAATAATAATAATAATAATAATAATAATAATAATGCATGTCCTTTATCCAAAGAATAACAAATTGTTCATTTTGGCTGGATTGTAGGGTGAATAAAAATAAGTAGCAACAACATCACTACTCATCGGGGAAAAGCAAATTAAAACCACAATGAGATATCACCTATACCTCTTAGAATGGTCATCATCAAAAAGACAATGGATAACAAATTTGGCATGAATGTGGAGAAAAGGGAACCCTTGTGCACTTTTGGTGGGCTTGTAAATTGGTGCAGCCACTATGGAAAACAGTATAGAGAGTCCTCAAAAATTAAATGTAGAATTACGATATGGTCCAGCATTTCCACTCATGGGAATATATCCAAAGGAAACAAAAACACTAACTCGAAAAGATACCTGCACCCCTGTGTTTATAGCAACATTATTTATTGTAATCAAGACATGGATACAACCTAAGTGTCCATCCATGGAAGAGTGGCTAAAGAAGTTGAACTCCTATATATATGTGAATTGATATATATATATATATATATATATATATATATATATATATATAGTTGAATATGTGTATATGAATTTATATTCAGCCATAAGAAATGAGAAATCTTACCATTTGCAAAAATCATGGATAGAATTTGAAGACATTATTCTAAGGGAAATAAGTCAGAGAAAGAAAAATACTTTATCCTCTCACTTACATGTAGACTATGAAAAATAAACAAACAAAACTCATAGAAAAGAGATCAGACCTATGGTTACCAGGGGGAGGGGAAATTGGAGGAAGTGGTCAAAAGGTACAAACTTCCAGTTATAAGATAAACAAGTACCAGGGATGTAATGTACAACATGATGTCTACAGCTAACACTGCTGAAGGGTATACAGGAGAGTTTTTAAGATACTACATCCTAAGAGTTCTCATCACAAGAAGAATTTCATTTCTCCTTTCCTTTCCTTTCCTTTCCTTTCCTTTCCTTTCCTTTCCTTTCCTTTCCTTTCCTTTCCTTTCCTTTCCTTTCCTTTTCCTTTTTTTCCTTTTTTTCCTTTTTCCTTTTTCCTTTTTCCTTTTTCCTTTCCTTTCCTTTCCTTTCCTTTTCATTATATCTATATGAGAAGATGGATGCTAGCTGAATCTATTCTGGTAATCACTTCACAATACATGTAAATCAAACCATCATGCTGTATACCTTAAACTTATACAGTGATGTATGTCAATTATTTCTCAATAAAACTGAATTAAAAAAGAAGTAGCAGGAAAACAGTCTGTAAAAATATTTTGGGATCAGATGAAAGATATGTCCTAATGTTTAGGCTAAGAATATTGGGTTTTGTATTGATGATAATAAAGAAACATTGGCGATTTTGACCTGGAGAATGTCACAATCAGAAGCCAAGATAGGTTAGAAAATGGAGATTTGGGATCCTCAAAAGAGGTGGAATGATTTTGAGGAGATAGACCATGAAACTTATGGTTTAAGTTAGGTTGTTTAGTTTAGGTAACAATGAGGTTCAGAAACAGAAATGTTCATGGGTTGTAGAGTAGGGAATGGATTCAAGAGATTAAAGAGATGAAGGGTGAGAATTATCAGCAAAGCTAATATGCAGTATACATTATATATGACAACATGGGTATGATGTTATAGAACTGAAATGCTGGCTGATAAACACCACTTCCCTGAGACACCGAGGTCATCCCCCCAATTCGCTGGTTGCTGGTACCTCTTTCCAGGTCCAGGACACCCACAACCAACAGCTAACAGAGAAATTGCTGGAGCATGAGGGCCACTGTGGCCTGACTAGTGGTGCCTGTTCAGTACTGCTTATGAAATAATGTGACTATTCAGTACTGCTTATGAAATAATGTGACTATCATCCTTGACATGTAGGGGTTAGTAAAATTAAGTTCAAAATACCATTTCTCCACTCTTGCCTTTATAGCTATGAGAAATGAAATTATCAGTACGTCAATGCAAGACAAATCAAGAAGGGATTTGTCAGATGCTCTGTGTTTAGCAGAATGAGATTTACATGTGACATGCAAAAGTTGACATTTTCAAATATAAATATACAACGCTTATGTGTCAGCTTTGTGATTGCGCTTAGAAAAATATCAATCATATTTTCTATCCAGTGAGCTCTGTTGATAACTGTAGCAGTTTAATTTCATAATATTTAACGTTTTTCTTGTCTTAGCAGTACTGTCTTTTGTTTTTGAATAGGAAATTTTAGAAAAAAACAATGTAGCAAAATTATCATAATAATTACATAGATTTAAAAATCTAATTACCTACATTATTTTTGCTAGTTTATTTATTATAATTATCAGGAGATACTCCAAACTAGATGACTAAAAACCAAACATCACTTTTTCCTTGCTTTTTAAATAATCTTAAACATATTTGGGTCCCAATATGTTATTCTCTGGGTCCCAATTATTCCTGTGAAATATAAATGGTTGTTATTTGTTAGATCAATGTAGAAAGTAGTACATGAATAGGAGATGAAAGTAGAAAGTGGTAATGATTCAACAGGGTCATGGCTATTCTGTTTCAATCTTTTGGGAAGTCTCTGTGTTCTAAAATATTGTTTTGTATTAAATTTGCATATCCATGATTAAGTATAGAATCTTTGAATCTAGTTCACTCTTCCATGGAGCACAAATACAACAAATTTGAAAGCAGTAAACAGAAGATAACACTCACTTTTGAAGTGATGAATACAGAGCAATTCATAGTTGTTGAATTTATCATTTATGTTTTATGAAAACTATATTTTAAAAGCTTTTCATGTAATTTTATTTATTTTCAAGAGGCAATTGAAGTTATTGTTTTTTATTTTAAAGGAATCTAGATGTAGACACATGATTGTGTCTTGTTTTAGTTGAATTCAATTTAAAAATATATATTCAATTCCTGTCATGATCAAGACACAGTTCTGGGCACTTCAGAGAACATGAAGATTGATGAGGTTTCCAATCGAGGGTAATATAGGAAAATGAGAAACACACAAAGAGCTTCAGTACTAGATAGATGTGAAACTGCCTTGAGATACATACACAGAATTACATTGGGAATTCACGA
This sequence comes from Rhinolophus sinicus, assembly GCF_036562045.2. NCBI lineage: Eukaryota > Metazoa > Chordata > Mammalia > Chiroptera > Rhinolophidae > Rhinolophus > Rhinolophus sinicus. Next base: position 27,223,835 of record NC_133752.1, read on the forward strand.
AGAAAGAACTTCCATACATTTGCGGGGACGATGCAAACAACATCTAACATGTTTTGAGCAATTATTTCGTGCCAGGCATTGTGCTAAATACATCACAGGGATTATCTCATTTACTACTGAAACTATTTTGATAAGATAGGTATAACCATGTTGCTATTTTACAAATGAGTAACTGAATCTTGGAGAAATAAATAACTTGCCTAAAGTTGCCAGTGTAGCAAGCAAAGACATCTAAATTCAAACTTAGATAATACGATACAAAGACCAAGCTGTTTACCAATTTATTCTCATATGTTGATTCAAGTTTAAAGAGAAGCTATAGTTGAAAAAAGACAGGGTCCATAACTTTATCTTTATTAAGGGTCTTTAAATACCAGACCTGTCACTTATGCAAAGAATCTGAATAAGGTCAATTTTAGGAAAATGAAATATTTATTTGTTTGTTTATTTACTTATTTTGTATCAGAAACAAGCTTTCGAGATATTGAAAACTGACTGGTAAAATTAGAATAAAAAATATTGCCCTAATGCTTAGCTCTATTAGGCTAAATATCCAGAATTCTGGAGATGAATGAAATCTGGAAACAGAAAGACAGAATGACTCTGAAAATTATTTTCATGGGCTAAACAATAGAGTGTAGTACTGTAGTATGTCTCAAGAAAGGGTATTATTGTTAAATGCCACATGTAAAAAAATAGTAACAAGGGAGGCTTGAGGTAATTTGAATTTTAGTCTCTCTCAAAGCATTATAAGTTATACTATGGTTTAAAACAATATAGAACTCACTTATGTGAAAGAAGTATAAATATAACAATTAATCAAATCTTTTGTGAATTGATTTACAATGAAAAAATAAATAGGAAGTAATATAATTAGAAAAATAAATACTGTTAAAAATTAATACAAAAAGAACACTAATTTAGAAAACTTCTTTAGATTGTGTTAACCAGAAAGAAGAAAAATAGTTTAATTTCCAGCATCAAACTGGAATATATTCATGCAATGATTATCAATTGAGTATTGTCTATATGCCCAGAACTGTTTCATGCACTGGATGTAGATTAGCAAATGATGCAAAGTGTCCACCTTCTAAAGTTGATATGGATAAATATCAATGAACATAAATAAATATATAATAATCATAATAGGTGGTGATAAATGATATGGAGAAATCTAAAGCAGAGCTAAATGGAATGAAGAGTGACGTTAAATACATGGGGGAGGAATCTTGAAATTCTAAGCTGACACGTGATCATGCTATTTTTTGCTGCCATGTCTTCACACATTCCATGATAAGATATGTGACTAAGGAACCATCAGGATCAGAGGCCATGAAGGGCCCTTTGCCTTTGGGGCATGGGATTGTGTGATTTCACAGTTATTATGTCACTAACACCGTCAGATTTGGTTGTATCTAGATCAAATGAGCTACAGTGCATTAAAACCCTCCATTTTCTGGTAGTGAAGATATTTATAAATTTATTAGTCCATTAGTTCTTAAGTGAAGGACTAAAATGTTACTATCCAGAGAAAGCACTTTAAGTGACAGTAGGAGGGAGTGAGATTAATATGTAGAGTAATCAATCAAAATAAACTTGGAGAAAAAGTAAGCAGAAGCATAAGATAAATATTAGTAAAAGTTAGAAATAATTTAGTTAATGCTTGTATATATTTAGGACTAACTTCATTTTTCTGGTGACAAGAGATTTCCTGCAATCATTGTCAATTTGAAGAAATTGACCAGAATCCTTGAAATCTATAAAATATGAATATATCACCATATATGTACATAGATAGTGAAATAATTTATCCCATGGAGATAATTGCAGGTTAAAAAAAGCAAAAGAAAAAGACCAGATTTTACAGATAATATGGGATTCTTATTGGAGGTAGGCATGCAGTCAACTGGGTGGGAGAATAGAATACCTGAAAATTTTTTATGGCAGGAATATTTTAGAAGTTGGTATTTATTTAAGGAATGGATATACACAATTGTGAATTGGTATAGCCACTATGGAAAGCAGTATGGAGAGTCCTCAAAAAATTGAAAATAGAGCTGCCATACAACCCAGCAATTCTACTTCGGGGTTTTCATCTAAAGAAAACAAAAACACTAATTCAAGAAGATATATGCGCCCCTGTATTCACTGCAGCATTATTTACAATAGCCAAGATATGGAAGCAACCAAGATGCCCATGAATAGATGAATGGACAAAGAAGATGCAGTATTCACATATGTACAGAATGGGATATTAATCAACAATAAAAAACAATAAAAGTTTGCAATTTGCAACAACATGGATAGACCTAGTGGGCATTATGCTAGGTGATAGAAGTCAGATAGAGAAAGACAAATACCATATGATTTCACTTATATGTGAAATCTTAAAAAAAACCCCAGAAAACAAATGAATAAACACAACAGAACAGAACTAGATCCATAGATTTAGGGAAAAGCTAATGGTTGCCAGGGGGAAATGGGTGAGGATTAGTAAAATTTAAAAAATATATATAAACAGGAAAACATTTTACAAAAAAGAGGAATGGAATATACAATTTCTGATCTCACTCTTGTTCCTCGTAACAGAGTTGCTAAATTAATTAAAGGAAAAAAATAGTAGAATTAGGAAGGGGGCTAGTGCCTCATAGCATGTGGTTGATAGATGCTGGTCATTAACCAGCATCTGAACAGCATGATAGAAGCTGTGGGCTTTTACTTGTGACAATTTTAGTGACACAAAACCTCACAGGTGTGTGGATTATCTTCTCATGGGTTGTCCCCCGCAAGAGCTCTTAGATGATTATCGGACAACCTATATATTCAAGAGCCAATGCAGGGAAATGAAAATTTCAGGTTGAGTTTTTTAAATAATATTTTTTCATAAAACACAATATCTACAACTACACACAAGTTTTGTTTTATTATTAATATCTTGATATCTTTAAATAAAATTTCAGAAATCACGAACTATTAGATTATAATAATACATTTTTAGAAAAAATATGTTGTGTAAGATGTTTGAAAACTGGATTGCTTTGTCTTTCATTATTTCACTTTGTAAGCAATCTGCCTGCAAAAAAAAAAGGTCTTATTTTGTGATACCTCTCATTAATGTACTTTTTAAAATGAGAAACATTTGTATTACAAATAAAACAAAAAATTGTTTAGCATAAAATTATTCCCCAAACCATTTAATTGAAATAAAATTTATATCAACTATTTTTGGCATATGGGCAATAAGTGTAGGGGATATATTTTATTTAAATAATAACTGTTTATATCAAAATCATTTGCTTGGTTGAGCCAGTTTAGGCTTATAACTGTGTGATAGGTAAATCCATGCATTCTTGCTCACCTGGCCAGTCCAATGAGATAGTGGTCTCCAAAGTAGGTGTGCAATCCCTAGTGGTGTGTACCACAGTCCACTGGGGTGGGATAAGGTAAGATTATAAATTCCAAGTATATTGATTCTGAACTACATGAGAAAATAATTAAATGTAATAGTATTTAGAATGTGTTCTGACTCTGACTCTCCCTATGTCTGATCTTCACATGTGCTGCTTGAAATGTTTTCAAGGAAGGGTGGGTGTTTTGATAATAGCACACTCACATGTTCATGCACTCTCAGCTAACTGTGAGGTACTGTAGCTTATGTGACAAGTTTTCATTGATTTTGTTATGACACATTAGACCAAATAGACATAATTGATTTTTACAGAACTTTTCATCCAGAAACACTAGAATATACATTCTTCTGTAGTACACATTTACCATTCTCAAGGATAGGCCATATGTTGGGGCACAAAACTAGCCTCAACAAATTTAAGAAGATTGAAATCAGCCCAAGCATATTCTCCAACCATAGTGCTTTGAAATGGGAAATAAACTGTAAAAAGAAAGCAGGAAAAACCACAAATATGTGCAGATTAAACAAAATTTCCCTAAAGAACAACTGAGTCAAAGAAGAAATAAGAGATCAAAAGACACATAGAGACAAATGAGAATGACAATATTACATATCAAAATTTTTGAAATACAGAAAAATGGGTAATAAAGAGGAATTTTATAGCATTATAAGCCTAATTCAAGCAACAACAAAAATCTCAAACAATCTAACATTTCATATTAAAAGACTAGAAAAAGAAGAATAAGCAAAGCCTAAAGTCAGTAAAAGGAAGGAAATAATGTAAAAATTAGAGCAAAATTAAACAAAATAGAGAAGAAAAATGCAATAGCAAAAAATTAAATCAATAAAAACCTGGTTCTTTGAAAACATTAATAAAATTGACAACCCTCTGGCTAGAGTCACTAAGGAAAAAAGAGAAAAGCCTCAAACAAAATCAGAAATGAAAAAGGAGAGGTAGAAATGGAGAGAAATACAAAAGAACACTATGAAAGGCTATACAAAACTAAATTCAACAACCTAAACTAAATGGACAAGTTCTTAGAAATATATAACCTTTCTACACTGAATCATGAAGACTGGGAAAATCTTAAATAGATTGATCAACAGTAAGGAAATTGAAACAGTCATCAAAAGTGTTCCAAAAGTAAAATCTAGAACCAGATGGCTTTACTAGTGAATTCTACTAAATATTTAAATAAGATTTATTATCTATCCTTCTCAAGCTCTTCCAAAAATTGAAGAACAGGCCATACTTCTGAACTCATTTTATGAGGCCAACATTATCCTGAGGCCAAAACCTGGCAAGGACAACACCTTAAAGGAAAATTACAGACCAATACAGATCTCTGATGAATACAAATTCAAATATCCTAAACAAAATAACAGCAAATAAAATACAAAATACATTTAAAACATAATACATTGCGATCAAGTGGGGTTAATTCCAGGATGGTTCAACATACGCAAGTAGATCAACGTGATACACCACAGAAACAAAATGAAAGGTAAAAATCATATGATCATATCAATAGATGCAGAAAAAGCGTTTGACAAAATACAACATCTATTTATGATGGAAGCATTCAATAAAATGGGTATAAAAGGAAAGTACCTCAACATACTAATATATATGACAAATCATATATATGTGATTTCAAATCACATATGACAAATCCTCCTGTAGTATCATACTCAATGGTGAAAAACTGAAAGCTTTTCTTCCAAGATCAGGGACAAGACAAGGATGCCCACTATCAGCATTGTTATTTAACATAGAACTGGAAGCCCAAGCTAGAGCAAGCAAGCAACAGAAAGAAATAGAGAGAAAGAAATAAAAACCAGAAAGCATCTAAATTGGGAATGAAGAAGTCAAATTGTCACTTTTTGCAGGTGACATGATTCTTTATATAGAAAACTCTAAAGACTCCACCAAAAATCTATTAGAAAAAATAAACAGATACAGTAGTTACAAAATGCCAAATACATGTACAAATATCCTTGTGTTTCTATATACCATCAACGGAATATCAGAAAAAAATCCAATTCCCTTTGCAGTTACAAAAACAAAAAATAAAATATCTAGGAATAAACTTAAGAAATGAAGTGAAGGACCTTTACACTGAAAACCAGAAGACATTGTTTTAAAAAATGTAAAAAGCCATAAAGAAATGGAAAGATATTTTGTGTTCATGGATTGCAAGAATCAACATAGTTAAAATGGCCATATTACCTAACACAATATACAGATTTAATGTAATCCCCTTAAAATCCCAATGGAATTTTTTAAAGAAATAGATAAAAAACAAAATCAAATTTGTATGGAACCACAAAAGACCATGAATAGTCAAAAGAATCCCGAGGAAGAAAAACAGAAATAAAAATAAAATAAAACTGGAGGTATCACACTCCCTGATTTCAAATTATACTACAAAGCTCTAATAACCAAAATAGTATGGTATTGGCAGAAAAAAAGACACGCATACCAATGGAACAGAACTGAGATCCCAGAAATAAACCCATGTGTACAAGAGCTACTAATTTTCAATAAAGGAGCAAAAAATATACAACAAAGAAAAGAAAACCTTTTCAATAAATGGTGTTGGGAAAATTGGAAAACTACTTGGCAAAAGAATGAGACTAGACTGCTATTTGATACCATATACCAAAATTAACTCTGTGTGGTTCAAAGACCTAAATATAACACCTAAGTCAATAAAATACGTAGAAGAAAACATAAGTACTAAACTTATGGACTTTGGTCTCACAGAGGATTTTATGAACTTGACCTCAAAAGCAAGGGAAATAAAAGCAAAAATAAGTGAATGGAAATACATCAAATTACGAAGCTTCTGCATAGCAAAACAAACCATCAACAAAACAAAAAGGCAACCAACTGAAATAGAGAAGATATTTGCAAACAATATCTCTAAAAAAGTGTTAATATCCAAAATATATAAAGAACTCATACAACATCAACAACAACAAAGAACATCAACAACAACAAAGAAAAAAAATGGGCTGAGGACCTGAACAGACATTTTTTCCAAGAAGACATACAAATGGCCAACTCATATATGAAATGATGCTTAACTTCGCTACTATTAGGGAAATGCAGATCAAACCACAATGAGCTACCACCTCACACCTGTTCGAATGGCTATTATCAATAAGACAAGAAATAACAAACATTGGAGAGGCTGTGGAGAAAAAGGAACCCTCATACACTGCTGGTGGGAATGTAAATTGGTGTAGCCACTTTGAAAAACAATATGGAGTTTCCTCAAAAAATAAAGAATAGAGTTGGCATATGACCCAGCAATCTCTCTTCTTGGTATCTATTCAAAAAAAATTGAACATATATTCATAAGGATGTATGTACCCCTATGTTCACTGCAGCGTTATACATGGTAGCCAAGACATGTAAACAATCTAAATGTCCTTTGATGGATGATTGGATAAAGATATGGTACATATATACAATGGAATACTATTCAGCCATAAGAAAAGATAAAATAATACTATTTGTGACAACATGAGTGGATCTTGAGAGTATTATGCTAAGCAAAATAAATCAGACAGAAAATGAATAGAATCATATGACTTCACTCATATGTGAGGTATAAAACAGAAAGCAACAAATGAACCAGCAAAACAAACAACAAACTAATACACACAGACAACAGAACGGTTGTTTCCAGAGGAGAAGAGGGGCTCGGGGAATACAAGAAAGGTAAAGAGGGTCAAATTTATGGTGCCTAGAGTTCAAGTAGTGAGCACACAATGCAATATACAGATATTGTATTATGGAATCGTACACTTGAAACTTATATAATGCTATTAATCAACATCACTCCAATAAACTTAATAAATAAAAGTATGCATATAAAAAGGCAACATCTTTCACATAGTTTATAAGAATTATTGACTGACTCAGAAGAGACAGAATATAATATTTTTTCCTGAATTTATATAATACATGTAATATGTATAAAAATGTTTTAGATTATCTAATAATGTATAGTAGTTGTAATGAATATTATACATTATATGATATATAACACTATACATTTTATTGTACTAAAACTTATATTCAGGGTTTGTAGAAATAGGTACTGTGATTTGGTAAATGTAGGCAATGCATTTTGGTGCATGCCTTTCCATTGGATCTACTTATTTTTGTGAGGTATCTATTTTAGTTTTGGCTATCATTGAAATTAAATATCGATTAAACTTACTTATAAAAAACATTCAGTGATATGTTTCTACTTAAAAATAGTATCAAATAGTATCATTAATCAAGAATTTTGTGGGAGTAAAAGCCCTTAGTACTATATATATATATATATATATATATATATATATATAGCTAATTATTTCTCCTATTTTTACTCATTAGCACTTTAATTTCTATGTTGTTTACATTTAAATGTGTATATTTATACAATTTAAATGAGTATACTAAAAAATTTTAATACTTTATTGGGGTGACATTCACATAAAATAAAATTAACCATTTTTAAATGAATGGTACAGTGACATTTAATACATTTGCAATGTTGTGCAAACACCACCTCTACCTAGTTTTAAGACATTTCTGTCACTCCAAAGAAAGCTCCTCAACCATTAAACATTTTCTCCCTTTTTCTTCCTCCTCCCAACTTCTGGCAACAACTAATCTGCATTGTTTCTCTACAGATCTATCTATTCTGGGTATTTCTTCTGAATGCAATCATATAATACGTGATCTTTTGTGTCTGGCTCCTTTCAGCTACTGTGAATAGTTCTGCTTTGATCTTCCTGTGTGTGTATTTGTTTGAGTACCTGTTTCAATTCTTGTGGGCATATACCTAGGAATGGAATTGCAGGATCATATGCTAACTCTATATAAACTATTTGAGGAACTGCCAAACGATTTTCCACAGTAACTGTGTCATTTTACATTCCAAGCAGCAATGTATGTGGGATTCTCAATAAGAATATTTAAAACAAAAATGTATATACTTGTATTAGTGGTGCCTGTCCAAATGTGTTTTACTGATTAGGAATGAAAATCTTAATTTTTTTTTTTTTTTTTACATTATCATTAGTAACTCTTTACTTAAGCATTCCAAGGATCCCAAACTCTATTTAAAAATTAAAATTGCAAAGCACTCCATTCAATAAAAGCATATAAAACCCTCATGAGTGTCACGGATCCCATTCCGAGGACAGCACTTTGGCTCCCTTAAGGTGAGGGCAAGTCTGTGAATTGTTTGGGAATGAGATAGGGCTGGGACACGGTAAGGGTGGGAAGCTTGTTTGGTTTCAGCTTCTCCATCTGTAAATGAGAAGTTTCTACAACGAGATTGTAGGCTGCCCCTAGGAGCTCAGCAGGCCACTCATCGTTTGTTATTCCCCAGGCTCTATTCTGATAAGCTTTTACATTTTATACCTGAGAGAAATGGAAACAATTCACAATCTGCCTTCTTATAAACTATGAGCAAATTTGCTTCTCTCTCTCTCAGTACACTGGTCTGTGTTGCAATTATCTTACCATAGGTGCCATTGTTGTTAATGCAGTCTCTCTCTCTCTCTCTCTCTCTCTCTCTCTCTCTCTCTCTCTCTCTCTCTCTCTCGCACCAACGACTATCATCAATCACAATATAGAGAAGCTCCCTTGTGTAGAGTGCATGTTGCATTATTTACAAACTTAATGCTACTTCTTACGTAAGTCTCATTAGAACCCTGAGTAGGTAAGCATCACAATCCTTCTTTTATAAAGAAAGGAACTAAAGGTAATAGAAATTAACAAACTCATCTAAAGAATAAAGTGAAAGAGCTAAGCTTAGAACCCAGTTTTGTCTCGTCAACATAACTGCTCTTCTCACTGTACTTTTGCTGGAGAGAAAAATTGGTTTCATGTTGCTCCTGAATGTCTCACCTAATTGTTTTACCCAGCAACTCTCTGACCTTGGCTTGATTTAGTTTTACTACATATAGGGCACTGCTGAATTATAAAATATCACTAGCCCCACAAATAGGAGATTCTTTTCTAAAAACCCTTAGTAATAATGCCTAAGATGACATCCGGAGCCTGAGGAGACCCAGTCCCTCTGTACTCCTTCCCTGAGACAAGTAGGTGAGGATTTGTTTATTGCTTTTCATTTGAGCCCATTCTTCTGTAAGATTGTACATTTACCTCTGGTCCAGAAAAAGAGAGATGTTTTAAGCTAGTAAGTCTCAGGAGCCTAAGCCCAAATCCCAAGACTAATCATTCTGTATTACACAAGAGCCATGTTCTTATTACATAACCATTCTCATTTCCCACACTGCATTCAATCAAAGAATTTACAAAGATCAGTAAACCCTATGGGGAGCTTTAGAAGTACAAATTGAAGGGAAGAAGAGTAAAACCCTGCTGCAAAATCACGTTGATGAAGAAAGGTGTCAAAGCAGTGAGAATGCCACAGGCTCAAGCTTTAGAATTCTGAGCACTGAGTTTTAATATGGCTATACAGAATAAGTATACGTTATTGCCACAAATGCCACTATCCAAGCATTGTTTATGAGATTCAAAACTAACAAAGGTCAGGAGAAAACTCATTTTCAGGAATGCAGTAAGTCAGGGAATGGGCCCCCAACACAACTGAATTCATTTATCAAGTCACTGCTGTTATTTAACTCTTGAGCTATTTTCTCCTATTCAATGTGAGTTCCTGAAAACAATGACCACTTATTATTTGTCTTGTCATCTCTGATGCCCAGCACCATATCTGGCAGATAGGAATTACTTTAAAAAGTACAAAGAAGTAATAGATAAAGAAGCAAAGATAAAATGATCTCTTTAGGCAAAGGTTTTTCTTACACATGTTTTAATGATTTTGCTTTAGATTTAAAATTTTAATATGTAGGAGGATTTTCCAGAATGGTTCAAATATAACTACATAGTTTTAACTTTATAAAGGAGAAATCTCTAGAAAAATAGAAGACATGCACAGATGACACTTCTGCTAGCCACCTTCCTTCGATTGGCCTCTTGGGTCCACTCTCACGCTCACTCTCACCCTCACCCTGCTCTCCACCTACACTGCTGGCCTGGGATGCATTAATGGGTTCCCTTGCCTCTGGCTTCTGGTTGGGTTAGACCAAGGCAGTCATAAGCAAGAGACCAGGGAGCAAGTAAAGAGTGAGCCAGGTTGTTTATTCTCTGGACTTACTCCCCGCTGGGTCACAGTGGACTGACTGCATGCCTTTTCCAGGTGGACTTGGCCAAGCCCGTCTGTTCTCCACATTCCCATAACCGTTCCTTCCATTCACCTCTTTAGGACCCTGGATCTTATGTGCTGCAAAGAATATCATCAATAGTTTTTAGGCTTGTTTTCTTAATTTTCACTAAGACATGTATTAGTTTTGAATTGGAGTAATTTAATTTACTAGGAACACTTTAAATTTCTTTATTCTTTACATTTCTCCAGGAAAAAGAATACCCATTTCACTTCCATGTTCCTGTATGTCTTTATAAGCCAATATTTTAAATGTAAGATTTCTTTGGACTACAATAATCTGTCAGTAGGACAGACTGCCTTATTTCTTACATGATTCTATTGTTTTATTGTCCAAATGAAGTGGATACATACTACAATTACTATGAAGCCAGAGTTATTCAGTTTAGCTAGAGTTTCAAAACCATGGGTTCTGTAATCAAACTGCCTGTGTTCCAAATCTTGATGCCACTAATACTAGTTGAAATTTTTTAAAAATTTACTTGACCGTCTCTGTTTTCTCATCTGTAAAATGTACATTAGAATAACACATTTATTGAGCACTGAGTAGACGGAGTACAAAGCACTTAGCCCGGTTCCTGGCAAGGGATGAACACCGAATATATGTTCCTCGCTATTATTACTTGTAGTAGCATCCTGCCATCATCGGGGAGTGTCAGTTATCCATAATTTGCTAAAACAAACAAACAAACGAACAAACAAACAAAAATTTTTAAATATTTTAATTATTTCTATGTAAATCTTCCTAAAATGCATCCCATTCTTTTCTGCATTTTTAACATAGAGGCTGCCTTGTTTTGGTGACCAGGTTCATTTTAATAGACATTAATTATTACTGATTTATGTACTATTAGCATACATTAAATTGCTTTGTTCAGTTCTTTACTAAATGTTAAAAAGAGAGGGAAATTGCTCTATAACCAAGAAAGTGATAAATATCAATTCTAAAAACATTTCTTTGTTCTCTATGAATTATACAGACTACAAATGCCAGGAGTGCTATGGATTTGCATGATTAATGAAGACTTCATCGATGGAATTTCAGCCAGATCTGGAAAAATGAACTTGTGTTTACTAATCCTCAGATGAAGTGGATCCATATACACCATCAGCTCAGGCAGTTTCAGATGAATGCTCCCCAACAGTCATCTGGGGATAAACCTATCATGCCAGAGAAATGGAAGCTAGGAGGGCTTCCTAACAATGCCAAGCACAGACTGTGCGTTTGTACAAAGTACTTTAGATGTATATTCCTGGTATCTAACTTCCCTTCCAAGGAAAACAAATACACGTTTCTTTCCTCCCATTTTAGAGGGCAGTACTATGATGTACTGAAGAAGGAAGAGAGGAAGTAACACAACAAATGTTAACTTACATTTCAGGCATGTCAAATAAGCCATAGGATTATTCACTCGTAGGATGATGTCTCAGTTCTCTGCTTTGTCAGTGTATATTTAAAATGAATCTTGTGTTTATGGGTGAAGGAATGCTAAGGTGACTCTCTCTTGTTAAGAATTCCTGTTTTGCAAGGAGCAGAAACAGAGGAGTTAAGCTAAAAATCCAGATATGAAATGAGCTTCACATATAATTCAAAGGCTGTTGTTGGGGACAGAATCCAAATGAGAGCGAGAGGGAGAGAGAACGAGAGAGAGAGAGAGAGAGAGAGAGAGAGAGAGAGAGAGAGAGAGAGAAAGATAAAGCAGAAGAGGAAGCAGAGATCTAGGAAAGCAAAGCCTTGCCCCTTAGGTATGCGGGTGTGGCCAAACAGCTTTTCTCCTATGGTACTTTTGGAGAAACTCTAAAAACCATTTTTTCTAAATTCAAGTTAGATTAACTGTAAGAGGATTTAACATGTCTGTATCAAAAAGGCTTTCAGGGATATGAGGATTTTAAAGCACTTGAAATAATCCCTGCAGAGCAGGCAAGAATATATCTTCAGTAGATCTTAATCAAGCAAAGAGTTTTCTAAGGGAATTGCACATAATATAGTTTAATTTATTACATTTATATTAAAATCATTTGCTTAGCAAACTTAAGCAATACTCGTGAAGGCAGTCATAAACTTCTTTGATGTACTATTTCTCTCAGCATATGTGTTGCTTACATTTTAAAGAATGTCATTTTGTATTTTAAATCAATCTCTCCTCTTTCTCACTTTCCCCCCTTTGACTATGTAGAAATGCAAAATAAGGCAAGAGTTACAGAGTCTTGTTGTAGAGTCAGGTAGATCAAGGTTCACATTTAACCTTGGCATACTTATCCTATGTGTGTCTTTTGACAAGTCACTTATCTTCTCTGAATCTTCGGTTCCTGATTAGTAAACTGAGGATACTAACACATAACCACATTGTTTTGGTGAAACTTCAATGTGATAATATATATTGCTTTACACAGTACACAGCACATAGATACTGTGGAATATATAAAATCTAGTACTTTTTAATTCTCTAAATGAGATTTTTATAATTATGTTGACAGTTTATACTACACATTTATTGTACAAGCAATTTTATGTTTATTTTTTCATTTTCAATGTTGAAGCTTGATTATAATGATGATGATGATGGTTTTCTGTGTACAGATGAGAAAATTGAGCCTCAGAGATTTTTGTCATTTGCAACTGCTAAATAGAAGAATTGAGACATGAAATTAGGCTTTCTGATTCCAAGTAACTGAGACTATTTCTTTCAAGTGGTGTACAGAATGAGCAGAATGGGAAAGGAGAAAGAAGAGAATGACTTTTTCATTTTAAAATGATTTCATGTTTTGTAGCTCATTTCCCTGATTGTGTTGTCCTGTGGCTAAAATATCGTGTTCTCACCACAAAGGGCTCACGGGAAGTGACAAGCAGAAATATTCACGTGTTGAGGGTAGGAAAGCACACAAGGGGAAATGCGCAGGTATTTTCTTTGTACCACTTTAAGGAATGAGGCTTTTTACTGCTACCCAGAGAGTTCTTAAAACACGGGGATATACCATATAAAATCTAATATAAAGGAGCTCTCCAGTCCCCCTGAGATAAGCAAATGGCTATAGGGGTTTTAGTCAGCTTAGAAGGCGAAGCCAGGACACTTTCAGCCTCATTTATATCCTTGAAGGGAACTGTGGAACAGGGTATTTATTTGGCTTCATTTTCTCTGGCAGGAAGGGAAAGAAAAAAAAAAAAAAGAAAGAAAGAAAGAAAGGAAAAGAAACATTATCAGCTCGCAAGGATTTTTCAGGTCTTAAGGATTAACCACTGAAAAGAAAGACAATTTTATTAAAACTTCTTCACTTTAACCATCTATAAAGAATTGATCTGAACATTAGATTCCAAGAGGTTTTAAATTAGGTAGCAGAATCACTAGTCTTCACAAAATCAACCAGTCAGGGCATCAAACTCTAAAATCCTTTGGGAAAATAATGCTATATTCCTTTTTGTTGAGTATTTCTATACTGAGAACAAGAGTAGAAGTTATGCCAGTGGTTAGAAAAAAAATAAAGGGCCATTTTTACGTTATGCACTCTATCTCCTATCCTTTTAATTCCCTTCATCTGCCTTGAGTATTTTTACTTTATTATTGTTTTAGGAAAGAATGGGAAATGCATCATTATTTTCATTTATTTACCCGTTTTCAAGTAAGTTAGTTTTCTAGAATCCTCCAAAAGTGACCAATGCTTATGAATTTAAATAAGCAATTCTATTGCAGTTAGTATCCCTATGGACATTATCCATATTGTCCCACTTTTTTGGTTAGTAGAAGCCTCTTTTGGCTCCTGAGTCCTTTGGATATGCCCTCACTAGTTTGTGATAGCTTTCTTACTCTTGTACCAGGCTCCTCCTTTACATTTTCCACTCCAGGTCTGGAATCAGCCATTTCTTCAAGGAGCCATGCTTCTTTCTAGTGGCCAATGGTTTTAGATACCAAAATCCAGTGCTAGATAAAACAAACATTTTCTATAAGCTCTATTATCATAGCTTATATCAAAATTCTATATATTATTGCAATTAATTATACACTTCAGTACCAAGCCAGAGTAATTTTAATCAATAGTTTTTGATGATTTTGGGTTATGTGTACCTGTAAGTAGAATATTCTCATGTTATACCCTCATTATAGGTACATTTATTCATTTATTAACTGTATATAAGTATTATTATATTAGTGTATATAATAAAAAGTTAGCTAAAAATGGAAATAAGGCTTTTATGATTTTTTTCACACTTCAATGCATTATACTAGAAGTGGGGGAGCTGTGGGGTACCCTTTAGAGAACACTGATCTGAACTATGAAGGTCAAACATTACACATTATAGTTTATGTACTACTTTACACATTTATATGATTGGTGGACATTTTCCTCTTAGTAGCTTTGAAAATTAAATCAAGATATAGTGATGATTCATTATTTGTTTGATGAATTGTAAAGTGCCTGAGATTTAGAAGAAGCAAATTCTAAATGTTTCTGTTCAACCTTTTTTTGACTCATAGATTCATCAAAACTCTGTGGTCTGGCTGGTGTTTTAACTATTTTGCTCAAGTACTTGTTGGCAAATAATAAATGAGAAGCCATTATCTGTTAGTCTCTATTTAATTGGCACTGCTAAATGTATAAATATAATAGATCCCTCTCATCTCTTTTAAATGCTAGTGCAGTTGAAATCAGTGGTTTTTATAGTCCTCGGAGTTTAATAAAATGCTACTTGAATTAAAGTTTGATTTTGGGGAATGCTGAATTTTTATTTTTGATGACAGAAGGAAGGTCTATGGAAGATTGTGCTTGGGGCTTTAACTTAAGCTGGCATCTATTCCATTATAGTAGTAATATCTAATCTCATTGCCTGGGTGTGTGATATAAACTATTTGATTATAAAACTATTTGTTTTTCTTTACTAGGTTTTAAAGCACACAAAGTACCATTTCACTGTTCAGAAATGAGTTATATATTTCATGTTGAAAGCTGCGTACTCTTTATATTAAATATAAAATATACTTATTATACTTAAGAATTATCCTTGCTATTTTCTTAAAATAACTATAGGTTTAATTATGGAGCTAATAAGTGTAATTTACACTTTATCCCTGAGTCTCTTGTTTTTATTAAAATTTATTGGGGTGACAATTGTCAACAACACTACATAGGTTTTAAGGGTACAATTCTGTACTACATCATCTATATATCACATTGTGTGTTCACCACCCAGAGTCAGTTCTCCTCCCATCACCATATCCATGAGTTTCTTTCTGGTGTGTAGTTCAGAGTTGTCAAACTGTAAAGAACTAAATAATAAATATTTAATTTTAGACTTTATGATCCTGATAGTCTCTACAGCAACTACTAAATTCGGCTGTTGTAGCATAAAGGCAGCTATAGACAATACATTAATGAATGACTTACACTGTGTTCGAATTTAACTTTACTTATGAACACTGAAATTTGAATTTCATATATTTTCACTCTCACAAAATATTTTTGTTCTTTTAATTTTTAAGTAGGTGATGGGCTATTTTGACCTGTGTGCCATAGTTTGCCAATGCCTGGTGAGGTCTACAAAACACAGCACAGACTGAATTTTCTACATGGTTATTAATTTATGGTAGTCAAGAGAAGCTGCCATTTTAAGTCCTTCAGAATATGGAAACTTCTCGCAGCTGCAATCACTTGATGTTTGTTGTGTATTGTTTTAATATGGTTTCAAATACACCTGTTCATGCCTTAAGTGGAGTTGTTCTGATCCACTTAATTATGACAAAGACAAAGGAAAGTTTTTAGAAGTAAAGTTGTTTTGATAGAAGAATCAAATAAGTAGTGTTTGGATGTCATCACCACATCTGTTGTCATTGATAAGCACCCAGCAGCCCAGGTTCTGAGGGGCCCTGGTGGGGCTGATTGATAAAAACATGTGGAGAAGCCACTGGGGCAAGGGAACACCTAGACCATAATACTGAGTTTTGGTTTGAGCACAATTCTCCGAAGATCTTGAGGCATTTTGCTCCTGGTGTGGCCAAGGCGACTGTTTGGTCAGCAGTGGGGTGCTGAGCCGTGCAATGAAAACCCTCACGGCAGCCTAGCCTGTCCAAAAACACAGGCACCTTCATTTCCCTTGCAATGTGCTCTAGCAACAAGAGACTTTTTTTTTCCTGGGGGCAGCTGGAAGTCAGCTTGTGATTGGTCAAGCCGTCTCTCCCTAGAAACCAAACTCATATAAAAAGATACACCTCTGTTAAATGTGGACTTTATTGCTTTTATCTGCCCTGGCCTGGAATAATAGTGTGATTAAATCTGTCATTTTGGGGGGGAGTATGCTATTTCTCTATTGGCTTTTTAAGAGATATTAACCTGTATGCTATTGATTTGTGAAATTATTATAATTCTCACAGCAAATCTGTGTTAAGTAAATGGCTGCCAAAGAGAAAATCAGTCTCTGAGTAAAATTTCCCACTTCTCCCAAAATAAAAACAAAACAATAGTCAAGTTCAAATGTATAAAGATTTTAGAAAGTACAGAATTTGATATGATTCTGACCTCAACTATATTGTTAATCTTTTCTCTATAATTTCCTTGATTTAAAGGGGCTTTTTTCCCTCTACTTACATGTGTTAAATGAATTATAAGATTAGACTCAGACATAGAAATCAATTGAAATGGTCAGTGAGCCTAATTTTATTTTTTCCCAGACATGAAATAAACAGATCATTCCCTGAAATCTATCGTAATAATCAACAATTTAATAGCTCTTTATTTTGCTTAACTTATCTAATTTTTCCCTGACAACAGCTTGTGAAGCAGGTGTGATTATGTTCTATTTGCAGAGGAGAAAATTTTAGAAGAAATTCTAAAAATCACATAGTTGGAAAAAGGTTGGAACCAGGACTTGAATCACACTTCTCTTTGGAGTCCAAGCCTGGTCTTCTTGCCTTAGTAACTGTATGTGTGTCCATGTACACACACACACACACACACACACACACACACACACACGCGAATACATTGTAAACAATAATATAATTGGATCCACTTTAAAATGGAGCCAGAACTGCCATGCCAGAGGAACGGCCTTGCATGTCTTATGCCTTAAATTTTTGTAGTGTTAAAACAGGGCAAAATAACCTTTAGGCTGGGCCTAAGTAACCTTGTACCCACCAAAAAACTGTTTGCAAAGATAAGAAAGCAGATATTATGACTACTGGACTCATAACTATGGAACTGAAAATTAAGAACTTTATTTAGAATTGACATCACTATGTTATCTCCACCAACAGAAATGCCTTCCTTCTATTGATGTGATTGTTCCCTTTCCCCTTCTCATAAAGACCCATTGCCTTTGTATCCTAGTTGGAACATTATTTTAGCTTCTGCCTGAATTAATGATTCCCAAATAGATGTTATTGATCTCAACTAAATGTTGTTTGACTCTCACTTTGAATGGGCGTTTTATTTTTAGGTTAACAACATATTTCCCAATTTAAGTTTGTAACTACCTTTTATGTATTTGAAAAGAAACATTGCAGAGAATTTATTATATAAACTTGAAATTGTCAATTTAAGATAGCCATCATTTCTTCAGTGATTTTAAGAACATCTGAAAAGTACATGCATATAATTTATAATCTTAAGTCAATGTTTGAGTCATCATCAATGTTAAAACTAGGATCCTCAAAGTTTACTTAAAAAAAAAATCTTCACATTTTTGTTTATTTTTCCTCTCCTACTCTTTTTCTAATGTAGAAGAAATTTATCTGAAGAAAAACCAAGGAATGTTGCAGATAGAGCCAAACAGATCAGCTGAAAGGAAAACTGCAACATATGAGATAAAAATATTTGTTTTTTTCCTTCAGGAATTCAAAGGCAATATATGAGAAAATTATTTGATAAGACTAGGTTCCTAATTTTATATTGATTTAAG
Organism: Rhinolophus sinicus; assembly: GCF_036562045.2. NCBI lineage: Eukaryota > Metazoa > Chordata > Mammalia > Chiroptera > Rhinolophidae > Rhinolophus > Rhinolophus sinicus. The sequence goes on from NC_133752.1 coordinate 27,242,394, forward strand.
GAAAATTATTTAAAATTTTATATTGCTATGAAATTCAATAGCAACCTTATGATGTAAGCTTTATGGCAACAATATTCAAACTGTGAGCCATGACACTGTAGTGGGTCATGAAATCAATATGACAAATGTGGTCAGCTTAAAAAAATGACATACATATGTGCTCCAATGTTCGTTGCAGCTTTATTTACGGTGGCCAAGACATGGAAACAACCAAAGTGTCCTTCGATAGATGATTGGATAAAGAACAGTGTTCTGCCATAAGAAAAGATGAAATAGTGCCATTTGCAACAACATGGGTGGATCTTGAGATTATTATGCTGAGTGAAACGTCAGACAGAAAAAGTCGAGAACCATATAATTTCACTGATATGTGGTATATAAAACTGAAAACAACAAAAGAACAAGACAAACAAATGAAGAATAAAAAATTCATAGACACAGACAATAGTTTAGTGGTTACCAGAGGGTAAGGGGGAAGGGGTTGGTAAATGAAGGTAAAGGGGATCAAATATATGGTGATGGAAGAACTGACTCTGAGTGGTCAGCACACAATGTGATATATAGATGATGTAGTACAGAATTGTACACCTGAAATCTATGTAACTTTACTAACAATTATCACCCCAATAAACTTTAATTTAAAAAAAATGACAATAAAAAATGTGAGAGTGCGTTGCACAAAATAAGGATGAGACTTTCTGTTGTAAATATTTGGTTATGTCTCTCTGAATGTGCTTTCTGGGTTCTAATGTGAAATTAATTTCTTACCGTGAAGGGTGTTCCCAAATCCTGGGAAGACCCGTGTTAATACGAGGGTAACTCACTTTAACTTGTGTTGTACGTAGTTGGTTGTCTCAGTCCAAACTCACACTCCAGCTCTGGTTACTAAGTTATCGAGAACTTGATTTAGACTGTATTTGATTTAAAATGTGCTTGCCTTCTTTTGTCATCAGTGCATTTAGCTGTACTAAGCAAGAAAATCCCAGATTCAGAAGTCTGGACACAGTTGTTTTTATGGTAGTCTATGAAGCATGGGCAGATGCTTGGAGGAATCACGGGGATCAGAGACAGACAAAAATACACGTGGATACAGTCAGTAACCATCTCACAAAAACATAGTTGAGAGCTTTTTCATTGCTAGAAGGATATATAGATTATAAACAGAAAAAAAGCAATATTTGCTAAAAGAATAATATCAATCAAATATTATTTTTCAATGGGCAACACATTTATTTCCATGTGAAACTCTGAACCAGTTGTTTCTAGACTTTTGCTTTTAGAGAGGAATAAAAACAAAATAAAGCTGGGCTGTTCAGGCAGCATAGTTTTGACATTTTTTTTTTTCAAGGTAAAGAACAAAAGTAAACAGCTACCATCCTTTATTAACATCTTTTGATGATATAAAGAACATTTTAACAATAAACACAAATTACAAAAAATGAATGCATTTTATTTAAAATTCACTAAGTTTCCTTATTTCTTATTCCACCAAACACTGAAGAAAACTTAAGAGTTTTTCAGTAACCACTGCCCTAAATTTGTTTCCAGTACTATGGAAAGGGAGTGTCTGCCAGTCGGCCAGTCTATATTTGTTTCTATTCAAAAGAGAAAATACAAGACCTTGGGCACCTGTGGGAATGCTAAATTAAAGCTATACATTAATTGACTTTCCAGCACTTGAGAGAAAGGGTGGTCCCAAAGTAGATTAGTATTTGAAAAGAGAAGCAGGTTGTTAGTCAAAAACAGAGTGATGGATGGCTGTTTATACTCTGTTGGCTATGGTGCTTTATTTTATTTTTCAAATGAATGCCTAGATATTTCCCAGTATCTCTCTGGTGTTTGAGCATAGATTCATCTAAATATTAGATCCTTAAAACGATATCTACCACAGAAGGCAGATAAAAAACCTCATTTATGACATATATTGTGTCTTGTTAACTCACCTATAAATTTACCTGTCATCATCTCAAGATTACTGACATTATGAGGATTACTGTCTCAACACTTTGAAAACGAATTTTTCCTAAATCATTTTTATGATCTTCTTGTTTAGTATGCTCACATATACTGAAGAAAATATTCCCAAATTAGGTAATTTAAGTTATTATTTGCTTTGGTATATTTAATCATTCAAAATGTTTGCTAGGTCTGCCTTCTTTTTTCACCCAGTTGTCTGTGGAATTAATATCTGTCACAGAGTTTTACATCTTTTTCTTTCAACCTTTAACTTGGAAGATATCATTCTATGAAAAACTTATAAAAATGCATTTCAATGATTTTTATTAGAAATAGTACAAAAAGCATTCAGCAGCCACATGTCAGTGGCAGCATCTAGATTCTTCAAATCCTTTCGTTAAGTGTTTGGTTTCTTTGGAAAATGAATGAGGGGCTTAGTTGACTAGTGTTATATGGGTTTTCAGTAAAGTCATATGTGTATTCTCTCTGAAGATTGCAGGCCTAACCATATGGATTCCAAACTATGCCACTGCCCAAGTAGGACTGCGTGATCCTTGCCAACCTCACTCCGTGTGTTGATGGATGTGCCCAGGATTCTGATAGCATGTCCTCGTTCCAGCACTCATTGCCTCTGAGATCATCATGAGATGATGAGATCTCTTCCTCGATCTTTCAAACACCCGTACCTATATTCTTTCAGTAAGTGAAGGAGTTGGAGGTGGAATGGTTTGTGCTGCTGATGTTTCAGTGTAACTATCGTTCTAAGAAAATCCTGCCCTAGACTTTCAGCAATTGTTCAAAACTTAGGTCAGTCATTGGCAATTGTCACTGTCACATTGTTCTTACATTGTCAGTGATAAATTAAGAAGAAAGCCCTAGGAAGCAAACCATAGTTCATTTGTCCTTTAAGCGTTAAAGTGACTTTTAACATATAATGTATCTTATTTTAAATCCAAATGGAACAAGTTCTTTCTAGAAAGCTGTTCTTAGAGGGAAAAACGATTAGGTCTAGACCTTCTCACTGGCTATATCAGTGGTGTTTGAGGTTGAAAAGTCACTTAGTGATTATGAATGAAAGGGGCTTTGACAACTTATGCAACTTCAAAGAAAGAGTAATTTATAAAAACTTGTGGTCATATGCTCTTTCTTCTTTCACCCCAGTTGAAAAGCAGTAATTTTTCATTTATTTTTCTCGTATATAATCACAGAAATCTTAAATTCCTCTCTAAGGACTCAATATAGTCTCAATGGAGTACAGGAATTTTGGAATACTTTAATGATTTAAAGTCTTATAATAAAAAAGCATATTTAAAATCATTACAAACACTTTGTAAAAATCATCTTTATTTAGTGTACTTTGAAAACATGAAAGTTAAGAATGGTAAGACATAGTACATCTACTTTAGACAGCTAAATTGTCTCTTGATTATTTTGGTTAGGTTGATTAATGTCTCTACCTGAAAACTAGTTTTTATTTAAAAATATTAAAAATAAAATTCATAGTTAATTTATTGATTTATCTACCAAGAATTTACTGAGGCCCTGTAATTGCCACACTTTCAGATGTTTCTGGAGATAATACACATGAATAAGAAGTAGTCCCTTCCTCAAGGCCAGTAACTTTAGTGGTAGACATGGATACTAGACATAATTAGAAGCATTGGTATGAGGGCATGACCCAAGCAAGGAGGTTCAGAAATCAGGGAAGTTTCTTTTACTTTTGGAATTTCCTAGAGTTGCTTCCATGTGCCAATAGCTACTCTTTGACAGTACTTACAGTTTTTCAAAGTAGGTCAAATTGTCTGCATTAAATGTGATGAGGTACTGATCTCAACATTAGCAGAAAATCTCATCCTGTGCAAAATGTAGTGGAAATAACGCTGGCCTAGGAGCCAGTCACTTCATCTTTCTATGTCAAGTTACTTACCTATAAGACAGAAATAGTACTTCCCAATTCACTAAGTTCTTGTAAGATCAAATGAGACATTATGTAAAACAATAACAAATGCTATATACTATACAAAAGAGTTCTTAATTTGAGATTATTAAGCAAGATTGTAAAACCAAACGGTATTCGTTTTGTGAAATTTTATAAGTGAAGGAAATAGTTCTGAATATCATGATTTTCCTTTTGGATGAAAAATAAAAGAGTGGTTGGATTTGAGGATTTTAGCATTAATGTCACTATTCAAAAATCTCTGCGTCATCCGTTTTACCATTTTGTTCTATATGGAATAATTCTCAAATTTTTCTGCACAGGTACAGTTTACACTCAAGTGAGAGGAACTATATCAAGTTTATCATTGCAAAGATTTTATGCTATTGTGGAAGGAACACTGGACTAAGACATAAAATCCCAGTTTGTGTAATTTTGCATGATTTTTGGTTTCTGGAGAAACTAGGAATAATAATTATTGTTTTGTCCACTTTATTAACTATGTGGACTCTGAGAAGAAGTACATCTGCCAAGAAAGAATTTTCATGATCAACTGGGCCCAAATTCTTAACCAGAATCTAGTAGTCATTGTTTACAGGAGGCCTTTCAGGCACATTGCCTATCAGGGAAAAGGCACAGACTGAGTTGCCAAGCCTCCTGCACTGTGCTCCTGCAGTCTGAGCTGAACATTATAAAGGAAACATATTTGACCAATGGGCTGAGACCTAACCTGTCCAACCGGAGCTTATTTGCATGTTTGCCAATCAATCAGAGAGGTTCTATAATGGCCTCTCTGGATGCATTATTCTGACTAATCAGGATAAAGCTATTTGGACCAATGAAACTGCAAAGTTAGATTAATTTGCATAAAAATGGATGAGACAGGGACCAAGGTGGGCGTTTTCTCTATATAAGCACTGGGGAGTACACTTTCAGTTTCCACCTGAGGCTGTTTTCTGGGATTGCAAACTGTTTACCTGAATAAAGTTTCTCCTTTTCTTGCACCCTAGATTGGAGATTCCTGTTGGCATTGGATTGGTGGTAGCGGCCTTTTGTTGACAACTAATTGGGAAAAGTAATTGATCAAAGCCTGAAATGTCATATAGATATAACTGGAATAAATTTCATATAGGTTATATCTGGAATTGGACTTGCAGGGCATATGTTGCACTGAAAGATTTAAAATTGTGGTAAATGCAACTTTTTTGGAATGTAGAATGACATTTAGTAATAGAATCTGCACTGGCACTTCCTTTATGTGTGTTATTTGTGCAGAACGAATAGCCATGATTTTCATTGCCTTTTCATGAGTCCTAGGGTGCAAGAACCTTTGTGAGAAGCTCTTAGCTATGTCTGCCTGAGTACAGAACTACTGCCAAAGAAGCTACAATGTAGCCATCTACCAGGGAATGCTCAAGCTATGTGGTATTTTTTGACCATTTTTTTAAAGGTCATTTATTTTAAATGAATTAAATGTGAACATGGCATACATACATGTCTCTGTCAGAGACAGATGGGACTTTTTCTATAGTGTTAGAAATTGTGGAATCTAGATATCCAGGAACATATTTGAACAACAATATTTTATGATGAATCAGAAAAAGATGAAACTATATTCTTTGATGTAAAATAATTGCATGATGTATGTTAAGAGAAGTATTGTAATCTATATGATAACAATGCCATAAATGGGATTTCATAGAAGAAATAAGGCTCAAAGCAGGTGATGGATCCTTAGTACTCACTAGTTTCATAGATCTCCATAATAGGACAGTAAACTACTTTCGAATCTTATCTTTTACTTAAAACCTTGTTTTAAATTATGGATTCTCCTTTGAAATAATCATGTGAAGTTATTAACTTGTTCATTGTTGGTCTTGTTCTCTCTATCCATCATACCCAGAATAGTGTCTGATGCTGAGGAGGGATTATTGTATTACTTGTTGAATGACTGAATGAAAAAAAATGAACTCTTATAACTTAATATTGATCTTACTTATAGCAGGTTGAACAGCCTTTGTGTTACAATATTTACTTGTGCGTACAACTCTCCTATTTGTTGTAATGTTTTTGAGGAAAGTGATGGTAATCTATTCATCCTGTATTGCTATGCTACTTTTGCCATAGTGCTTTGTACTTGGTAAAACTGTACTTAACAATGGTCTTTGAACACATGGATATAAGCACATTTGTTTAAATATAATTTAGGTATTCCTCTTGGTATTTAAACATATAAAAATGTTAATAAAATACATTTAATCATTATTCATTTTGAAAAGACTTATTCTAGCAATATTCAACAAAAAATTACTTGTGCTACTATTTAAGTTATTTTGAACCTTTATGTATCATTTTTATAAATTAAATGCTTTTTATAAATACTTCAGTCCAAACACTTGGACTTAAAATCACTCTTTAAGTTTATTACAATATACAGTTTATTAATTTTTAAGAAAATATAGAATTTATGAGTGGATAATTTCAGATGAAATTATCAGGTGACTGATAATGAAAATAATAGTCTAAAACTTAGGTAGGGATTGTGCATTGCATGTTCTAATTTTCCGTATCTCCTCTCAGATTTCTCCAACAGTCTTCAATTCAATTTCACATGTTCCCACACTGTCATTTGGAACTTACTGAGCATGACATACTTTGTTGAAATGAATAATCCCAAAGAATATCCAAACATTTATTTCATTCTATGTAACTATCATTTTAAATCTAATGTTTTTCTTTTTATCGGCATGTTAGTCAACAGTTTAGTGCTCACATTCTTTCTATTGTACATTTTCCAGTTGATAATACATACAAGGTGGTTTAAAGAGCATATATAATTCTTAGTTTGAGGATAGTGTTTTACCATCATGATGCTATGGTATAGAATAGTTGAGGGAAAGATCAGCAATCTCAAATTATGTTCAATGAGAACACAGTGGAAGAAGCTACATTTTACTTCTTAAGGTCTCCAGAAGGAAATTGTGAAATATCAAGAGAGTAAGGATAATAGCTCTAATGAGTAACAGGGAATATTTATGTACATGGTAGGAGAAAAAAAGTACTTTTAGAATCAGAAAAACTTTTAAAAACTGTAGTGTGTGAATGTTTGTGTATAAGCCCTTATGGGGGCAAAGAAGAAGCAAACAAAAAAGCCGGTTAAAATTTTTTCTCAAATGCTTTGCAATTAGAAAAAAAAAAGTGTTGTAAATCCAAAGTAGTGATTTTAAGCTCAGCCAACACTCAGCTTCTTACAAGAAAAGGAAGGAAACAGGACATGAGGTTTTAAAATTAGAAGATTGTGGTTAAGTAAATCCAAGTCCTTTAAGTGGCCAAATTTAAGAAAATCCTGTTCCAGTCTTTCCTATAAAGCCCAGTCGTTAAACAAAGAATATTTTCTCTTTTACTGACTCTCCTTTATCTACTTCCTTATTTATTAAACTTTTTCCCTAGATGTTAGATATCAGTGTATTCTTTGGAGAACTTGGAATATGAGCATTATACATGGTAAACGATGATAAATTACATTGTTAAGTGACCCCCTTTTTGATAAATTAACTCATGTTGGTAAGTAAACAGTGAGTCATTTTTTCCTTTTGAAGCCATTGTGATAGCTAAGACCCCAAGGAGCCCAATGTCATCTAACAATCAATTTCAAAGGTTGTGAGAGAGTGGTGAGAGAAACTGCCAGGCAATTTGACTCATCTGGACAGCCATAACGGTATGGTTTCTTGGCTTTATTTCAACTCTCTTAAATTTATTTTTCTTAAAAAAATAGTTTAGAAAACTTAACAAATTTTATTCCTATTTATGCATTAACTGCAGAGCAGGACTATAATTTTATTCTACAGAGAACTTGTATTTCTATGTAGTGGATAGTTCTATGTAATTTCTATGAGGTGAACATTTTATTTATGATTGCTTTTTCATTGTTTTGTTGCACAAAATTTGTTTCCGGATTCTTTAGCATTCCATACATGAAGAAATATGATTTCTTTGCTTTCCTTTTGACCCTTCTTCAATCCTAAAATTTCTCTGCAATACAGCAGCCAGAATGACCCTTAAAATATAAGAACGATCACATCACTCCTTTGCTAAAACCCGCCAGTCTTCTATTAAAAGGGTCTGCAAGGCCTTATTATTATCAATAATATTTTGATATTGATATTTAGAATTAATTGAGCCTTTATTTTTTTGGCTGCCACATGATCAATTTCTGAAATAACGTATGCACTTAAAAGAATGTGTATTCTGTAATTGTTGAATGTATAATTCTACATATATATGTTAGATTAAGGTTGTTGATTGTGTTGTTTATATCTACATCCTTGCTAATATTTTATGTGTTTGATAAATCAGTTTCAGAGAGAAGCATGTGAAAATCTCCTAAGTGTTGTAGAGTTTTCAATTTTTCCTCGTTGTTTTAGATTTTTGCCTTACAATGTGTAAGGCTGTATTTTTAAATACTTTCATGCTTATGAGTGTTATCTTTTTAGACCATTGTTTCTTTTATCAATGAATAATGCCACCTTTTCTCCCTATTAACTTTTTTGTCTTTTATTAATATCTCAAACAAAGTACTATTTTCATAAATATTTGCCTGGTCTTTCCCTCATCATTTTATGCTAAAATTTTTGTGTTATTGTGTTTTAAACTTTAGTAACTAGAGTGAAGATGCAGTAACCCAATCTCAGAATTTCTACTTCAATTAGTAAATTTAATTGACTTTTATTGATTATAATTTCTAATGTGTTTGATTTTATTCCCATCATCTTCTACTATGTTTTTCCTGAAATTTTATTTATTGTCATTGTTTTCATCTCTTTTTCTTTCTGTGAATTGGTCCCCAACCTATGCATATGATTTTGAAGTCTAAACAAACTTATATCTGTGCATTATGTATCTACTTATACATTTAATTGAACAATGTCTAAAATTAATCAATATCTCAATCTCCCTATTGATTTTATTGCTATGTTTATTCACTTAACATTTTAATCATATTTATTTTAATCTCATTTTCAGATTGCCCTACCATTTTGAGTGTAAGAGTTCTTGTTTTTTGAAACTCTCTCATGGTATCTTTCTCCTTCTTGCTATTTACAAATTTTAATTGTAAATATTTCAGTGAAAATTGTCAACCTGTGAAAGTTTTGTGCATGACCTAGGTTGTGGAGGCAGCAATTTTCCCCCAAGTTAATTTCTGTCATAGCTGCTGTACAGGTTTAATTGGTTCTTTTTTTTTTTCCTTCTTGACACAGGTTTCTCTACATTATGAATAAGTGTGAATTTGGGTTCCACACTCTGTGCAGGGTGGATATTCTTTTTCAACTCATAGCACATATTACATGGCTGACATCAGTGTTTCAAGGCCAATGTAAAATTTTTTTTGTTGTTGTTCTTTTTTCTGGTTCACGGACTCTAGTTTTCTTTTCATGAAAGAGACAACTTTTCTCTGGTTTTTGGATTTATGCATAGATTCTGGCTCTTAAGTTCTGTCTTCTTAACCTTGTACAAGATCTGTAGTGTTGGTTCTCATCCTTTCTTATTTGTGAAAACTTCAGCCTCTATTTATATATGTGGTACAGAAATCCTTTGTACATAATCTTATGCAGTTTGGAATGCATATGTGTCTGTTTGTATCTCTATCTATTATTCTCTACCTACCATCCGCCTATCCATCATCTGTCTATCTACCTATCTATTTATCATCTGTGGGTATTGGTAATTGTTAGAATTTTTTCCTTATATACACCAAAACACTTTTTGGTCTTCTATGGCATTTTGTCAGCACTACAACAAATCCTAGTTTTCTTATTCTGGCCTCAAATTATTACATTTTATTTTTCATTATTTACACATAAACACTTTTTTCTATCTGCTTTTTTCTTATCCACTTTTTCTATCTCATTTAATGTTTTTTGAAGGCAAAATTTTTAATTTTTGTTTTTGAATTTTATTTAAGACTGCTACTTATTAACAGGGGATGTTGGTGCCTATTAATATGGTTGATTTTTACACTTATAGCCAAAAGAATTCTGGTGAGTTCCAGGTGTTTAGAAAGAGACCACAGATACTTGTACACACACACACACACACACACACACACACACACACACACACACCAGGATTAAATGACGTTCCTAACAATTAGATAAAGATGTAAATTCTTATTGAAAGTAATACATTTTTACAGAGCAGGAATTCATGGGGCAAATATCACCTGAGCTTCCCTCAGGAGCAATGCCATTTAGTTATAACTGCCAGATCTGAGGTACTCAGTTCTTATCCCTTTATGCTCACCATTTGGAATGTCTTACACTAACAAACCAGGTATGTCTATTTCAGGGAATATTTACGTACATTAGATTTTCCTGGTTCTTGCACCAAGCTCAGTATTAGCACAACCACATGCTTACTTGAAAAGATATAAGAATCTGTGTACAGGTGTTCTGAATAATTTCTCAGACTTCAGCTTGCCACTGTCTTGGAAATCCTGTTTCTCCACAGGTCACTGCTAATTCTGATTGATTTATGATTTTATCTTGATGGTTCTGATAACGAATTTGGTCCAAATCCATTATCGTATAATACAGTTCATTCAGCAACAATTATTGAGCCCTGACTATCTCCCAAGCAGAATGTAGGTGCTGGGGAAGTAGTGGAAAAGATGTCATTCTTTTTGGGGTAGAGCTCATGGTCTGGTGAGTTCTCATGATTGTGTGTTTTTCTCCTTTTTGCTTATTATTGTTTTTGTTATTGTTAGTGTCCTACAAATAATTACCATGACATCTGCATTTATAAACACATAAAATCTAGATAAAAGCTACCATTAGACCCACTATTCTGCAGTGGTCTGATTATGCTCCACTCTTACCACTCAGTCTGGGGCATTGCACCATAAGGGAAACATAGACTTCCATTTACTCAGAAATGACAAGGGTGTTAGGGATAATTGAAAATATGTCATGTGAAAAACTCAGGAAAGGATTGGGGACATAGAATTGCTTATAAAAAATGTTGTGAAGACTTGTATTCCATAATCCCTTCATTTCTCTTTCACATAACTTGAATACCTTCTGAATAAAAAGTCTATCATCCTCTGTGTCTATCAATGTGAATGTCATATTAACTATTTCACCAGAGCCATGCACATGGCTCTAGTACAGTTACTACATTGTCAGAGGCTCCCAATGGCTAATAGTAAGGATCAGGCCCCTCCATTGTTGACTATTCACCAAATACCAATGTCAATGGTGGCTCATGTCTTGTTTACATGAAGGATGCTGAAGCTACCATAGTGTGCTAGAGAAGATGCTTCACATTTGTTTCTGGTCAAATCCAAATGTGAATGGTCTTTTATTTATTTAACAAGGAATAAAATATGGCTTTTCACACTGAGAATAAAGTCTTTCCATCTCTCTGTTCTGAAAATTGTGTTGTGCCACACATGGGGCCTCTGTGAACCCTGATAGTCACATTTCTTTCTACTAACTGAAACAAGCTTGTAGAAAATGAACCATCAGAAAGTTAAATATTTGTTATGGGTCCTATAGATGGAAAATGTGAACATGAAATTAATTTTTCTTTTTCTTGAAAATATGATCTATCTGTAAAGTGGTAAGACACCAATATAAAAATGATTCTTGTGCATGATAAATTCATAGCTCTCTACATCAATTTGGGGAAAGAGGGGATAAAAAACTGGAACTCTGGCCTGTTATCAAATTTAAATCATTACCAGACAAGATCATGCTAAAGCCCAAATACTGTGGTTTTGAACTATCTGAATCTATTCCAAATTACCCTCGGACAACATCAGACAGGTTTAAATTCCTTGATCTTATATAAGAAATTACTTTTTTGCTTGTACTGGTTCCATCTGTTCTAAGCTGCAGTGAACATGTCCCACTTGTGTCTGCAACCCCGGTAAAGGTGACTCACAGGTACACATGGGACAACTTGCCGGTAAAGGGTCACTGAAATTCCTTCCCAGCTCTAGTTCATCTGAGGTTTAACCCCTTACTTAGAGAAATGAAGAGAGAAGCAGAGGGGAACTGAAGGAATGATTTAACCCTCAATTCAAAAAAATCATTTATATTCTTTCCTCCCCTTTATCCCTGAAGTATTCAAACTATCATGCTCTAGTTCAAGGTTATATGCTCTAGTTCAAGGTTAACTTCAAAACATCTGTGAACACATCTTCTTTTATGTCCTTTGGGTATGTCAATTCAGTAAGATAACGTTTATACCAGCTCTAGTGAAGAAGATGAAGACAGGATTTTGCTGTAAGACATAAAGTCTGAGACACTGCAGCACTTTCTGGAAACATCTCTTTTCAATGAGAACTATTCATAGTTCCATCCTTTCACTCTATTTACCCTTCTCCTCTTTCCACTGGCAATTTCCAAAAATATAAAAAAAAATAAATGAGCACAATTGTTATATTGTAGAAATACACATGTCTAATCATGATATTTTCAGTAGTTCTTGGTTTGCAAATAGTACCTGGCATGTATTGAGCATGTAAGCCACAATATAATTGCTAGAATATAATTGACATGTTGGAAATTAAAAAAAAAAAAAAGTGTTGGTAATGGAAAGCAGACGAAGAGACTAGAATAAAGGAATAGAATCGGACAATAATGAGTCAAGAACTGGGTGACACATGAAAAATTGAGATATAGATACAAGAATGGGTACTGCCTGTAATGAAGATGTGTGTAGGATTGGTATTTCGCAGGGTGAGATCATGAGTTGAGTTTTGACTTATATTCAATAGTTATTAATGTGTAGCTATGTTCTCATTAGGTAAGTTAAAATCACCAGCTTATGGATGACAGTGTGTTTTGCCTTTTATTATTTTACAATTTTCCAAAGTGGCCTTTCATTATTTTAAGAAAAAATACATTAATGCCCTTAAAATAAGCCATTATTTTTTTTAGTAAAATTCAGACTCATTTAGATTATGAAGAATTTGAACCATTTATTTTGAGTCTACAAAGAGGTTTAATTGTGAAAGATTTTAAGATAATCTGATAATTTCCCATAGCAGTCCATGGCCACATTTAAAAATTTTCACTGTTGGGAAAATCATCCATATATTGAAGTTGAATGATTTGGTTTAGGCCAATTTTTTTTTAAATGTCCCTTTGATACAATTGCATGTCCCATGCAAACAAGAGCAATAATAATTTTAAAGGAAATTCAGTTGCGAAATAGTAAAAGTAACACCTTTATATTATAGAGCTTTCCACATTATAGCACACTATAATATGTGCATCTTATTTAATTTTTACAACAATCTGTGACAGAAGTATTTTTTTTATACTAAGTAATAGCTTAATATCACCACTCCTGAAAATTGCTGAATTGATAATTGAACCCAGCTCTTATAATGTCAAATCCAGGGGTCTCTTGGTGTGAACCTAGATTTTATGATGTGTGAAACCCAAATTGTACAAGAAGTAACCCTCCTCATGGAAAATAATAAAACCTTAAAATTCCAAAATTAGATTTAGAAGTAACTACTTAGAATATGGAAAACATAATAAGAAGTAAAAGTTTTTTAAAAAGCTAAGAAGTATGACATTTTACAATTCATATAAAAATGTAGTATTTTTATTAATTGCCTGACACATCCATATAATACTTTTTACCCTGACTTTTATTGTTGTTGGAATTACTCTTCGTATTCTTTGATTGCCTCTTTATATGACAATGATTTTGTAACTTCTTTACATTAAACAATAATTCAATCTATCTTCTGGAATCGTTGATAAAATTTCATTTATTGCTAGATCTGAAAACTTTCAGCTTCACAAGTCATATTTTAGTAATGTTGAGTAAATTTTTAGGTTTATTGTCAAATTTGGCAAAACTATTAACTCTCTTTCATGTATGGGTTATCAGATTTCATGGCATTCATGGTTACTTAATGCATTAATCAATTTTTTCTCTACTTTGTCCTTGCTGTAAAGACTTCATATTACAATAATACTGTAATAACTATGAATAGTTGCAGGTGGGTACTAGACTAATTGAGAGATCACTTCGTAAATTATATAAATGTTTAACTGCTAGGCTCTGTACACCTGAAACTAATATAAAATAATATTGAATGTCAACTGTAATTGAAAAAAAAAATAAAGAAGAGAGGGAAGGTGAAGGGGAATAAAAGTTTCAAATTTCCAGTTATAAAATAAATAAGTCATGGGGATATAATGTACAGCATAAGGAATATAGTCAATGATATTGTAATAATGTTGTACGGTGTCAGATGGTTAGCAGACATCATCGTGATCACTTCTTAGGTATATTAATGTTGAATAACTACTGTGTACACCTAAAACTAATATAATATTGTATGTTGGCTATATTTTAATAAAATTTTTAACAGAAAGAGAAGACTTATTGTGAATTTTGTTATTTTGTTCATGTCAGTGTTTTGTTTAAATCAGAGAAAATTTTAAGTTTTAACCAATGTATTTACAAGATTTACTGTTCTTCACTAATAGAATTTTCAAATAATCTAAGAAACTATTCATTATTTTGTTTCCAAGTTTGTATCTTCCTTTTAATAAATTATTGTTTTTAGCATGGTCTAATTTTTGTCATAATTTACATTTCAATGTGAGAATAAATTCTATTGCTTTCATTACTCATTTTATCATTTTAGTTCATATCTACTAATTTTTCATCACAATTTCCTAAGTGGCTTTTATAGATACGTTTAAGGATGACTAAAAAAGTTACGCTTCATTTGTGTCCAAATCAGGAATCTCCAGCTACATAATAATGTAACCAAACACTGATACTACATGCATTGCTTGATCAAAGAATATGTGAGGAACTTTGTCACTGAACAACTTGTTTTTCCATATCTTTTGCTGCATCTGTAGCAATTTTGTATGCCTTTGCATCTGGAATCTTTAGACTTCATCAGGCCACAATGAGTCAGATAGGCTTAGACATGATCCACTATGTTGGCATGCAGAAAGAGGGTGATTTCACATTTCACTCCCAAATGTATTAGTTGAAGCAGTACCACTGGGCTTGTGTTCTACACACACAGGATTTCTGATAAAATTCTAATGTAATTTCCATAGAGAAATAAAATATTTGGTACAATGGTATGCTGTATTGACTGTATTCCTTTCCTGATGAGGGAAAGCTTCCATTTTGTCTAGGCATTGATAGAAGGAAATCCTTCACTTATTATAACTTGACACATTTGCTGATTGGAAAACTATCCAAAAGATAGTTTGTAGCTTCATTCATTCATTCATTCATTCATTCATTCATTCATTTCTCTCTCTGTCTTCTCTCTCTCTCTCTCTCTCTCTCTCTCCCCCCCACCCCCCTTTCCTGCTCTGCTAACCAGATTCTTCCAGTCCTAGATCTTCCAACACATGTTCACATCACGGTTCACCTATGGCTCTGTCAATGGTTGGTAGGAGCACTTGTGGGAGATAGTCTATTGTTAGCAATAGACTAAAATTTCCATAGCTTTGCCGCAAACCTGCCTCTATGCAGTGCTACCATTTTTAAGATGTCAGTTTTGTATCTAAAGTTGAAATACTTGACTTTTTATTGGTTGATAAAAGCATAAAATCAGACTTATGACTGAGGTTATTTTTAAATGGAAATTTCATCTGTAATTTGTCAGCTGGTTGGCCGTTCCTCATGGGTCTTATTTATGTGTTCAGTGCTGTTTTGTTTTATCACGGCCTGCATGCTAGCCACAGATTGCTATGTATTGGAATGATTTGTTGTTTGCTGATACTTTTCAATAGTTAATGTCCATGCTATGCTACTTTACCTTACTTAAAGTTTTAATAACTTCCTCCTGCTCACCTTATTATTTGTTTTTCTTGTTTTCTCTTCTTAGTTCTTCTAAGATTGGATGATTTTGCAGGGAGCAAGCAAAAATGTTGGCAGATAGCCTGACTGTAGTACAAATTTCTATTGGTGAGTCTGTAGTATAGAAGTATCATATTTTTATATTAGAGTTTGCTAAGTTAATGTGTTACATATTGCAAGACTATACATGCCCTCACTATATTCATGTTTTCCTTTGTCTGAAACAATGGCACATATTTTGTTAGCTAAATTCCAAAAGAATTAATATCATAATCTTGATCTGATGTCCTGCCTCTGTGTTTATTGGATACGCCAGCTGTATGACTTTTCTTAGTGTAGCATATGAATAAAAATATCTTTTGTTAATCGAACTTTTTAATTTCAATATGTATTGCAAGCTGTGCTTAACAAGAAGATTACCACTAGGTTAAAAATTCTCCACATCTGGCTGGTACCATGACCCCAAATTTCACACATTTTTTTATGCAGAAAAAAAACAAAACACAAACCCATGGTTTACCTGAGGATAGTTTATAATACCTGGTGATGATTTATGATAAGGATGGGTGTTTATATTACCTTTGTCAGGATTCCCTTAGGTCTATAATTAACACATTTGCTAAATGCTATAGAATTCCCTGATTAATGGGAGCACTCTTTTAACTGAGTGACCCAAGGATATGCTGTATTTTAATCTCCACATGACGGCTACATTCACTTTTTCCAAACATTTTATTTGCCATTTATCACATTCCAGGCCCTCCCATTCTTTTCATCCTTCTTGTTTTATTGATGAATAATGAGTATGTTAACACTTTTATCTTGACTTGGGCAAATGAAGACTGACTTGCCTAAGAGCCTCTTGCCTGAATCAACTGCATGATTTCTGTGTGTTTGCTTCCAGTTTTAAGCTATAATTGCTTACACCTAACAGTAGCTATAAAATACACATTTACGGGAAGGCTTTATAATCTCACAGTAAACGAAAGTAATCTTATTCTGTGATATGACTATAAATGAAATCACAGTTTACAATGGCTAGTCTGATGCCCAGGTAAAACCATGGGCTTGAGACACAAGAAAATTCAGAAGAGACTGTGCCGTAAGCATCTCATCTCGTAAGCCAATATTTTTTTTCCAATTCAGTCATTGCTATGGTGGATATCTTAAAATATATTCATTCTCACAATTTTAATAAGTTAGCCAACTTTGTGAAATAATTTTTTTTCCTAAAGAGATGGATTATATGACTATGACTGAAGCATAAAAATCAAACTCATAGTGATGTGATAAACCATGTCAGTGTAGGAAAATGGAGAGTTAGGGATAAACCTCCAAATGACATTCATTCTGAGGATACTGAGCGTGACAAAATGTGGGTGTCACAGGAATTTTCATATACACGAGTGTCCAAGTTACATATGTATGTATATATACATATACTTATACATATACAAATATCAGAATAGTATAGATTATTGTAAAATAATTTTCTATAAAATATGCAGCCAATACTGGTTATTCAATTTGAAGCACGCACTGTTACTATGTCTTAATATTCATATATATGGACAATATAAAATATATGCACATGTGTATATTATTACATACAAATATTATTTCTTCATCAGAAAAAGTCAAACTTTTTGAAACATATTTGGCTGACCAAATCTCAGCTCTGGTCCCTTAAGCACTTTAACACTTTTCAATTGAAGCACATTTCTGAAATTGCTGAATTCATCTCTTACAAGAAAAAGAGGTTGTTCTTGTTCTTGCATCTTGTCTTTTAAATCTTCATGTTGCATTGATTCTTCCTGAGTAAGAGTCTAACTAAGAGTTATATTTTTAAGTTTTATCTTCTGTTTACAAACTCAAGACTCTCAGGCTGCTTAGTCACACTGGATTGATGTTTAGTTATCAACAAAGATTTTATTGAAGCAAATTCAACCATGCAGTCTTTCATTTTTCTTTATTGCTCACAGCACTATTCATGGAAGAAAGTACTAACTGAGATGAGAACTCACTTCGATGAATTAACGTCCTCTTATCTTTAATATTATGTACCTTTAATAGCACATAGTTTATATAGCTTTTGCTGTTTTAACATCACAATTTTACTTCCTCTGTCAGATATATTACAAATATATATAAAATATATAAAGTGAGAAAACATGTTAAGAATAAAGAACTGAATGAGAAACTGCTTCACATTTACTAAGTGACAATAACTAGTTCTACTTAGTCTATGTCTTTTCTAAATGTATTTAGTATTTGCACAATCCTGAGATTTTTCAAAGGATGCCATTAAAAATAAGTAGGAGTGAATAACTGGGGCACTAATTGTATTGGGAAAGTGGTTGGATATATTTGGGAGAACATCAGTCCTCTTCCATCAAAGAAAACTTTCTTGTTATCTCCGGAAGCTCTGGCCCTAGCCTATGAGATTAATTTTCTTCAAAGGCTCTGTGCTGTATTTGTGCTTACATGAAGATATCAGTAAAAGTCCTTCAAAATGCAAATTTTCAAAATATTATCCTCTTTTAGGTCCAATAAAAAAAAAAAAAGTCCGAGTTTAAAATAGTAGAAACAATTTTATAAAATTTTTGTGATTCCTTTTACCAACAACAAAAAACCTTCTAGTTCTCCTAAATTCCATTTCAATACATTATTTTCTCTGTTTTTTGCAAACTTGTGGAGGAATTTTGGTACTTCTGTCAGGCAATTGAAATGTCATTAATCATGTGAATCCCTCAAATTGCTAAGTTTTAAATTTTTTATATATGTCTTCTGATTCTCATGGTCAATATTACAAACTGAACTTGAGCTGAAAATTAAGGTATTGTGTGGTGAAGATTTTTGTAATCAAAAGGCCTGGCGGGGGAATCTTGGCTTTAGTACTTCTCAGTTGTTTGGCTCGAGGCTGGTAACTTTGGTGCACTGAATTTCAGTTTTCTCTCTTCAAAAATAGATACAACAGTGTCTAATTCACAGAGTGGTAGACTGAATTAAATCATTCACGTACATTATTTTAAGTGTGTAATTTAAAAATTTTTTATATAGTAATGGATTTTAGGCATCATTGTTATTATTGTCAATAACTAGGTAAATTAATAATTAGGTTGTTATTGTCAATAACTAGGTAAATTGTTATTATTGTCAATAACTAGGTCTCATGTCTCCAAAAATAGTGAATGTAAGTAATTGTGAGAGCAAGCATCCCACTGGACACTGTGTAATAGGGGCTGAGAATATAGTGGGGAAATACTATGCAAAGGAACACATCGCATACATTAGTGCTTACTGCTGGTGGATAAACAGTACTGATAGATGCTGAAGTTTCCGCTCTTGTTTTAATGGATTAAACTGGAAAGGAAGGTTGAATATGCATTCAGAAAAGAAAAGGCACTCTTGACAGAGAAATCACAGCAACCACAAATCTGGTTCTATTTTATCAATTAATGTTGAAAATTATTATTATTGCTAATAGTTCCTTAAAAACTGTTAAAAATATTACAAGGAGAACAAGTACAGCTGTTTGGCACACTGTAGGTATTTATAATAAATATGTTTGATAGTTCCTGATATAAAAACAGCAGTGCTACATTGAGCTTCAGTAGCCCTCTTTAGTAATATGTCAAAACTATAAATTTTTCTTGGGAGTCATATTATGTAACATCATGTGAAATCAAGCACTAGCAATTTTTAAAAGAAATAAATTTAAAGGGTAAGTAGGTTACTTTCATCACCTTTCCAATCTCTCAGCCAAGAGCTTGGTTGATAATTTAAAATACAGAGAGACACTTTGGCAGAGTCTTTAAAATCAATTTGTAATTTCAGCACTGTATTATACAATTAATCCTAAGAGCATTCAACCAGTTGAATGACTGAAATATCTTTCACTTAAATATATATAAGAAAAAAACAAAGAAAAGAAAAGAAAGAAGAAAGAAAGGAAGGAAAGAAAAAATAAAAAAATAAAAAAAGAATAGTTTTATTTGTTTATATAATTATGTATATGATGATAAAATATTTCAATAAATGTTGCTGTTCAGTTGAGGTGAAATATATAGATTGAATATATTAAAATTTTCCTGAGCTATGTCTGTAAAAATAGCAAACATGTTTTGAGAATGTCAAGTGAGTTCTATCATAGATTGATGTAAACCTATTTATGAATGTGCAAAATTCTATATTAACATTTGCTTCTTGTTTTTGGTACCCTTTACAGATGCTTATCAATTATTAGATAATATCCCAAAATTGTTTTGGCTTTGTTGATTCTTTAGCAACAGTGGTATTTTTTTCCCCCCACAGTACAGTATGATATCCTTATAACTTGTTAGTCAATCATTTCTTTCTCTTGAGTAACATTACTGGTTGATGCTTATTTAAAGATGAGGAATCCATAAGAAAAATAAGAACACTATTTTACAAAAACTTTTTTTTTGCAGATATTAATTTGCATCAATAATGGCATTATTAAACAAAATTTCTGTACACATTATTGTCTTTGGAGCTACAAGAAATATAAATATGGAAAGTAATGATCTTATATAGTTAAGGGATATGAAAATTAAATAACTGGTTAAGGACAACTCCCATCTTCTACATGCTTATAAATGGAGGGTGATTTGTGAGATTTATGCAGGAAAAGCTTTATATCTTTTATTTGTCTGCATATTTTAGCATGACTCAAACAGAAACCCCCATGTGTGCCAGGATATTTTTCAAAAGCTTTTATGTGATAAATGGCAAAAGAAAGGCACAAAGTTGGTAGGAACTCAGAGACTCCAAAGATCACATCTTGTTGATGGTGGAGAGACTCAGAAACACTTCGTGGGCCAGACCCTGAACTCCAGACTTCCATATGTTACCTGCTTGCTATCTTCTATTGGATGTTGATTAGGAATTTCTAATTTATGTCTAAATTACCCTCTGAAAATGAAGAGTGCCTAGGTTTACAACTCAGCTCTGCTGCTTTTGGCTGTGTGTCTTTGAGAATCACTTCACCTTTCTATGCCTCATTTTCTCCCTATGTAAAATGAGGAAAATAATTTTTAGTATCTCAAATTGTATAAAATTTAAATAAATGAATATATATGTATATATGTATATATATGTATATACCATATAGTGCTCAATATTATACCTCATTTATATTAAATATTATCTATTTTTATTGCACACTTAGCCACAGGTGAAAGTTCATAAATTTTGCCTATTCGCTCATAGGATATTCACACTTAACAGATTGAATAATAGGGAAAGAAATGAACCATGCCAGCGTTCAGTTGTAGATCTTACAGTATATAGAAACTTAAATTCTGATAAAAGCACTTTTTCAATTAAATGGGGAATGTTTTATTAAATTAATAGTGTCAATACAACTTGTTTTCTATCCAAAATAAAATAAAATGGAGACTCTGCCCCATATCATGCAGAAAATAAATTCCTAATAAAATAAAATATTTACATGAAAATAAAATGGGAAATAAAGTGAATATTATATTATTTAGTGGTTCGAAAGATTTTTTAAACCAAGACAGATATTTTATAAATTATGAAGAAATATTTGCACCCATCCTTTAAATTTACAGAAAATAATATGATCTCAAAAGATATCCTATAGATTGAGAAAATAACTTTCTAATGCATATGATGGATTAAGTCTTAATACCTAGATTTGCAAAAGCTTCCTCAACTTAAAACTAAACAGACTCATAACCCTATACTAAAATGATTAAAATGAAAGTGATGGAGTTATAAGTAGATGGCTAACACATATATGAAAATATACTTAGTTTCAGAAACATTCATTTTGAGTCCTTCTGGTGAAGTTTCTTATGGTACGCATATAGCCAACATCTGTCATAAAGTATCTATGAACCAAGGTCATGGTTTTCTGTCAGTATTTTATACTGATGTGTCAGTTTTTCCTTAGTATTTTATTGAATTTTCTTCTTTCAATTTATATTCTTAGTATAAGCTTATATTCTTAAAATATCAAATAAAGCAGGTCACAAATTATGTGATTAATTGAAGAATGTAGCTTAATACATTTGTTTTTAGAATAAATTGATACTGTGTTGACTTGTCCATAGAACACCATACAGTGGTTATACTAACCATCGAACTAAAGGAAAGGAGGTGACTCAATTGACTAGAAAACTGGATTCAATTAATGTTGAACATTTCCTTGGTATTCCACATGCTACTGAGGTGCTAAAAAAACAACAACAAAACATCAGTGCATTGACTATTTTCCTCAAAAATTAGTTTTATTATACTGCTCTTAGCTTTTATGCCCTTGGTCTACTCTTTTATACTCATTGTTTTATTTACCATGAGGTTATTTTTGAGAACTTTGCTTACCTAATTATACAGTGTCTTTTTAATGGAGATGTGGGAGTCTTTTTCTGGTTGTGTTTTTCAAATCTTTATACTGTGGATAGTTGGGTTTTCTGAGAAATATTTCTGTTTTAACTTTATGGCAACTGAATAATGGGATTTACTAGGTTTCCACTTTGAAATGGCCATCAACAAATTCAAAGATAAATTTGTTGCTTATTCCCCAATAGGCATTTTATATGTAAATTGTATTCCTGGCTTTATCTTACTTATTTTTACCATGTTTTCCCTTTGCTCACATTTTCTCATATATTTTTATTTATATTATCGTTATAAAGATGAGCTTGTTGGGAACTACTTTATTAGCAGCTGCAACTGGCATTTACCCTTGCTTCTTGTGTAGAGAAATGTTTTTATTTCGAGCAAAACATTCACTGGTCTGTATAGGTAGATGACAGTCCCAGGGACAACAAGAATGTTTTCATGCACCAAAACATCAGAATGCAAAGGTCAACTTAACATGAGTTATAAAAAAGGCTTGCCTTGCTTCTAAAAGGGAGAAAGAATGAGTAGAGAATAGAAGGGGAAAGAAAAGAGAAGAACCAGAAAAATGGTAGAAAGTCGCATGTCCTGTAATAAAACTTCACCATGTGCCCCTCTAAAATCTTCAGTAATATCAAAAAAGATTTTTTGTTTGTTTGTTTTTTGCCAGCTACCAGGGAAGGCTGACTTTCAGGCCAAGGTCCATGTGGTGACAGACCGCAACCACTGGTGGGGATGAACAAAGCCAAGGGCAGGTAGAGTGGAGGACAATGGTCCTCTAGCAATTAGCTGAAATCTGTTGAAGGACTCAAAACTCTCATAGATCCAAAAAATGGACGTGGTGCTACTGAAGAATCAAGGCTCATATAATAGCTACACTTCTATGTTAATAATTAAATGCAAATACTTTTGAAATTTATTGTACAAGTATCTTATAGTCCCTGAGATCAGATTATATTGTTGGTGAATAAATATAATACATTTTAAGGCTTCAGTATTCCCTAGTTATTCCAATTTATTTATTATGTATGCTGTGTTTAAAACAAATTATTTTTGTCTTCTTCAGATTTTACTTCCTTTCATTAAACAAGGAGTATATATAGAGATCTTCACATTTGGAGATATGAAACTTGTGGATTATTTTACTTAACAGTCATTAAGGAAAATAATAGTATGCTTATAAAAATGTAGATTCTTTGTTATTTTTCCTTAACAAAATCAATAGATGCTGATGATTTTAATAGAAATTAAATTAATGAATAAAATCAGGTTTTACTTTCTCTCGAGTTTTATTCTAATATTAATAATTCTAGTCAACCCTTTACCCTCCCCAAAATATCATGTCAACAAACCAAACACAGATGACACACTCAATGATGTATAATAGATACAAGTCATGTAAATATTCTGCAAATATTTAATAGGGGCATCTATGTTCCAGGCACTTTCTAAACACTAAGAATAAAACAGCAAATAAAATAGACCTACATCTTCATGGAGCTTATATTCTAGTAAGAGGAAACAGGCAGTAAGCATAGCAAATCATAAAATATATTACAGAATATGAAAAGTTCTAAGAAGAAAGATGAAAATGGAGAAAGGGGATACAGAGGCATGTGGCGCTTAAACATTTAAATATATGGACAGAGAAGGCATCACAGAAAAGGTGACATTTGAGTCAACTTAGGTCTCAGAGGCAAAGGGGTAATGTGAGTGGAGGACATTCAGAATACCAGGAAATAGTGAGAGCAAATATTCTAAAGGGGAAGTTGGCCACTGTTTTGGAGAAACAGCAAAGTGACCTGTGCTGCTGGAGTGAAGTGGGAAAGGTGGGAAGTAGTAGAAAATGATGGCCAGCTTTAAATATCTTTGTAGACCATTATAATGGATTTAATTTCTTTTTCCTTTGGAAAGAACATTTTTGGAAAGTTCTGAGTGTAGATTGCCATAATCTGAAGTGCTTTAAAAAAGGATCGCTTTGTTGTGATTAAGAAAAGATATAAAGGAGGGAGAATAAATAGCTAAAGACTAATTAAGATGCTAATGTAAAAATTCACATAAGAACATATAGTGGCTTAGACCAGAGAAGTCGTGGTGAGGAGTGGTTAGATTTGAGTGTTAAGTCCACAGGATCTGTTGAATCATTGAATCACTGAAGATGCTGGGTTGGGCCCTGAACAATCAGAAAGATGGAGTTACTAGAAAATAAATTAGGGAATACTGCCAAGAGAGTGGATTTGCTGGGATGATGTGCAGTTCGCATTGGCTCCCTTTTGAGTTGGAGATGCTTCACACCTTATCTCTACTTAGATATCCAAGTGGAGTGCTAAGCAGAAACAACATTACCCAGTGTTCTCTGTCTCTCTGTCTCTCTGTCTCTCTGTCTCTCTGTCTCTCTCTCTCTCTCTCTCTCTCTATAATTGCATGTTTAGGAAACTCCAATGATCTAGAAAACTTCAAAAGTTCTGTTTTCAGCTGACAAGGTATGTTTTCCCATCAGCTATGTATAGCTATTTCTGCTGCTTTCATTATCTACTATATGAAGGGCGCTGGCTTCTACTTGATTCCCTAAAGTGCTTAATACACCATTCACACTGAAGAGATGCACATAAGTCATCTTTCTCAGAAAAAAAGGCCATGAATACCAACAAATAGTTCCTCAGAGCCTCACATGGTTTTCAGGAGGTCAATAAGAAATCCAAAGAGAAAAAAGACAGACATGTGAAATTAGTGTAGGTAAAAAAAAAAAAAAAAAATCATAAGAGACTTAATCCTTTCACTTTAAAAAATCACTGAGAATAAATAAATGTTTCTGACTATCAAGGACTTTTTGTATTAAAAGGCCTGAAAGCAAGCTAGTTGTGTCTGTGGTATTATTAGCAGGACACTTCGTTTGAGAGTCTTACTAGTTAAGGCTGTAAAAGGAGCAACAGATAAGGTGGAGTGCTCACAACTTAGCAACAGCTCGGAAAGTATTGTCAATACATGCTCCAGTTTGAAACAGGGCCAAGTGATACGATGTGATAATAATGTACAATTGAAGCAGCATTTCAGTATCTAATCTTGGGATTAGAGAAGATCTGGGGTTCACACCACTGAAGCCATGTCAGGGTGGAATTTATAGCTCCTGTCCATTGATATTAATAACAGCCACAGGTTAGTGGAGACAAACTTTGATACAGTTTACTGCAACATGTCTATGATAAAGTGTTGAAACTTGCTCTTTATACCAAGAAAAAACACAAAAAAACAAAAAACACCTCACCAAAGTGTTGTAATAGAAACTAAACCATCTGGTTTCCACTATCACCATGTTTTGTATAAATGTTTCCAAAGATCTAGTTCTTTGATTATGGCCTTTTGTAAATTCATTTAAGAAAAATTTGGCCCCACACCAACATTTCCCTACACAACAATGACTGCACTCGTCAGAGATTCATTCACTAACCCAACCTTTCGTAGTTAGCATAATGTTGAAACAATTTGCATTTAGTTCATAATATGCAAACAGGAAACCCCACAGAAGTGTCTTACCAGTTCACCAATAGCTGACCAAGAAGGCAGGAGGGAAGGTGAGAGGGTGATCAAGGTCGGAAGAAGAGGATGAGTGAAGAAGGGGAGCAAGGAGAGGAATGGAGTGTGAGAGAGAATACAAATTGGAAACAGAAGCTTGAATGAGAAAATGCCATTTTAGAAAGTAATGTTCTAAATTCTGCTCTTTAAGTCATGCCTAGAAGCTGTCCAAACTGTAGCCAAATAATAAGATTATGTCTGATTCCCGACCCTAGCACTGTCAGACTTGGTTAGTGTGATGTCTGTAATGTATTTGGTGTGGTTACTTCTTGTTTTGTAGCAGCAGCAGGAATCCTCTACATTCAACATAAATTGTTTACAGGTTTTGTTTTGTCATTGCTGAATTTACATGAAAATTTAAAAGTGAACATTTTACTCTACAATATATTTTTTCCCCCCAACTGATAAATAAAACTATTCCAGCAGAAATGGAAACAACTACTTACAACCAATAATTATCTTTCATGAGACTTATGGGAGATTTCATGGGGTAAGGTAATATTACATTGGCATGAAAGAAACTTTGCTCATTTTTCTATTAAAACTACATCACTGCATTGATTTAATAATATTAATAATTAATAATATTAATAATAAAACCGACACCAACAAGAGAATAAGGTTAAAATTGGAAAGCTTAATTTGATGCCTTTCTTATTTTTAAGACTATTTCTGTCTTTTTCTTCATTTTGTCTCAAGAAATGTTTATTTATAGATTCAACACACAAAAGTATTAGAAGAAGAAAACAGATTTGGCTAGGGGATATGATATTGACATTAATTTTCAAGCTAAAGATTTCATTAATTCTTTTTCATTTTTTTCTGTTGTGGAAAAATCGTTTTATTTCCTAAGAATGCCTATATGATTAGTTAGTTATTGTTTTTGACTTCCAAATGGTCTACACTTTAATATGTTGCTATGATTAATAGTTCTAATAGTTGTTGGCTTGATAGGTCCATAAAAGAATGGACAGCTCATTATATGGGCCTTATTCTTAAGAATGGCAATTAAGACTAAGTCCTGTGTTTAACAAACTGAAGAATATAAAGTTCACACTCCTGATGGAAATGAAGTTTTAGGATGGATGCTTTGATTTCTATTCTAGGTCCTTAAGTTATTAAAAAATAATTCTAAAAATTACACTCATATTTGGGTGTACACTCACAATCTGAGATTGTTTGCATTGCCTAATATCTGATGAGATGCCAAATAGTAATAATGTCGTTATTTTGTTGTTATTTTTATTACCGTACACATTTTAATAAAAAGCAATAAGAAAAATAAAAGCATTCAGAGATAAAGTCTTCTTGAGATTATTATACTTGGTCACTGTCTTCCGTGCAAATTCTAATTATCACCTAGTGTTCTGGCAGTATTTTGGAGTGAATTAGCTTTCAACATTTTACTTTTCTCAAACAAAGACTCTTGGAACTGTATTCTTCTAGCTTGTAAATCGGCAGTAGTATTTTTTTTTTTTTTTTTTGTCAATAGGCACGCGGAAAGCCTTAAAAAGACACATTTATTTCATTTTTAAGAAATTAAATCCAGATTGAAAGCTCTTCTCTCACTACTGTTGGTTCTCTTTAGAGTGATTCTGTGGTGGTGCTGGGCCCCAGGAAGCATTGTAACATGTGTTGGCAATCTTGCAAACCAAATTTAGAGTCCCTTAGATTCAATACCAGGATATTTATTAGGAGTAACGCTTGCCTTGAGCTCTTTCTGTGGGTTGATGGTAAACCACTGGCAATGTTTCTAGGATGAATTTTTCTTGTTTATCCCTGATGATGTTTAATGCAAAGCTAATCCACTTCCTATGACATCCCACTAAGGACTAGTCACTCTGTTAATAGCTAGCAGTCTTACTATGCTTTCCAATTGGAGTATAAAATTAAGGTTCATATCTTCTTGGTAGCTTTCATTTATGCAAATTAAAATTATTTTGAGACAATAGGAAAAAGAGTACATAGAAGACTAGTTTTCTCTTGTTATTTACGACATCTCACTGCACTTTGTTTTAAATGTACTTGATTTGTTCTGAATTATTTTTTGAAACAATTCCTACTATTTTTAGTCTGAGCCAATTATACACATAATTCAAAAACTATAAAAATAGAAGACTGTTGTTGTTTAACAATATTGATTTACTTGTCCCACTTAATGTGCTTAAAGTGCTGACAAATGTTTAACAACTGGCTGTCCAAAACAACAAAACAAAAAACAAAACAAAATCTATTTTCTATTATTTGCAAATATCCAGGGTATAAACTCTCCCACCTTGATCAATTCCAATCTAACAGCAATAGCCTGATGTCAACTGGCTTTACTATTCTTAAAAATTTAACAATAAGTTCTAGCAATGGCTAGCTTCCACACACTACTAGAAAAATACTGCATTACATATAAATTTGCTATGCTATTAAGTGCAATCTTTCCCTAATCAAGGAACTGAAAATTATGCTAACCTTCCGGAGAACATAACAATGCTCTCTATAAGAGTAGATTGTCTGGAATGACACTCTTTGATCTCTACCAGAAAGTCCTGGAATTTGGAAGCTTCTGCTCCCATAATTCGTGTTGAAGAAACTGAGACCCAAAAAATATAGATTAATTTTTTGCAAGGTTAAAATGGCAGCAATAAGACTCAAATTACATCTATTGGGCCTCAGCGTTCTTTCCATTAGCTTATCCTTGTTCCTCAATTAATGCTCACAGAGATAATTTTGAGTTGCCTGGCTTTTCCTTGGTCTAGATAGAGGTAGTTTGCTGCTCAGTTGTTATAATCAACTGTTAAATCTCAGGAGGGCTATGGCATGGGTCAGTAATAATTTTTCACTTCTTTAGTGAATATAAATAATGATTGTGCAATTTAAAGTAAATCCTGCAGAAGGAGTATGTGCTCTTATCACTATGATATTTCTATTTTATCACTTCAGATCTCAGCCAAACATGCAAATGAAAGGCACAACTTTTAATCCACAGTTGTGATCTTTCATAAATTTTAACTAGAAAGTCATTCTAAAATCTTTGCTATAAAATCCCGAGCTGGTATCTGCCTTTACCTGTTGTTAACCTGTATAATTCTTCTACTACAATATTACTAGATTATTTACCTCCAAGTTAGTTTTCATCACTTCTCTGTTTAAAGTGAACAACAACAAAAATATTGCTGTCCTTCATCCAACCCAGTAAATCTGAACTCCTGACCCCTAACCACTGATGACAAGGATCAACCATGTTTTGCTCACCTCTATCCTTAGTGTCACCACACTGCCTGGCCCAGGCCCATATTAATAATAACCTTACATATGTACACACATATGCTCTGTAAATGGGAACTACTATGATCCTTACTTTTCATCTGAAGAAATAAATACAAGTGACTTTCCCGAGGACTCATAGCCAGTTAGTAGGAATGCCTGGATTTGTACTCAGCTTTTCAGATTGTATTTTAACCACTGCACCATACTACCTTGTTGAATATTTTTGACAGCTTGACCTAGGATGGAATGTTCACCTTAGTTTGGTATAATCCCATCTCCCTAGGTTTTCTCTCTCTAAGCCTCTGGGTGATGTTTTGATTTCAGGTATCCTACTCTTCTCATTATGATCCAAACGGGCTCCAGAAATCCTCTGTGTTTTCGCTAAAAGTGTTTCCTTTACTCTTGTCGTTGGAATTCCCCTTATGACAAATTAAATTATACTTGCTCACTGTCTTCAATGTCCTCACCTTTCTTCAAGGCTATTTATTAACCATCTCAGTCTCTACTTCTCAGAGTGCTCTCCTCCCTGAACTCCAGACACTGTTTTGTATTTCTGGTTGTCTTTTATGGATGTCAGTCTTCTCCAGGCAGTTTGGATCACTTTGAATGAGGACAATGCATTATGTGTCTTTATATTATCCACTGTAATCTGTGCAATGCCATAACCATGCTTTGATGTTTAGTAAGTACAATTTGATGATAATTCTATTTGACAATTATGCAGATATTTGCAGGCATTTCACTGTACCTAGGAAGTGAGATCCTGGAAAAGGGTACTGTGCTGCTCCAAAATGCCTTTGACAAGTCGAATGAGGTCTGATACAGACAATAAAGAACAATTCACCTGTGAAGAGAAAGCTGTCCTAAGGACACAGACTGAACATTTCAGCGAGAAGAGACAGAAACAGAAACATAATGGGATTAGAGTGGGTAACAAACTAAATGGGAATTAGCAGCGTGCCTTTATGAACCCTGCATAAATAAAAAACACAGGGGCAAGAAAGCTGTGCTAATCCTCTTACTAGACTTTACATGGGTCAGGATTTCTTAGGAATAATTCCCCCAGTTCTGAATTGTTCTCTTTCCACTGAAGTGATGAGGAAGGGAGTATAACAGTAGGGATTTAGGTGATATACTGGAAAGATAATAGAAAAGAAAGGAGCATAAAACTCATTCCGTTTTCTGCTCTTTGAAAACCATTTAACTCATAGCCATGATTTTACAAAGAACTGCTCTCAAACCAAATGGGAGCGGGAGTTAGCATCATCTACAGTTTCTTTACAGTTCACTAACTTCTTTGTGAACACTGTTGGCTGTACAAACCTGATGATCAGGAACTTCCACACAACACTTCATCTCAGACTCTACTACCACACTGCATTCACTTGAAAGAGCAAAAGCCAACACTGACTGCTTAGGGAACTCCTGACTGAAGACCATATTTATATATTACGTTAAGGAAACGCTCATCCTTTGCTTTTGAATTGCCATATCAAACTGTTTGTAGCCCCCTGAAGCTAGTGAACTTCCTAAAAGTGATTTCATGTGGAATGGTGACCCTTTTAGTTACGAGGAAGCCTGGTTGGATTTCATGGTGGTGATGATTAATATTAAGAATTTTGCATGCTTAGGAATTTCTTCAGTTTCACTTTTTCTAGTATGACTTGTTATTTCATATAGTTCTATAATAAACATGGAACTCACCTTTACGAATTTGGCAACATTAGAAGCATTTCACACTTATTCCATCTGATAACTATCTTTTGATGTGGTATTATTATACTTACTTTAGTAGATGAGGAAACAGAGATTAGATATCTATTCAATGAAGTAAAACTAATAAATGCCTGACTTTATGCTCTTTCTCCTGTATAACTGAGTCAACATAACCTTCTCTTTGACACAGGTCAGTCAGATCATAAATGCCCTGATTTTTTCACAAGTTAAAATGTGTAGTAAAAACTTTCAGCAAAGAAATTTTTGTCACATGCTCGCATTGATAGTGTAAATAGTCTAAATGACACGAAAGTGAAAACAGCTACAGTGTCTCCTGTATTTTTCTAAAATAGAAAATGGAGACTTTAAAAACCTTCTGATAAAGTATATTACAGAGGCATTTATTAGGAAACATCAGTATAAAGATACAGTGAAGAATCTTTTTAGAAATCACCTCTAGTAATTCAAATTTGTAAACATTTGAATTCATAAGCGCTATTTTTATTGTGAATATCATTATCACCATAGCTTGTATTTTTACCATTTTCCTTGTTGTCATAATTTCCTTTTTCCATTAATACTTGGGCGCTTCCTGGAAGTGCTCGTCCTTTCACTCCAACAGGCATAATCGTGGAGTAACTTTACACTAACGCTTCTTAAATGGCTACCCCTTGACATGCTAATTTTTCACAGGCGAAAACTGCAGCCTGTTAAAAGTAAATGCATTCCTTCTAGGCTCCAATGGTGGATTGAAGCTCAGATGACCACTTGACATTTTACAGGCATTGATGAGGTGCTGTCCCCTCTCTGGAAATAATCTAAACATTGATCCCAATGAACTAGGGGAACCCTAGATAAGCAGGGGAAATGTGTTTACAGACATTTTTGGGTCATTCAAGCTGTATTACTGAAAGCCAAACACTTACAGTTTTAGAGAGTAGGAGGCAGGGAAAAAGGGCCAGTTAAATATATTTTTTAAATTCTCACATATAAATAATCCTTTGGCTATCTTATTAGGTTAATAAAATGCAAAACATATTTGTTACTTGTTAGGTGATAATGACGCTCATATTAACAGACGTGGGATAACATTAAAGTGTACCAAATAAGATTCTTTTTTCACTTTCTAAATATTTTGGCAAAATGTTAAGAAATAAGCATTTGTTTAAAACATATGACTACTAGACACTTGCTTTAGATTTGTTTAAAAATGCTAAGTCATTCTTGAAATAAAGGGCTATAATGATTCTTACATAAATACAAGGGTTTAATGCTTTACAATTCATGCACTAAGAGGTATGGTTTAACTGTTTACACATCTGGCAAACTGCAGTTCTTAATCTCAGCCTCAACAGGGTATTTACTGATTTTGATGGTATTACAGGTTCAAAATTCCAGGTAAAATGTAACTTTTCTAATATAGAAAAACAATAGCTATATACATATCAACATGTTTGTTTTTTAAACATTTATTTTAGGGAGCTTGACAGTCAGACAGAAACATTTCCTAGAATGTAACTTTTTCCATTAAGATGATGATTTTTTTTCTCTTTATGTCATTGATTTATCCCTAATGCCTGACATATGGTTGATACTTAGTAAATATTTTTCAATGAATGAAAATTCAGTTGAGGAGTGTTTATTCAACACAGTCTAGGAAAGAGTATGCCTGGTCTTGCTCAGCTAGACAATGGGTATGACTTCCTTATATTTATTGCTACATGAGACTGTTTGATGAATGCCAGTATGCATTCAAATCATAGAAGTAACATTCTACCCTCATCAAGCACACTTTTGATTAAGATTTGGCTTTCTATGTTGATTGCATATGGGTTAAAAAATATCATATTGTGATGAAACCTTTGTCTAGTGTTCAGTTACCTTGGAAATCACTATTCCTTTATATAGATTGATGAACTAAAATTAGTATTATAGTCAGCTATTTCTAGAGCTTGATAATGTTAGTCTGTCCCTGGAAGACAGTCTATATGTGGAGCAGTGCAATATACTAAATACTGCATAGGGATAGAAAACAAACAGACTACTGTTCTTCAAGAGGAAGTTGGATTGAGGCACACATGAGACTTAATCCTAAATAAACCATATACTATAAATACATATCAGTGCATTTGTGTGGTATAAAATGTGTATATGTGAGCCAAGGAATAACAAAAGTAAAGTTAAGGAAGGCTTCTTGGAAGAAGAAAATGAAAATAGATTGGCCTTTAAGAAAGAGAGTATATCACAGGTAGTAAAAATGTTATGGATACAAGATATGAAAATGGAATAAAGAGGTTCTATAAAGGAAGGATAGGTTAAGTAAATTTGCTTAAACATAGTAAGCATCTGTGTTAGGAAAAATTAGATATGAAGTAAATGTGACAGATGTAATAAACATTATCAAAAGTAGAAGACAGTGAATAGAGAGCCTTAAATAACATATATGATTACAATGATTTTGAAGATTAATATGTAGTTTTGCAATTAATACTAGGATGTTTTGTTTATTTGTTGATACATAGCAAATCATCTAACTACAAGCAGCTTAAAATGGGAATATTTAATTATTTCTCATGTTTCTATTGATTGACTGAGGCTCAGCTAGATGGTTATTCTGTTGGTCTTACTTGGGGTCACTCATGTGGTTGTGGTCAAATGGTGGCCAGGGCTAGAACATTCAAAATGGCTTCCAGTGCCTTGGTAGGGATGACTGGAAAGCTGGGTTCCACTGGAATGATAGGATGGCTAGTTCTTTATTTCTTTATGGAATCTCTAAGGACTCACTCTCTCTTTGTGGTCTTTGCAGATGGTTTCTCTACATGGTCTTTCTCTATCTGGGTAGCTGGACCTCTTACATGGTGGCTCAAGATCTCCCAAAAAATGTGTGAGAAGAAGCTGTCAAGACTTTTTTAAGGTTTAGGCCCAACATTAGAATAGTATCACTTCTACAACATTCTATTGGTTGAAGCCAGTCATAAGGTCAGCCCAGTATTCAATATGGAAAGAGATTACACAAAGATATGTGTGCTGGAGGCTCATTGCTCGTTGGAGACCATTTTTGGAAACTAATCATCACCATAGGTGATTCCTATCATTATCATTCTCATCAACATGATCACACTGCAGCAGAAACAACAACAAACAAAAACCATTTTAAAATTATGTGATAGCCCTGACTATTTTTATTACTATTCCCAAAATGCTTCAACATAGCTCAACAGATTCAGTTCCATTTGATTTGCAAAGGATGTGATAACAAAAGTCAAGGTTCAGTTTGTTGAATTTGAAGGGTTGTGATGTTGCCATTTCAGAGAGTGATGCACATTGTAGTTGATGTGAGTGAAATTCCCTGGAGATAGAAAGTATGTGGCCATCCACATGGACACAAAATGAATATGTTCCTTGGCATTGTGCAACATGACTGATGGATACTGTCAAATTTACAGTCCATTACTTCAGACCTGGCATTTCAGCCCAGATTTTATAAATTCACCATCTAGACATCCAACTTTTTTCTCTTCTATTGTTATTTATGTCTTTGTTTTTACTAATGTATAATACAGGAATGGTAAATATATTTTTTCAGTTAAGTATACACTTTACACTTTGATTGATCTGCCAAGGAGTGACATAGTTTAGTGTCAAGGACTCTTAAACCAGAAGTATAGGGCTTAAGCCCTGGTTGCATACTGTTTTGAGTTGTGCTACTGTAAACAATTACTAATTCTTCTAAATTTGAATATACTTCTGTAAGCTTAAAAAAATCATATGGTGCTATCAACATGTTCCTTTTTCTATAAAACAGGGATGATGATACTTAGTTCTCAGAGTTCTGTGAATTGGAAATTAATATGCAAATGTATGTAGTTTCATGTAATTAAATGTATGCAAATATAAGGTAGTTTAATGATAATTGAGAAAACCTACAGCTGAAATAATGTTAGAAACCACCTCTAGTATATCAACTGGTCAGTATAAAGTATACATTAAGATATGCTAAAAAGTTGGAGATTTAGGTAAAGATTTGAACATGTAAAAAGCAGAAATAGGAAATTAATTTCCTTTGAAAACAGACTTTACTCAATTAATCAATAAAGAAAATGTCTTTATTGATTTATCATTCTTTTCTTTAATTGTCATTATGCACCTATTACATGCCAGACATGCTGGGCCAACACTGCTCAGAGAGCTTTCTGTAATGATGGAAATGTTTTACATCTACACTGTTCAGTATAGCAATCGTCTGCCACATGTAGCTATTGAGCACTTGAGATGTGGCTCTTGCAATAGATGAATTGAATTTTTAGTTTTATTTAATTTAAATTAGTTTAAATGTAGGTAACCATATGAGGCTGGCAGCTACTCTATTGAATGATGCAGTTCTACACACTATTATTGTATCCCTGATTCTCTTTTGAGAAGCAGTGCACTTGGAGTCATTCATCTTTTGATGGTGATAGATCTTGTTTGTCCATACTCTTTGACCTTGTCCTTCTTTAGTTAAGGGCACACAGTTTCAAGGCTACTGACAAATGTGAGGGAAGCTGTCTGACCTAAACAAGTGCTGTAATAACTGCTCTCTCTGGACATGTGGAACTCATGAGTTTGAGTCTGATTTTCCTCAAACACCAGCCAATATAAAAACAAACAAACTAACTGAATGTTCAATGCTCTATTCATAGTTTGAGAGAAGGAAATAACATAATGGGTAGCAAAGGAGACATTCTAAGTAGGAAGAGCTCAGTGGCTTCTTGAATCCACAGAGTGTCTTAGATAATGTAATTTTTCAGCTCTGGCAAAATTCAAAATTCATTTTGTTATGCTTTTTCATTTAATTTTTAAACCTTAGGAAAATTCAATGCATCTGTTTCTGATCAGTGTAGACATAACTCATCGAAATGTGTTTGGTAAGAGTTGTTTTAAAGAGGTTCCAGAAATTCTGTGACTTTTTTGAATGAAGAGAAAGACTGCTCAGTTTTACGTAAGACTTCCATCTGTCCAGAGGTGCTTTAGCAGAAAGTCAGGCCATCCACCAGGCCAGTTGAGTGCTGAGGCAATTTCCCCTTCCATAGCTAATATACTAATATATTATTGTTTAGGAATATGTTATCTCTGTGTGTGTAATATGGGACTCAATAGGGGCCAAAAATCACCTAGCTCTTTGCTACCAATGTTAAAAATTAGAAAACTATGTCTCAGAGAGCAAAAGCAACTTGTTTAGTCTTTAACGTGGTTTATGACAGATCTGGAACTTAAATTCAGGCCACCTGGTTGCTGGTTATGGATAATTTTGAACACAACCTACAGTCCCATTGCCATTTTTTAGAAATCAATGTAGTGATGGATTAGAAAACTATTTTGCTGTTTTTAAGAGCATATAAAGACACCTGCAATTTTATATAATTTTTTTCTAATTATACATGATTTATTAACATTTCAATTACATATATATGTCCAAACTATTGACAAAAGAAAAAAATACATTTTAATTGACAAAAATAAAGACACATGCTGAATATCTAATGGGAAATTCCTCTTGGCAGCCAGCTGTTTTTGATCAAAGGTAAATGAAAAGAAGATAAAATTTTTTGCCTAATCATTTTCCAGAGGAAAAGAAGTGAAGGCATATTCTATATGATTTGTTAACATAGTGGTTTATAGGGTGATGTGACATAATCCAAGGGTTGAATTGTGTGTCAATTCACACCTGATGCCATGAGATCCAATGGCTTTTTTTGGTTTTTGTTCTAGGGATTTTAGAGAAGAGGTGTCACTTAAACTCTTAAGTGCTATCAGTTTGTCTGGGGAATGTCTGTCTGAAGGAATCTTCCTGTCTCTAAATTCTTGTCTGTTGCTGTCATCAGTTCAATAGCATTATAGCTCCTCTCTAAAAATTTATAAGCTAGCAAAAACCTGAAGCTGGGAAGATAAAAAATGCCTATTGTGTTATCAATCATTTGCCTGTTTCAGAGATGTTTACACATGAAGCCTTTTTGTACAGCAACTATTCAAGCTCCTGACAATTTACAAATGCCTTCCTAGATAGATTTAAAAATTAACCTTAGGGAGTCTGAGGGTTTGGGGAATGGAGATGGGAGGTGTTGGGTACAGCCCTCCCTGTGAGTTTGATTCATGAGGTAAGATTCTGAGTATTGGGATCTTGGTTTCAGTCCCCAATTTTCTACGTGTTCTCTGACTCTGAACATCATTTTATCTTCGGGCCTCATTCTAGCTTTTCAGTTTTTAAAGATGAGAGAACAATTCCACAAAAATTAGAGTGCTATTAATAGTAACATAATACTTTGGGAACTATAGCATTACTCATTAAAGATCAGATGTCATTACAAGGAAAAATTTGAATTTAATCTTATTCAGAAGGCTTAGTTATTGAAAGTTAAATGATGAGTCTTCTAAATATTTTCATAATACAAAAATAGAAGGAACCAAAGATGCTACAGATAGAATTAAGGTTAAACAAAATCTAACAAAGGAGAGATAGAATAGGAAAGGCTATTATGGGAAAAAATATTCAAGTAATAACAAAAGTAGGCACATTTCCTTTAATTTAAATTAAAAAGATGTGATGTTTAAAGAAAGGAGAAAAATATCAGTATAACAAAAATATAGATATTCAGAATTGTATACATTATTATCAATGCCTGTTCTACTAAGCAAAATTTATCTGTGAAGATTACAATGAGATGTAAAAGTTTTAAAATAAGTGTACTGTTTTTACTAATGTTAATGATAGAACCAAATGTATAGAGATTATGTTTAGTTTTGTAGTTGTAATGAATCAAATGTTAAAAGTCAGTCAATTTATAGATTATTTCAGGGTTTTAATTTTTTCATGATAGAGGTGGTCTAGTTGGCTAACTTTAGTTCAAATATGTCTCCTTGTTTATGTATGTTTCTGAATATTTATGTTTTTTCAAATACTACAGAATTGATTTTTTACCTCTGGTAATTTTATTACCCTGATTGGATTTGCTATAACCTGAACTCTCAGCAAAGAACAGACTTCAATAATATCAAATAAAATAGCACGCATGTGTAAATGGCCTGGTAATGTACTATTATAATTTCACAGTCACATTTAACAACAATTATTCTTTTGAGAACTTTGCATTATATGGTTTCTGTCAAGCTACATGTGATATAGTGACAGTGCCTTTCTTTTTTAGTGATTACAGATTTAAAGGATTACTGAATCCCTCAGATTTTAAAACAACAGAATATCCTAGAGGATTTTATTTTCAACTCCTGTTTACTTCCTAAATCATGCATTAATGTGATGTTTGGAAAATGAGCTAAGTATTCCAGAGCTGAACCAGAGCCATCTAGAATGAGAATTAGAAAAGTGGAAACAAATTGTCCATGTGTCCTGGAAATGATGTGTTATATACAAATGCACTTACAAATAAGGCACACTCTGATGTGGCGTGTACATCTGGTTAGGAAATACACCTACGTTTTGCATGCATAACATGACCTTACATAGATTAATATTTGTAAAATAGGTAGAACAATGCCAAGCACACAATGAGAACTTCACAGTGTTTGCCACTATCTCCATCATCATCATCATCATCATCATCATCATCATCATCATCCTTACTCACCCTCCCTTTTTCTGGTCTCTTTAACGTGTATACTAAACTTAGATTCCTGGCTCAGCTATTTTAAGTGCTGTCTTAAAATCATTAATTCTTTTGTCCTTTTGCTATTCCACCACAGACATGAGACAATGCCCATCCCAGAGCTAATGAAATCCTTCTCTTCCTCCAAAATTAGAAGATGCTGATGGCAGAAAAAGATCCACCTCTGCTATTTGGAATGTCAGCATTTGAAATGACTTGAGTCATAGGACTGTTTAGCAATCCTCTTAATTATCTCTGGTCAACTAATTTCTCCATCACTCAAAAAGTAAATTTCAAACCTTTTTCCTCTCCTTCACACTTCTACTTTGACTTGATTTCTTCTCTCTCTATTTTGCAAAGACCTCATGTCAGTCTGCTATAAAAGAAACAAAGTGATTAAATTCACCCTTACTCTCACCCACACAATGTAAAAATTCCTCAACTTCTCTCTTCTATGGCTCAAAATAACTTCTGTTTTCACCTTGTTTCTTTTCCTTTCTTTTCTGCTTCAGGTAAAAAAGAAAAAAAGAAAGAAAAATGCTTGTGTTCTTTTTTTGGCTCTCTCCTGGTATGTTCTTGATCAAGGCTAAGTTTCATTTTTCCCTGAATCTTGTTCTGTCACTCCCTACATTGGACATTGAAAAGTATATCTCACTTCCTTTTGCTTTTTCATTTTAGACATTAAAAAAAAAGTCTATTCTCATCTTAAAAAAAAAAACACCCCAAAACTTAAAAACCCTCCTTCTCGCAAATTAATTTAAGATCCTCCTTCACTACTAACTTTTTCATAAAAGTTTGAAATTTTTGCTTGTACTACTTCACCTGCCATTCATCCTCTCCTCACTGTTTCCAAAAGGCTAATAATGCAGCAGAGGTTTTCAAATTGCCTGATCAATGACGTCTTCTTAGTCATTCTCCTGATTAATCTCTCTGCAGTCTTTGGCACTGATGGATGCTTTTGCTTTCTTGAAGTCACTCTCTTTGGGATCCAGGGACTTTCTTTCTCACTTTGTCTCCTCCCCTCGTTTTGACCTCCCTGTTTTAATGTCCTTATCTCTTTTAGTGTTTCCTTTTCTTGTGTCTGTCCCTTATGTGGAGCCAATCTCCCAAAGGTCTATCTTTAGTTTTCTTTTGTTACTTCATATTTTCTTGCAATGAGGTTTCCTTCACTTACCTTTGTGGCTTGAACTTTCACACATTTTTATATAGGAGAAATATATAGTACTCCCATCTTACTTACATACATTGTGTGTGCTTACAATATACATGATAAATATGTACTATCAACTTTACCTATATGTCTATCAGTGGTCTATCATCTCTCCACCTACATTGTTTCTAGCTGTCTTCTCTCTCTGGAATTACAGACACACTTACTAACAATATGACCTGAATATTTTTGAAGACCTCTCTTGTCATTACTATGTGTTTATAACCATTTATTCACCAACTGCTGTCAATTCTATTTCCAGAATTATATCCACCCCTCCTAGATCCATTCATACTCCCAGTTTAACAATTCAAACTTCTTCCATTTCTTCCTTGAGCTATTTGAGTAATCTGTGTTTGTTTTTAAAATTTTATTTTATTTTATTTTTATTATTTTTTTTATTTAGGAGTCACCAATTCCAATCCATCCTTTACCTCTCCAACTTAATTATTTTTCTAAAATATCAGATATGATTATGTATGACCTTTGCTAAAAACCTAATGGACTTTTTTTTTTTTTTTTCTTTAGCATAAAGTCTACATTTCTTAGCATGGTATCCAGAGAGTGCTTCAAAACCTGGCCTTAACCTGTATTTCTAGTTTTATCACCATCATTTCCCCAGTGTACACAAACATTGGGTCTACAGGACTATGAAGCTCCTTCTATCTGTTATCTCAACTCTGGGTAGAGGCTGATCTTTCTGTCAAAATACATTTCCTCACCTTTATCTATAAATTGCACAGAACCTTAGAATCATGCACATAGTAATCATTTAACTAATATTGAATATTTTATTATTATTGTCCTTTTCCTTATATTTTAATAAACTCAGTGTCACCTCCACTATTTTACCTGATCTGATGCTGCCAAATTGGAATTCGTTACTCTCCCCATTCTCATATAGTGCTAAATATATTCTACAAAGCTTTATGGATACTCACTTATTTGTTTGCCTTTCTAAAATAAGGGAACACAGCTTGGAGTCAGAAGAACTAGAGTTCAAGTCTTAGCTTTATCATTTGTCAGCTTGGTGATTTTTTTCAATCTACGTGGCTAAGACGTAATGTTTAAATTACTGAACATAATGCCTGACACCTATCTAACATTTAATTAATGTTAGTGCTTGTCTTTTTCTCTTTCTCCCTTTCCTTTGATTCTCTATCATCTATCACAGCAAATGATACATGCTCAATTATTGCGTTGTTGAACTGAATTAAAGGGAATTTATAGGAGGGCTGACTCAGGATTTAAGAAATCAAAGCATCCACCTGGTCATATTTTGGAATTATTAGTTCTATCCTTATTATCACATGGAAACTTTGCTTTGTTAATTATAATTATAGCATTTATTGGGCACGGTGAAGCTCAGTTCCAGCACTTTTTATATATTATTTATTTGATCACATTAGCCTTATAAGTAGGTGTTATTATCACATCCAGGACTGCAAGGATAGCAAGTAAAGAAATTGTAATGAAAACCAGGTAGTCTGACAGGAATAAAAACTCTTAATCACTAGACTACATTTGCATCATCTTTGTTTATGAATCAGTTCTCTCAGTTTCTGTATATCAATTGATTAATTATAAGTAAAAAAAAAATTAGAGAGCTGAGATTGGGTATTTTGCAGGACTGGAAATACAGATACAGAGAGATGAGACATGAATATCAGAATATGTAGCTGATGGTAGGATTTGAAGAGATAATGGGATGAGGGATTAATAATCAATGAAGACTTGGGCCAGTAGAATAGTACACCAAAAAGCAAGGGAAATTGTTCCAATGACTTAAATAAGCTCTACTCAACCAGTTCAATGGAACATGTCTTCATCTGGCTTGTCAAGAAGATGTGAGTTAACTGAGTCGTTTGCCACCATATAGTTGCATAACTTGATTCTGGTCCATTGGGTAGACAACCATGCTTTATGACTCTAATCTATAATAGATGTGTTCTTTTGTACCATGCTTTAGGAAGATAGGTATATGTTTGCTTCCTTTATGTTATTTAAGTGTAGTTAAGTAAATATAAAATAATTTCTGATTTTAGTGATAGAATATTCTTCTTGCTACAACAAAATTTCTTTCAGAATATCAAAATTTATTAGGAGAAAGTTAAGAATTATATGGGAATGTACAAACATTTCTTTGCTGAGTGCAAAGAAAATGAGATTTCAGAAACAATTTTTTTCTTTTATGTAAACTATTTACAATGAAGATTATATGTGCCATTTTGAAAAATAGAGTGTGCATTAGAAACCATTTCTACTCAAATTTTTGATTGCTGTGTAATTTTCCCCTAAATGAGATGTTGAACTTTATCTACTGATAGAGTAGGTTGTTCATGTTCAAAAGCCCATCTCTAGATAGCAAAGTGGAGTACTTACTGAAGCACTAAAAGCACAGCTCATATAGGATGATAGGGCAAAGAAGAGATTATTAAGGCTTTAAAACATTTGTAGGAAGAAAGTAAAGGACAAAGTTTATCTCAAATTTTCAGAAAACCAGGAAGTTGGTGGCTACATTAAAAGCTTCTACTCATAGAGTGTTTTTGTTTCTTGGCTTAGATATGAGATCATTACTTTTGGATTGTAAGCATTATTAGAACCTTAGGATTTTTCAGTGTACTTTTCTTAAATAACATTTTGCTATCTGTGCTTTGTAACTATAGGATGCCGCATGTAACTTCGAGTTGTAAATCCCTTTTACTTTTCTACTTTATTTATCTTTTCCCTCTTCTAACAAAGACACTGCTAATGTTTATGTGTTCTTGTTGTAAGACACAGTAACTTGACTTTCTTTCAGGGGTAAATTAGTTTATATGTGAAAGTTTTCACTGTGTAGCATATATCTTCTATCTGAAAAAGACAAATGTGGCATAAGCTGGCATTTCACCATATGGAAACAGACTTAAAATGACAATCATGTTATATTCAAGAAATTAGA
Organism: Rhinolophus sinicus; assembly: GCF_036562045.2. Taxonomy (NCBI): domain Eukaryota; kingdom Metazoa; phylum Chordata; class Mammalia; order Chiroptera; family Rhinolophidae; genus Rhinolophus; species Rhinolophus sinicus. Next base: position 27,284,876 of record NC_133752.1, read on the forward strand.
GAGAGGCATGACCACCTACCAAGAAATCTATGTGACGATTGTCATTTGTCACTTTCTCTGTTATAAGCTTTTCCTATTTGGAGGAAGGCGGAAAGGAGCTCATAATATTATTGGGCTCTTCTAAACCGGAGAGAAGTTTAATTTGGGTTTTGTTTAAAAATTTGTGACCAGCGTTGCGTTAGTTTGTGAAATTTGTGAAGTGAGGGTACTTCTACACCGACATTTGTATTGATGCTGCATTGATAGCTAAAGATACCCAAATGCTTTGACCACAAGAGAAGTGGTCTGATACGTATCTGCAAAAGATGGAGTAATTGAGTATAGAACCACTTTTTTTTTATGATAGTATTGGTCTATCTAATTTCCAAAACACACTGCCCTTGAACAAGCTACACTTTACAATGGCCAACCCAGAAGTTGGCAATATTTTCTGTTTGTTGCTTATTTTGGTATGTGAGTTATTTATTGAAATAAAATTTATAGAGCTAATTTAAAACTGGTAATTGATTAAAGTTTTCTGGCCTGAAAGCTGCACATTTATTATAACCTTTGGAAATGTAAGGGTCTCTTTTGAGGTTCAAAGTGATTAAAAGTGATGTTGTAAGTTTGGAATGAAGAAAAATAAGATTTCCCCTCCCCGTCCCGCCTAAAAAAAAATGTTTCTGCTATCTTCTACATCTTTATAGGAAACATTTGGGAAATATTGTACTAAGGGGATGCCCTGGACGGTGAGGCTTCTTAGGAGACAGCCAGATAGCGCCCCTTTGCCCCCATAACCTTCTATACTGTGATGGCAAAGGCACCATTTTCCCTACTTGAAAATTGTGTGGTCAAATTAAAAATGTGTTTTTGCTGTTTTTCACTTAACCAAATTAAAGTTAACAGACTTTAACAATAACATTTTGGTAAAAGCTAAATAATAGAAAATATGTGACAATAAGTAGTACAGTTTAATATATATTTACGTAAAACTATATCAATGTCTCATTTACTCAGTAACAAAGGAAGAGGTATCTCATTAACTGACATTTTCCTAATCATTCAATGCTATCCCTTTGTATGCCACACCATTTTATTTTTTATTATTCGGAATTAAATTTTTATAAAATATATTGTACATTTCTGTGCTGTCTAACACTGTGGCTATAGTACCATATTTAATCTTTTCTTGATTACTCATGTTCACCATTTTGAATGAACATCTGTTTTTATGTAGTAATAGCTTTCACTGTGTGCCTTTTAGTGTCACCTTTCTTGATGTAAGCCTAATTGTCACTTCATTGCTGTCAGAGTTACTGCCTCTAAATATCTATTCCCATCTCCCAAGGCTCTTTCTGTTTGTTATAATTTTTTAGTGATTGGAAGCCATGTAACAAAACCTTAAAGGATTTCTGATTATAAAATAAATACATGTTCATAATAGAAATAAGAATAATAGTGGTAGAAATAGGAAATATCAATAGTTTTATGATTAGCTTTTGCTTTCATATCCTTTGATATTTTTGTATGCATACAAAATTTGTTTAGAAATCACCAAGTTAATAAATCTGTGAATAAAGTTTGGAAGAACACAGTACAGTGACATTGTCACTTTGACTTAGGCCAGATTGCTGAGGAATTGGGGTTGGTCTGCAGAGTGGGCAGGGCCAAGCCAAGGAAATCTTCAGTTTCATCCATGAGCAAGAGTGTTTTCGAACATCAGTCGGAAATCTATAAAAACAGGAGCAGGCTGAGTGAACAAACTAGTGCTAAATGTGGTAGTCAATGCAAGACTGGTGAGTTGGTGTATTTTCTTCAGAGTTAGAATCAGAGATAAACATGTCATGAATTCTGTATAAAAACATTTTTTTCTTAATTTTAAATGCTGTATAACTTAGTTCTTAAGATCCTTTTGTTTTGAGGGAAACAAAATGGATTCTTTATCCAGTATGCAAAGGAACAAACATATTCTTTCCAGGTTTATGGAGACAAAACTCACAGATAGCATTGTGGAAGTTTAAAGTATATAGCATGATGATTTGATAAACATATATATAATATATATATATATATATATATATTATATATATATTATATATATGTAGTGAAATGACTACCACAATAAGGTGGGTTAACTCATCTATCACCTCACATGATAAAAATCTTACATTTGACAGAAATAAGCTTCAAATTTGTAAGAACATAGTTCATTTGGAGAACTACAATAATGTGTCATTTTCGACAGTGTATAATACCAGTGATAAATATGGATCAGAAATAGAATTTGAAATAATAAATATACATTTTTGGATTTAAAGGCAACATTTAACAATGGTATTGGCATTTCTGTGTTTTCATTATTGTTAAATAGATAAAGTTTTTCAGGAATCAGATTACGTGTCTGATAGAATCATAAAATTCTTGAGTTGAGAGCATCATTAGAAATCTTCCAGACTAGTATTTCCTGTAGTTCCGTGGGATGGGATTGATCCTTTGAAATACTACAAACACACACATGCACAACAGACACACTAACACACACACACACCACATACCATGTTCTTTTGTCAAATAACTTAGGAAACGTTGCAAACTGTACTTCCCATCTTAGAGATTCATGATAAATTCTTCAATAAACAGAAACTAATAGTGTTTTAAAGAAACATTTCTCAAGCGTATTTGAACACTGGACACTTGTTTGTTTTGCGTAGGATTTAAAATCTTATGTGGAACTATTTGTGGGAAAGGCCAATATCATCTTAATCCCTTATTTTACATAGTAAGAATTTCACCCAGGAAAGGTTTTATAAGAGTTTAATACTAGCGGACCCGGAAACAAAATCTAGACTCTGTAACTACCACACTGGCTCTCTTCCCACCCCCATGCTACTTTTCCCTGTAACTCTCTCTTTTCTGACTTGTCAAATTGTACACTTAATTTCATTGCATCTAGATTGCTTTTTTCCCTCTCTTTCTCTGGCATCCCTACCTTTTGAAACTTCCTCCTCAGTCACTCTTGGGACAGCTCACCCACCCACAGCTTCTTATATCACCTTTACATTTTGTCTCCTTCGTGTCTAGCTCTCGCTCTGCCTTCCCACCAAGGCGTCACTCCAGAATCATTAGGCATTTACTTATTTATGTTATTTACTTATATATGTTGCCTTTATTTCAATCTCAGCATGTTTAAAAACAAATTCATCTTCATAGCAAACTGACTGTCCTTTTAAACTTCTTTAAGGCAACAAAAATTACCCCAATTTTAAAGGTCTTCTTTCTTGCATTTAATTTACAAATATTTATGTATTTTTTATTTATTTAGATCCAGTCAGATCCTAATTTTTCAACATATATTTTTTTCTTAAAGATCATCCTAATTCACCCTCTTTTCTCTTTTCTCCATTCTAAATTTTCATTTGTATCTGTAATACTATAAATTCTGTAGTTCTTGCCTCACACCAATCTCTTTCCATTTTGTCATAATTTATGTATGACTCTCAGGTTATTCACTCAAAAGCAAGTCTCATCTTGTTATTTCCATACACAAGAGCTTTCAGTGAGTTTTCTGTTTATTTTCAAGGCTCCATAACCTGGTCTCATGCCATCTGGTCAACGGACATGACTTCAGACTTCAGATTTCAGGGAATACTATGTTGTTAGCAGGTCCATTGCTCTCTCTGGTGATGGAGTATGAACTATCAACAGGAATGGAGCTGGTGAGGATCTGATGTGGTGATACCTGGACACCTGGACTTGATTCAAGTAGGAGATTGCACCATAGGAGTTTCATTTGATATGCTGTCATCATAGTTTCTGAGCAATGAAAAATAGGGAAATTAATGGAGTGTGTTTTATTCCCTTTCCTTCATAGCCATGCTCTTTAAATGTAGCAAAATTGATGGATGAGAGGCTACTGAGTTATTGAATTCCTTGTAGCCTGGTGAAGGCAAGTTAAAAGGAATGGGGAAAATAAAGGGAGAATGTATTATATTTATTATTTTTAGAAAAAGCATAAGAAGACTGGCAAACAGGGGAGTTTTGAGTCAGGGAATGGTGAGGATAAAATCATGGTTGCATCTCCATTTGTGTGTGGTCTCTCGTGGTGTTCTTTCAAAGACTACTTCTGCTCCAAATGACGTTGTAGTCATTCCTTTATGTTCGCTCACTACATCTCATCAGTTCAATAAAACAGGTACTTCCATTGTCCAAGACTAAGAAGGAGTAAAATATTTAATCCATGTCTTTTGCTGAAATGTGGAGTGCTGTCTGAGGCGGCTGTTACCTTCCACAGCCTTACCCAGGAATTCTCTCACTGACTGGATTTCTCTCCGTGTCTGCTGGGAACCATGGAGCCTTGACTCTAGAACCCCATCTCATCTGATTTGTCATGATATGGTGTTCTGTAGAATTTACATATATATATATAGTGTGTGGTTTTGCCTGTATTTCAACAAAGTACCAAATGATAATGAACATGGTGTGCAACCACATGGTGTGACTATATAGACCAATGACTTTTCAATGTGTGAAGGAGGCATACAAAAGTAGTGTGGACTCTTTTTGTTGGCTCAGAAATTCAAGAGACTCTTAAGAGATTCTGTTCTAAAATATGTCAGTGAGTCCGATTAGTTTTTCTGAGATGTAAGAACAGATGATTATATACTGTCACCTCTTAGATTTAGTGGTTTGGTTCAGTCTGGCAAGAGGATTGATTTTCCTCTATAGAGATGATTTTCTCATTTAAAAAAGTTATCTCAGTTTATATATTTTGATGTTTTATACTATGATATTTTCAAAAAAGTCAGTCAGTGCTTGATAAAAAACAGGTTTCTTCTTTACACAGTAGAGACAGGGGGGAAAAAAGCATAAACATCACTCCCTCACTGGTAAAGATAACAGAAATTGATGGTACGAGTAAAGAAGAGACCATTTGACTCCATTTTTGTGGATTCTCTGGAAAGAAGCACTTTTAAATAAATCACTTTATAGGGATTTGAGCAAAATTGTCAGTTTCTAGGCTTCAAGAATAAGAAAAGAGCACCATGAAGTGATTTACTAACAGAATTTTAGGTAAAAGCAACTGAGCTCTCAGCATTTTGTCCTAAATATTATCCTTTCTTTGCTCCCCCTTTCCTTTTTCCAGACTTCAGTCTCTTTGTTCCTTCCCTTCCATATTTCCCTTCAATTCCTCCTCTACACATATGCATTTAATAGATATTAGCTTTTGTTTTTTATTTTTGGTGTTTCATGTTTTCAGAATTATTTGGAGAAAGTTAAAAAGAAAACAAACACAAAACTACTCTTGAAAGTTTCCCTCATCAGTAGTACACACACTCCCTGACCATGACTGCCCCTCCCCCCCCCAAAAAAAAGAAAGCGATATAAACACCAGTCCCTCATTTCCTATTGTTGGGAGTTGACACTCAAATCCACAACTTTATTAAATAAAAAATAAGCTATTCTTTGACAATCATAATAAAAGAAAGTTGGATGCTGGTACTAACTTTGTATGTATGTTTATAACAACCTGTGTATATAAAGACAAAAGATAGCTATTGTGCACCACCTGAATATCCAATTAGGAGGAAAGCAAATTGCCCATAAAAGGTAATACACGCTGTGAGAGTGGGAGGAGCTACTGGCTCCCTGTGCAACAGTATGAGATGCTCTACCCAGATAATTGCTCCTATTTTTGGCCTCCTAATGTAGCTAAGAAGGAAACGGCTTACATTGGCCTGTGTGCAGTTAGATAGTCCATGATACCAAATCCAATTATCCTCAGCTGTGTGACCACCTGAGCTGTTTTCATCTGCGAGTGAGTCCTCACAGACAGAAGAGGGGCAACACTAAACCTCTTTTCTATGAGGCAGGAGCCAGAGGGAGTGGGGATGAACCTGAAGAAGACAGCATAACAAGAGGGCAAGGCTGAGGCTGAGCTAGCATTGAATAAGAGGATTTTGAAGCCGGCATCAATTTCAGATACATTTTACACCAGGCCATGTCACAGCCTGCTGGGTTGATCCAAAGCCTCTTGTTAGAAGCCAAACATTTTCATTGGTCTCAAAATGGATTCCACAAAATTTTTACATTCGCGACTCTCACCCTGACACCACTGAAGTCATATGAGAACTTTTCATAAACGCTGATGCTCAGGTTCTAGCACAAATTAATTAAGTCAGAGTTCTTTGCATGTTTGAAAAGATCCCTGGGCCTTTTAATGTACAGCCAGAATTGAGAACCACTTAGTGAGGAGACACAAAAGGCAATGCAAAATTCTTAGTGTGCAGAATTTTTCAGGCCTTTATATTTGCAATGTTAGGCCTGAAATATTATATATGAAAAGCCCTCCTGTATTAAGGTGATTTCTTACCTGTGTACTCCATTTTGTCCTGAATTTGGTTCCCAGCTTTATTGAGGTATCATTTATAAAAAAAATTGTAAGACATTTGAAGTGTACAGCATGGTGATTTCATATACCTATGCATTGTGAAAGGATCCCCAGTCTAGCTAATTAACACACCTATGACCTCATTTACATAGGCATACATAAGATAGGCATGCATGTATGTACATATTTTGGTGAGAACATTTAAGTTCCACCCTCTTAGCAAATATAATGCGATGTTGTCAACTACAGTCACCAAGTTTTACATTACATCCTCAGACCGTATTTACTTTATAACTGAAAGTTTGTACCCTTTTCTTCATTTTGTTTACACAAAATCCTATGTGCTTCCCACAGATCAAACTGCATTCTTCAACAGCAATATTTCTAAATATGCCAATGAAATCAGTAGACAGAAATGTTTGGGAAATGCTGTGCTTTTGGAGAGTTTTCAGAGCCTTTCTTATATGTAACGGTGTGTGTGTACCTACTATATGCTAATGTGACCTTATTTGATCAAGGAAATGTTTTGCAAGGAGATAGAGTGTTTATTTGGTTTTGTGTTCCACAAAATACACCTTGGAGAGTATCTGTTTAGTCTCTACCACCCCACCCCAACACCCTCCCTCTCACATTCCTATTCCACAGCTATTGACATTGAGTGGCAAGAGTTAAGTTGGTTCTGATTATAATTCTGAATAACAATAAAACATTGTCACTATAGAAATTTATGTAAATATATATCCTCTCCAGTTCCTAAATGGACATGGTCTTTGCTCAGTGGACTCTCTAAAGTCATAGAGTACACACCCTACTTTTTAGGTTAAATCTCTGAATGTCACACAGTTTGGCCCCTGCTAGCTCTTTAGTGGGAGTCAATATTCCTATTTACACTAAAGATATTTGGGTGTCAAAAATCTCCCATCAGTATACTGCTATACTCTGGTTTCTACTGAGAAAGTCTATAATGCATTTCACCCATCCGCCAGATGTCAACCTTGAGACCAGAGACAGGGCAAAAGGCATATGTGGGTCCTCAGACCATTACCCATTCACTCTTTTCTCAGGTGGAGTAAACCACAGGAAGGAGAGTGTTCAGTTATGTACCGGGAAATCAAAATTTCTCATTGCAGTAGAGCTTAAGTTCTATGATGACAAATACCTATGGACAGAAAAAATCACTCGCTTGGGCTATTTGTTGTTCAGTCTCTGCCTTCTTTCTTTCCTCAACTCCTTATCAACTATTTCCCCATTTCTCTTTTTCTTTGACCACTCTCCTTTACTCTCCTTGTTATTTTTTTCCCCTTGCCATCCCATTCTCTTTTGCATTTAAATCTTTATGATTTAGTTCCATTCCATAATCTAACAAATTGCATAGGCCTAAGTGGCCAAATTATTGTCTACTAATTTATCAGCACCACTCAGAGTAATTTTCTGGAACAAAACTGTAGGGATTTAAAGTTAATTAAGCTGAAATATTCCAAATACAAAAGCCATCTTGTTTGTACAAAGAGACTTAAGAACTTTAGTACATTGCAATTATATTTTGATTCATTATTAGAATTGTTTTGGTTATTTTAATGCAGAACAAATCTGTAAAACTAATGGCATCATAATTCTAAATGGATTTTTCCAAGTAAAGTAGTACAGAGATAATAAAAAAAACAGTGGAGTTTTGAAAACCTATTTAGACATTTTCCTTGGACACTATTTAGGGTTTTCTTTGAGATTATAGATACTTTTCCAACTACCAAGCATGATAAGACCGCCTCTTGAGGCCCCCCAAAATAGATTAAGTTTTATTACCCTTTGGGGTCTTTTCATCCTTTCATCTTTCTAAGGTGAATAAATTGTTTTCTATGTGGCATTCGATCTGTAGATCTTTCCTCTAGAGACTCAAATCTTCTTTTGCTCTTTGTAGCTATATTTTTAAAACCCTATGATATTTTCCAGAAGAGCAGGCTTTGAATATAGCCTCAATGGACTCAAATGTTGGGACTATAAATGAAAATCAAGAAAGTCAAGATTTTTGCTTATCTCACTGGTGAATTGTTGTTTGGGGAGATATTTTCTTTTCTTGAATTTATAAAGTGCTTTATATTCTTAAAAGGAATTTTAGATCAATTATCTCATGAGAATCTTTCCTGTGTCCAGGACATAGCTATTTCTGGAAACTATTATTTACAAAGAAGAAAAACGTTGGCTTTATGAGGGTTACCTCCATTCAAACAAAGGATCGTGAAAGAATTACAACCAGAATTCACATCTTGAACACTAGTTTTGTTGTTTGTTTGTTTGTTTGTTTTGTATTCAAATACACGGTCACTCTATGAGTAGCCAAAGGGACAACAGTGTGAAAGAAAAAGGGATTAATAGAAGTGAGAAATGAAAAGAGAGGGGCAAAGCATCTTTATATCTTATCCTTAGTATGAATAAAATGATTTTTAAAAATAGAAATGAAACTGTCTTGATAATAAGTCTAAAGAAATATTTTAGGATAAGAAGCAAAATAATACAAAGACATTCATTATGAAATATTTATAATTCAGTGATATGTACTATCATGAACACGTTCTTCAGATCGATAATATCAGTGTTTTCTTTCCCTCTTCTTTATTCTCTTCCTTTTACTATCCTTCCCATCCCTTCTCTTTCTCACCTTCTTAGTTTTTCATAATGTTTAATGTGAAGTTGGTCAAGACACAAAGTTTAAAATTGCTGAATATTGAGGATTAAGAATATTTTAAAGCTAAAATTAGGAGCATGAGATTGCTATTAACTTAATGCTAGTCTTGTCAACAATGGGATAAGGAAAGATATTTTTCCCCTCTTCTATGTAACATTCCATAATATCAACAATAAGTCCATTAAACATCAGCTATTATCAGAAAATAATTCAAGAAAAAATTGACAAGTGCCTAATAGTTTTTCTGGATAGCAAATTCCATTTTCCTGGTTTGCCCTCTGGGATGAAATGAAAGATTTCTCAGGTTCTAGACCAAGCAAGGTCAGTAGAAAATGCCTACGTTTAATTCTCATGAATAGCAGCATGCTCTGTGGCCCTCTAGGTTTGATAAAACTTCATACAGAGTTTTGAATCAAAGATGTACACCCATTGGCTATTCGATATTTTAAAAATTGTGAGAAAAATCCCAGCGAATTCCCTTGACCTTAACATAGTATCTCTCACTCCTCTACCCTCCTCCCCACACTGCCTCATTAGATTTATTAATCAGGGAGGCTGTATTAACCCCTGTATGTACATTTTCCGTGATATTCCAAACTTCTCAGATTAATTTGATCATGTTAGAAGATGTATTTCCATAGAGTTGCTTTGTTGCTAATGGTGTGTCTGCTGATTTTCAGTTCAGTGTAACAGGCTTGGATGTTTCACATGCATGACTATATTAGCAGGGATAGAGTTAGTAAGGTGATGAGCATAATATTTGGTAAATATGGTATCTGGATAACCTCTTTACCTTTTTCAGCAAAAAGTACTGATTTTTAAAAAAAATATAATTTACTGACCACAGCTGGATGATTCTATTTATCATGTGTAGGGTAAGGATTTCGAATTACACAAGGTAGGCATACATTTTCGTGTTTAGAAAGAAAACTGTATGTCACAATTTGAAGATTCATAGACTTAAAGAATCTCATGTTTGGGATGTTTAAAGCCTGCTACTTTAACCTGCTATTTAATGCTTAAATCAACTCAAATTCCAATAGCTACCATCTGCCAAGCTCTGTACTAAGTGCTTTAGACACATGTTCACATTCAATCTTCCTATCGGGTATGGGTTGTTGAAAAATAATTGCTCAAGTAAGTTAAATGATATGCCCAAAGACACATAAGTACCTAGTAAGTGGTGGATTCAAGATTTGAAATATATCAATATAGCTCCATAAGTGAGGTTCTCTACGTTGCCACCAGGTTATTTGAGCCTATAAAACAACTTACATTGAAGAACTTGAGAAGACTACAAGTATGCTTTTTGGTCAGCCAAATTTAGAGACTGCATTAATCTCTTCCCTGACTGTAGCTGGGAGCAGTTTCTCTCTTAGTACCTCAAACGTCAAGCCCAAGACTATATAAATATTCTCTTCTACACATAGATGACACTGGTGATGCTAGGACTTGCATTTGGGGATCCAAATTTTTCTTCTGTCCCACTAAGTAGAGAAACTGCCTCTGTAAGAGATTATTACCTGAATGAGGAGAAATATAAAATTATCTTTAAAATATGGACAGCTTGAGATAATAGCCTTTCTTTCATCGAAGGAAGAAAAAAAACTCATACTTTGCAAACAACTCACAATTGATGTGTACCAGTTCTTAGCAGTTTATGGGACTCTGTATTTATAATGCTTGAAACACTATGTCTTGACAATTAATTGCTCTAATCTCAGTTTCTTCACTACTAACCTCAAATCTACAAACCTCATATCTGAAAAAGTGCTTTTAAAAATTTAGTATTAATCTACAGGATTTATTATTAATCTGTAAATCTATTAAATCTATTCCTGGCTGTTTCAATTTTAAAACATGAATTTAATATTTAGTGAGTGAGTACTTGCTAAATGCTGGAAACTGTTCTAAGCACCTTACATGCCTTATCGCATTTGACCTTTATAATAATCCTCCCAGGTATGTACTGTTTGTATCTTTATTTTATAGATGAGGGATCTGTTATAGAAAGAAATGAAATACTTTGCTCCTGTTCTAAGGAATGGTAAGTGGGAGAGCCAGGATTCAAACCTGAACAGTCAGAAACCAGATGGAAACTGAAAAGGTAAGAACAAGAAAAGAGTAGATTGTGAGTGCTATAGGAGAAGTCATTTGCATAGATATTTGTGGTCCTTCCACTTGGCACTATCCTGGGGCAAGATCTCAAAGCAGAAATATTACACAGAAGGAAAAACAGTTTTAGAAAGACTTAACAGGAATACAGTCATCCAAGCTTTTCTCCTAAAGGAATGTCTGCCCCAAGTAGACTGTGGAGTTTTCTACTTTGTCCTAGCGCCAAGTTCCAACCAAAAAAATCTATATGACTAATGACAGTACAAAAAGCAAAAAGCAGCTTTATTTTCAGATTCCAGATGGAGTTTATGCCGTTGTCAGATAGAAAGTTATTTGAATTACAACCTCAGACACAATATGGATGCTTATCTGAGACGTAATATATGTAGATGATTGCAATAGCATCATTTAGGCTTTTAGATATATTACTGTGTTTTAAAATGTACTAGAATGTTTGAAATGGAAAACTTTAACAATAAACACTTCTTAATAAAAATTATGATGATAAAATCATAATGAACAAGAGCTCTGGAGTCAGACCATGCTTAAATCCTGGTGAAGGCTATTGGACTTGGACATTTATTAGAAACTATTTCATACCTTAGTTGCCTTATCTAGAAAAGGGGGACACTAATCCTGTCCTCTGGATGAAGCAAATTAATACAAATAAAGCATTTAAAACAGTGCTCAGCACACAGGAAGTAATTCAATCAAGTTAGCTCTTATAAATTCCTTTGGGTGATGTTAGAGTGAATGAAGATGAATGCTTTGACTCCTTATCCACCCTCTTTTTTTTCTCTTTAATTTATAGTGACTGTGTTTAAGTTTTTCCCATTTACTTGTCTAATACCTGTTATATTTAGTTATAGGTGAGTGTCCTCTATGCCACTTCTTCTTGCTTACTATCAGATTCATTCACGAGATGGTTTCTTTTGTCCCATAAAACAATACTTCTTTGAAGGGGTAGAATTTTTCTACAAATAATATATTTGAAACACCAAATTGAGTGTTTTCTAATAGGGCTAACTTAAATGGACATTTCTGTAAAACAAGCCCTTTCCCACTTTATTTCAATAATAATATGTGGAAGTGGGAAGCTTAGAAGGCAAACTTTACTGTCAGAATGACTAAGTTTTAAACTTGCCCACTTACAATTTATTATTTGTCTTTGGGAAAATTACTTAACCATGGTTACCAAATAACTAATTCTCCATCTGTATCATCTGTACCTACTATATATATATATATATATATATATATATATATATATATATATATATATATATATAATACATCAAATATACAACTTTAATTAAATTGATTGTGATAATTATGTAATTTAATGTATTTTTGAATTAATCATTAATCAATTGGCATTTAAACTGTTAGAAAGAGCTAAGAGTAATAATAAAGGTGTAGCAGTGAGATTAAATTCATGTCTTACAATTTACAAGAGTAAGAACCACGAAGTTTGAAAAACATTGTATAATAAAATGTATATAACTTTTTCATATAAATTTAAAAAGCACAGTCACAAGTGCCTAGACCAGCACAGAGGTATCTCTCTGTCGCCTTACCTCCCTGAACAAGACAAAAATATCAATAGTTTGCCTCAAGTAGTATGAATTCATTATGGATAGTATGGACTACAAATATGAGATTGTACTATTTATTCTCAGGGTGACGTGAGGACAGAAGGCTGTTTACAATGTAAGGATTCTCTTAAATGTAATGAACTCTTTTATAGCCTTCTGCTCATTTTTTGTTTCCAAAATTCAAACTTTAAGATTTCTTTTGAAGAAGTGCCATTGTTTCAAAGAGGAAATAATATAACAAAGCCAAGACTAGTTATGAGCAAGGGCTTTGGCATCAGAAAGAAGAGGCCTTTGGTGTCAGTCCTGTCACTGACCAGCTGTGTGACCTTGGTTAGTTTTCTTACTTCTCTAAGCCTAAATTTTTTTATCTATAAGTCAGGATCAATCACAGTATTCATCTCATTGGCTTGTGAAGAGTACATGCAACAATGCATTTAAAAGCATGTAACGTATAAAATTTATTAAACTTACAAAATTCTTCAATATTATAATGATTTGAATCTTTGCCTATTGAATAACCCTTGTGTATAAAACACACCTAAGCTATTCTCTGTAATGTGTAGTTCATCTAGTAGGACCAGGCTGGTCTGAGGCATCCTTTTGTAAGGCACTGAAAACGACTCAAAGAATTAGGGCCATGGACAGCTAGTATAGGGCCTAATTTCTCCACAGTCTTGCAGCTTAAAGCAGGAACAACTGGAGCGCTGAATCACGTCAGGAACAGAAAAAAAGCTTTTCAGATCCAGTGCTCTCCAAGGAGATTAGCTAGAGGAGAAGCCTCTGAGGGGAAGCTGGTTTTTGGGAGATGGATGAGATAGACCTTAGTGTAGGTAGAAGCCAGCAGGTGGGGGCATATGAGGAGAAGGGTGTTGAGAGTTGCCACAGGTTAGAACCTCTGGTTATAAGGACTTCCAAAGTTTCTGAGCAGCCATAAGGCCCCTCCTGGAGAACAGCAGAATGAATTCCAATCAGATACGCAATGTTCTTTATGTTGTCTAGCTCAAATGAAGAAGAGCTGGCATAATCTTGGAGTAGGCTAGCTCAAATCAGGTCTCCTCTCATTCTTCTTTGTATCTTCAAGATAATACCTGGCACAAGGACAGTTTCTGATACAGAATATTCTGAATTTGTAGCATTATTTGGAATGGATTACCTCTTCCCCAGTTTGGCTGCTACTGGCTGTATAGAATCAAATATATCATTTTAACTTTCAGTTTCCTTATGACAAAAATGGGACTGACAATAGTTTCTTTCTATCTGGAAATCTTCCTTTGATGCTATAATGAGATAATACATATGAATTCTCTTTGAGAACTCTAGTTTGCTGTCAGATAGTAGAATGAAAGGTAAGAGCTATTTTCATACTGTACACTGCTCAAGTAGTTCCAGGTACTAAGAATTTAGTGTTAATCTCAGTTTTCTCAGTGTCACTTTCTAATAAGTGTAATGAAACTTTTAAAGATAAGCATTTTCTTTTTGTCTTTTTTTTTGACGTATAAAATTTATAAAACGCGACTTAAGTTTGTGTTGTGGACAACTAAACTTGATATGTAAATACCAGATTTAAAATATGGATTTGCGAATTTGCGAATATGTCATTTCCACAAAGACATCAAAATGTCATTTAACTGAGCTGGGTCTGCAATTAAATGGCACAAGCCCATAGTAATGATTAAGAGCATATCATTAACATACTTAATTACTTATGGTTTAAGTACTTGACATCTGTCTTCAAAGATAAATTACCTAGAATGTTTTTTTCAGTTGTAATATTCAGTAAATATATGGAAGTTTGATTTTACATTCATTTCCAAACTTGAATAGTTGATTCTTATACCTTGTCTTTTAAAATATCTCATAAAATAACATGAAACAGTTGATTTAATAAATATTAAATTGTTTCAGCATTTGTTTGAAATAAGTCAGTTAAACTTACTACTTTTTGCTTAAATTGCTTTCATTGAATCATTCAAAACAAAACAATGTGCCCAATAGGAGGAGAGGAGTGATTTTTTTCTGTTTTTCCATGTTTTAAATTCTAATTTTTGCTCCTATAACTCACTCCTATCTTGGTTTTAAGGTTTAAAAAACAAGTCCACACTGATTCTCTTTTTTCTGACTGTGATAACTTACATAGGAAGAAATTAGTCCTCCCCCGTTTGACGAATATCTGATATTAAGGAGACAGTTTCCTTCCTAAATTTTTGCATTCTGTAAAGGATTTCCCTTTTAAGCCAAAGAATATGATAGAATATAATTCTTAAGTATTACTCAAATTTCTAAGAAGCTCCTTATTTAAGTTTACCAGTAGTTACAGGGACAAAATGAGTACTTTGGAGTGTTTTCTTGTACTTAATTCACATAGGTATATATTTTATTCCTCCCAAGGAATATCAACTTTCATTACTTATTTATTTAATTGTTTTTGCTTAATATGTAGTGCCTGTTCTTTACTCCTTTTTCTTTCCGTCTTTTTTTTATTATTATTATTATTTCATCTTATGGCTATGGTCTACAGAACTGTTGGATAAAATTCATAATGAGCAGTGTAAATACTATTTTAAGTGAGAATAGAAAGCTATGAATCAGTACATAATGTACTTAGTGGTGGAATACCTGACACTTATTTTACCTCCAATGAAATATGTACTTGAAGTAAATTTGACTGATATTCTAAAGGGAAGATAATTTTGCCATGTTTTCATAAATTACTGGTTTTCTTATACGTCTATTGTGCTTTATCTACTGTGTTTTATTTTCATAAAAGGGAATGTTTAACATCCACTTTTTTGTGACAATAAAATTTTAATTTAGAATATCAAGGAACAAGTTACCCTCACTGTAAAGATTCATTTGTTTTTCTGAACTGGTAAGACAAATTCTTTTTACTGAATACAAATTATAGAAAATTGCAGTAGCTCTTTTAAATTCTAATTGGTATAATAAAGCCTGTATTTACTTTTATATGATAGTAATTAACATATCTCTTTTGAAAAATGGCTAATAAAAATAATTTCTTATAGCATTATTTGACTCAATAATTAGTACTACAATCCATGCACTTATGTAGTATTATGAATCATCAATTTTTAGCAATCAAAGTAAGCATCACCCTCAACATGGCTGAAATCCTTTAAGTCCTGAATTTTTATGTAATCATTTGACAATGAAAATCCCAAGTGTCTGATAAAGATTTCTGAGACGAAGAGACTGTTATTTAGAACTAGAGTGGTTCACTTTCTTATCCTCAGAAAATTGAAATTTCTTTCTTTGGTTTTGTTTCTAACTAATTTATATATTTTATTTTTCTGATAATATCTGTGGTCAAAAATATTGATATATATGAGGGCTTCACAACTGAAATAGACATAATGGAATCTAGAGGACTTATGTTTTATATTAAAATATAACCTTATTTGATAGTATACTAGCCTCCTGCAAAAGGGGATTTCATTCACTCCTAGGTTCCCCTAACTGCTTCTCCTCTTTTCCTTGGGCTATTAGTCAGTATGCTTGTGGACCTGTTCAGGTGCTTAATGACATAAAGTCCTGAAGATACTTAGATGAAGGGTTTTGAAATTTGCAGGCACAAAGCACTAAAATACATCATTATTTCAAATGATGAAATGACCATTGACCATAGACAACATATTTATCTACAAAATTATTACATTACCGGTCTAAAAATAAATGACCTGGGCCAAAAAAGATAATATCTTGAAGATACAGTTCACTTTTAGTCATGTGAGCTATCACTAGTTTTTGTGAGACTTTAGCAAAGACACATCCAACCAAATATTAGGGTATAAAGACAAGAATGCTTTTCAAACACATTAGTTGCTGACTGTTTATAGATTATTATTGCCAGTATAATGATTATTCCTATATGAAGTCCAGATGATAAAATATTGCTGAACAGTGGATCCATTCTTGCTAACTCCATCATGCAGGATAACATGGAAATAACTTAAACAGGAAAATATTGCTCCACCTACAACACCAAGAACTGGACAGATCTTCAATTTTATTTCTAGAACGGGTATCTGTAATCCCACATTGCTGCTCCTCCAAATGTAGACGACACAAAAACCATCACTAAAGCTACCTGAATTTCAGTTACATCCACTTTTACATCTCCACTTGGATGCTCCTGGAGTCTTTAGATGCTAGAGGAATACTTATTGCTTTTCCAAACCTCAGGATGCCTGAAACATAAGTCTCCAAATGAGCACAATGAAACATGAGCATCCCAACAAAAAGAACCAAAAAACAACCGGTCAGGATGAGTTCCTAGCAAACAGCAATTGAACCTCCAACTGCCATAAATACCTGGCAGAGTCACAACCATAGTCAAAAAGTTCTCCTAAAGGAGAACAAGAATTTGTTCTTCTGGCTTGTTTCCCATCAATCGTATCCAGTGACTGGTAGATAAAGAGTCTGAGTGCATATGAAAAATATGGCCGGGGACTGGTCAGTGATCATGGGGCAGTAGGAGATGAGCGCAAGCGTGGTGCGCAGGTTAACAGCGAGTCCCAGGAGGGTGATGGAGTTGGGGGCGATCCATAGCGGGTCCCACTCCAGCCATGTCCCGTACAGCGGCAGTGGCTGCTCGAGCAGCGAGACACCCAAAGTGCTGCTCTCCTGGCACTGCAGCTAACCTCTCCTAGCGGCTCCGCCAGCACTTTCAGCCAGCTCGGCGCCCTAAAGATGAGCATTTTCTCTATGTAGTTCAGCAAATATAATTTCTTTGTGGAAAAAAAAAAAATTGTGGCTCATGAAAATTTTTGTTCTTATTGAACTAGATTACATGCAAAAAAGTGTACTGCCTTTTGGTTGGCCTAATCCAGTTTTATAAATTAATCCTTTTATACACACTTCTCTATAAGCTACGTCTGCAGGTCAAGGGGAAGGTAGTATGACTTACTGATGGGTCTGTGTCAGAGTTGGCCAATTTCTATAACAGACAATACCAAAATTTTAGTGGCTTCACATATTAAAGCCTATTTTTCTCTCCTATAGGAGTCCCATATGGATGTTACCAGTCAAAACGTTTTCCTGGTGGCTCTCTTCCAGGTGATGATTCAGGGTTCAAAGCTCCTTCCATAGTGTGGCTCTGCTGTCCTGTAGGGCCTTGGAGTCATCTCCAAGGAAATAGAGAGTATGGGAGATTGCTGGTGAGAGGGCTTATGGGCTAGGCTTGGGGTGGCATACATCACTCCCACACATGTTCCATTGGTTAAAACTTGGTCATGTGGTCCCACCTAACATGGATATGAGGTTTGGAAAAGTGGTCTAACTGCATGTTCAAGAGAAAAAGCAAAAGGGATATATTTGTCTCTGCAATGGGTATTTCTAAATTTCCATATGTATATTTTAATATTATGATTGAATCTCTGTGCAATGCTAATTCAAAAAGTGTGACAAGGGCTGGCCAGGTGGCTCAGGTGGTTGGAGCTCCGTGCTCCTAAAGCCGAAGGCTGCCAGTTCAATTCCCACATGGGCCAGAAGGCTCTCAACCACAAGGTTGCCGGTTTGATTCCTTGACTCCCTCAAGGAATGGTGGGCTCCGCCCCCTGCAACTAAGATTGAACATAGCACCTTGAGCTGAGCTGCTGCTGAGCTCCCAGATGGCTCAGTTAGTTGGAGCGGGGGCTCTGAACCACAAAGGTTGCCGGTTTGACTCCCAACGGCAACTGGACCTGGAGCTGAGCTGCGCCCTCCACAACCAAGATTGAAAAGACGACAACCTGACCTGGGAAAAGTCCTGGAAGTACAAACTGTTACCCAATAAAGTCCTGTCCACTTTCACGAATAAAATCTTAAAAAAAAAAAAAAGTGTGACAAAAAAGAATGAGCACATACTCTCTGAATTTCCTTTGTGTATCTATGTGTGACATAAAAATCTGGCCGAACAATGTTTTAGTACAAAAT
Source organism: Rhinolophus sinicus (assembly GCF_036562045.2). NCBI lineage: Eukaryota > Metazoa > Chordata > Mammalia > Chiroptera > Rhinolophidae > Rhinolophus > Rhinolophus sinicus. The sequence continues at coordinate 27,303,567 of NC_133752.1, forward strand.
TTATTTCAGAAAAACATTTCTTAGCATAATTTCCTTATACTTTACTATTCATTTTATATATATATATATATACACACATATATATGTATATTCCTTTATATCTATTATTTTTCCACTGAGAAAGCATTACTGGAGGTGAAAAAAATATTTTCATTTCATATAAGTAAAAAACAAACAAACAAACAAAAAAAACCTTTTCTTCAAATTTCCTGACATACTTCCCAATGCAAAACATAATCTTGAAACTCGTCACTCCTTAAAAAATGATTTTCAGTAAAGGTACTTTTCAATTTTAATTCAAGTATTAAGACTAAATACCACAATTCATCATTTCATAAACAACTTTACAGCATCTTGGAAGACAAAATAGCCTGAAGATTGGGATAATATGTTCCTAAAAGCACAGTATACCTCAGGGGATATTCTTACTAAGAAGTAACATGAATGAAAATAATCAGATTATAAATTATGATTATTTGTGCAAATTTTTACAAAACAACTCCAAGTTTAGCACTCTTTGCATACCCAGAGATGCACTGATCCTCCAAAAGCTTACTGTTAGAGAACATAGAATTTATACCAGATAAAGATGAGACATAAATATGATAAATATGATCAGCCCTGAAAGAGATTTAGAAAAAAATATTATGAGAGTTCAGAGAAAGCACATAGCTTACTTCTAGTTGGAAACCAGGGGTTCTTTCAAAAAAATAAATGGCATTTCAATTAGTTCTTGAAGATACAACTTAACGACAAAAATGAGGAAAGATAATTTTCACTAGAGGAATTATTCACCATAGGAATATACAAAATTAGAGAGGAAAAAAGTTGAGAATCAATGGCATATAAGAAGCTATGTTGTTAAGTGTTCCACACATAGAGGGGATAAAGAAGATTATGGGCTAATAGGGTTGGGAAGGCAGTTGGGAATGGAGGAGACTGAAACCATTGGCAAAATCACTGTAGAGTTAATTCAGTGAGAAAAGGATTTCTCTCTGCCACAAAACATTTTAGATAGAGATAGAGACAGAGACAGATATAGAGATAGATAAAAGAGAACATAAATATTGAAAACATGAACTTCCTATTGTCCAGTATTTGTTATAATCTTGGTCCCTTTAGGTTTTGAAGTTAATGGACTCAAACTTATATATCGCTCTATTCTAAAAAAGAGCAAGAATATTACTTATTTGAAAATATGACCAATACGGCAATCCCAATTTAAGAAGCTGGAAAGGAAGATGAGGGAAAGCTTCAGAAAGCTTTGACAATTTAAAAAAAAAATTAAGATTAAAAATCCATAAACCTTTAAAAGTGAGTTATTTACAATAAATAATTTCAACCTTTTCTATAAAATATCGTTATTCCAAGGATAGATTATCTGTATTTTACTCTATGTGTATTTGCATATGCCATAAGCATTTTAGAAGATAATATGACACATGGCATAACAATGTTATTTATTGCAAAAGGAAAGTGTAAGTTTAACGAGGGCAGTGCCCTCTTCATTTCCAGACCTGAGACTGTGCTTAACTCCTAAGAGCTACTGAATATTTATTTGTCTGATGAACAAATTATTGCTTAATCTGAATCAAAAGCACATCTACTTTATTCATGTTTCTAGAAATGTGAGCAAATACTTATGAAATTAAACTATCCTGAACATTTGGAGTTCAATGTTACCCTTCTTGTATCATTGAAAACTTTAAAAAAAAACATAGATATTACAGGTTTCAAGCTAAAAATTTGGATTTCTTGATTGCTATTCGTTACTTGCCTTTATTCTTGAAAATTTTATTGGCTTCAAAAAATACCTAAAAGGTCAATACAAACATACCACTAATAAGTACTCGTCTATCTTCAACCCACGTTTACCTCTTTCATGCCCAACCCCCAGCTACCAACACAGCCATATAGTACTAATTTTCAAAATTGGATTAATGTTCGATGTTTTTAATAGTCTATATAAACACAAATGCAAGGAAACAACTCAGGAAACTTTCCTCTTCTATGATGTATCATTCCTGATTGGCTTGGTCAAATTAAATGTTACAGAGCAAGTGAGAAGAAAATGTTGCTTATTTTCAATAAGTCAAGTAAGTTTTCATTTCTTGCTAGAAAGGACATTAATACCCTTCTAACATTTTCTTGAATAAAAAGTATGATTTTTGCAAGTTAGTACTATCCATACACATACAACATTTATGTTTCACCATTATAGTTCAACATCTAAGTATCTTTTAAGTAAAATTTGGAAGTAATGTTATAAATATAGACTAAAAATTAATACCAAAATGATTAGTCCATTCAGTCTAAGCTGAAAATATCTGACTTATTTTATATTGATGGACCCTTTCAATAGTCCTAAGAACATGACAAAAATACAGGAAGAATTTTCTAACCTTATTATACTTTTAAATCAAATTGAAGTAGTGCTTTTCTACAGGGTATTTAAACATAATTGGCAGAGTTAAATGACAAATAGTTTGCAAAGTGGACTCCATAAATATCTTATCTGCAAGTGAGCACATCTAACAAAATATCATATGAAATATCTGGAGATTTTTTGGTTCTCATTGGAAATTATAATGAATAATTTCTTATTTTTCTTATAATTTCATTGGAAATTATAATGAATAATTTCTTATAATTAATGCTTACACATTTACAATAAAATTGAAAGTAATTTTATTACCAATCACTCTGAATGAAAAGATATCATCTTTGGTAGGGTTCTTCAAGAGAACTGAGAAGCAAGCAGAATTGAAATGGTTTTCAGTACTTGGGATTATTGCTAAACTATCACAAGGAAAACACATTTATTAGCTGCATAATTCAGTCAGTACAGCCTTGATCCAGTAGCCTTTTAAATGGATTCTTTCACCCACTGTGAAACTCTTTTATATTCAAATGAAATACCTGCATTTGGTCATATGAATATCATAGTTTATGTACTGCATACTAAGATCGTGAAATATGTAGGGTTATGGAGGAATATGGTGACAACTCAGTGATGATGCAAATTTTAGAGGAGTGGGATTTTCCATAGAAATTTGATTTATCAATCTCAAACTTCATGAAAAGAAAATGTAAAGCATCTATTTGTTTTTAAAATTCAAAGAAATTAAAATTAGTTTTATTATGAAAATTCTGCCATGCCCTTTATAATGACTGGTAATAACCCATGCTAAGATCCAGTCTGGAATTCAGTGCTTGCAAATTTCTTTTCGAAATCCGCACTTTTACCAGTGACTCCAGAAGAGGGCACCAGGCATAATTTCCAACCCAGAAAAGTCTTTTTTCTCCTGCCTGCCTTTGGTTTCCTTAAGTCATGCAGGGGCTCCCTCTGCTGTCCTTTTACACCAGAGAACAGAAAAATAGCATTGACCCCATCAAACCTCACAAATTTTGTGCAATTATATTCTAAAGATCATTGCATGATGTTGTAGTTGCAGATCTATTGAACTTCACTACCCACAGGATTACAAGAAAAGATAGCGAACAAGTTGAGAAAGGCTTAGTTAAATACTTCTGTAAATAAATGCTGATGAATGTTATTTCTTCGAAGATGACTAGGCAGGCAAATAAAACACTCAAATGGTACTTGCATATTATATAGTAAGAGGGAAGAATGACACATACGCATTGAACTTTGATGAATTGTAGTGAATTAAAACATCAAAATAACTGTGTAAATGTCTCTGTGACTGCATGAATGTGTGTATATGTGTATGTCTGTATGTGTGTGCACGTGTGTGTGCGTGTACACGTGCATGTGTGTGTGTGCTTGGTAGAGGAGAGAGGGCTAGGGAAAGGACACACTACTTACTTGACCATGCAATTACTTTTGATGCAAGTTATTTTTAATTATAGTTTTTTAAGTTTGTATTTTCATTTTAAATAAAGTCAGAGAATAGCTTTTGGCAAACTCTTAGTTTGGACACTTATCTAACAGAATAAAAATAAATGAGATCGTGTGTTTCTGCACATGTAAAAAAAATACATATTGAAGCAATTGTCTTGATAATTATTTTTTCTAAAGTAACTTTCAAACTAAATACAGAGTGATTACCAAAAAGTCTCCCTTAGCTTGTTATGTAACTTGCTACATATGAATACTGGGCAACATCTATAGCAAAGCAACTGACAAATTAGTGAAATAAAATCGATTTTAATTTCAAATAAATATTCTAATTCTTTACCTTCCTGCCTGGGTTTGCCTTGATTTTATGTATTAATAAATGAAATTTTGTTGGTCTTTTACACTTCAAGCAAAACACAAGCCACAATTTCAAACAAAATCATGGAAATTCTTGGAATTTTAAAATCTATTGTCTCCTTTTTAGGAATGAATCTTAATAAAAGGAATATTTGAGTTTTAATATCACAATAATGAAAGAGCTCTTTCTATTACGTGTCTAAGTGAGTTTTCTGATTGTTAATAATAAATAATCATTATCTATGGTGCATTAGTGAAATGGATAAATGATGAGGCAGAAAAGAGAAATGATCTTTTGAGATATAATAAGAAACAGCTATGTTAGTTCTATTGGGCTACTCCAAACTCTACCAATGGTGGGGTTTTTGTGGGAAGAAAAACATCCAAAAAAACATTGTTTGAAGAATTTTTTGTAACGTTTTTCTTGTAAGGTTTGGAATAACATGTGTAATGCTATCTGGCTACATCAAGTTGCTATCTTAAGTACAGGTGTTCTTTGCACCATTAATGCTACTATATTTGTGCAGTGGTTCTGGAATCAAAATTTGGGAAAAATTAGAAAACAGTATCATTAAAATGTTTTTGCTTCATTTCTACAATCATATAAATCTATTATCCCATAGTCAGAGAACATTTACAAACACAATGAGAACATAATGCAACAGGAAATGGAATTACAATTTAGGGAGTTAACTTTTTACTTAATAGTTAACTTGACTCATGATTGTTCCAGGTTTTGGAGACCGGCTGAAGTGCAGCTGGTAAAATGCTAAACTTTAATGAGTGATGCAATTTTAGGTGTAGCAGAAACAAATCCTCAATCATATTTGAGAACAGATCTTTGCTTGTGTTCCAAAGAATGAGTTTTATTTTTCCAGTTTGGAATAATTTAATCTAGAAAATTATATTTTTGAAAGTTAATATTTTTTATTTCACACATTGCTTAGCTCCAAAGCATTGTGAACAATTTAGATCACTATATCACCTTTAATATCCCCCTAGTTGTTCTGAGAATTGATGGGAAGGCTTTCTCACCTTGGTTTTTTAATTCCTATCTTCTGTCCTTACCGTTGCTTATCTCTAAAAGAAATTGCTGATGTTATATTGAGGAAGCACAAAGCCCATGCCAAACTAAATATTTTATTTAATATTGTGACTAAAATCACAATTTATTCAGAAATAAGGAAACCCATCTCTTTATTTGAAGTCCAATAAAACATTACCATAGAAAAGATCATTCCAATAGGTGTAAATGATTTTTAGGTGATTTTATATTAGAATGTTTGACCAGATATACTTATAAAGGTAGGATTTGGCATGTCTATGTGTATGTGTGATTTTTTTCCCCTTTAGAATTGCTACCATTAAAAAAAAAAAAAAATGACTCAGATTCACACAGCAGCCTTCTTTGCTGTAACTAATCCCTCCAGATCTGGCTGAGCTGTTCAGGCTGCGCTTCCTGCCCCAACCCGCCTATGTGAAATGAAGGTAGAACAAAAAAACAAAATAAAAATTCAGCAAAGATCCTTTTCATTATTTTTTAGGAATTCCAAACTTGTCAAATTATTTGAACTTCAAAGTGGCTCCCTGTCTCTCTATCATTGTCTGTGTGTAAAATCCTGTTCATTCATTGTCTTCATAAATGAGAGCCCAGTCTTTTTAGGGAGCTTTACAAGTAACCACTGCATATCCCAGCAATGAGAAGGCACTGCAGGTTTGCATAACTGGAGCAAATTAAACTCTTTCTCCTTGGAATAAGAGTGACTTACTAAAATACCATGAAATCTCAGGGGATTTTTTTTTTTTTTTTTTAAGAAAGCCTATAAAATAACCTGCTCAAAATATGAGGTCTTTAACAATTTTTTTCTTATTTCTTAAAGATAAGAGGAATTAGGACTATAGATAATTATATGGATCAAAGTGGGTTGGTTTAGTTATTGGTTGTAAGCCTTTATTTGAATCTTTACAAGAAGATTTTAGGTTAAGTCTTGTTGGGTCTCTGTTTTGCAACTCTAAGCTCTGTGTTATTTATAATATTTTAACAGGGATTAGTGGAAGGGAGGTAAAGTGATAAACTTCCACATTTACATAGCTTTTCTGGCAAATTTTAGTTAAAATATCACAGACTCTATTTGCAGAGACGGAATGCACTGATAGAGTGTCAGTCAGCCGGGGAATCATAGTCTTGTCTCTCTTTTGGACATTTGTCCATAGGAGACATTTCACAATAGAGAAACTCGTAGACAGTGGGCATCTCTGACCAAATTAAATTTTTCTAGTTCTTATACAGATCACCATTGTATAATACAAAATTTTAGAAAGTTGGACTAAACAATGTTCAAAGATTATGTGACTCCCCCATTTTATACATCTAAATCCTCTGGAAGATATCATCAGCCAATATATTCTTCAGGGCACTATGTTACCTTTGAAGAGTATCATTTTCCTTCCTTTCTTCTTTTTTTTTTTTTAATTAAAGTTTATTGGGGTGACAACGGTTAGTAAAGTGACATAGGTTTCATTTCAGAGAAGTTGACTGTAGAACTTCCCCCCTTATTATAACATGACTTTCAGTTCTATAATACACACATATTTTGCACAAAATAAATCTATTCTACGTATTTTTTTCTCCCTCTATGGTGACCTCTCTAATGAAAGTTTCTGAGTCACTGAGTTTTTACTTTGATTTTTCACTCTAGCTAAATTTAGGTGTTGCCTACATCAGCTAATTTATAGTGGATATTTAAGTCTTATTTTTCCTATCTGAGGAAGCTGAGCCTGTCGTGTAGGAATTCTTTCTGTGAATAGTTTGGCCTGGGTGGTTTTGTTTCCCATAGAAGAATGTAATCTGTTGCTCAACTGGTAGACTGATCTATGAGAATAGCATAGTTCTGTAGTTTATGAGTATAACCAGGATCACAGGACTCTGCACACTGTCCACTGGCTATCTACACATCTGTATATCTATATACATGTCTTTTAGACTATCTATCAATTCTGATCTAGCCAGGTACCGACCCAGCCATCTTTATATTCTTTAAACTCGACCTTGCTCCACAAACAACTTGGTATACTTTACAATAAATATGGAAAGTTTGAAAATAAATATGAATATATATCAGTGTTTTAGAAGACTAAGGAAAAGAAGGAAACGAGAGTAACATTCTAGAAATGAAGGCCTATCTCTTGGCTTAGCACATAAAATATACTCAATAATTATTTGTGAAGAAATGAATGAATAGGAAATTATAAATGTAAAGGTAAGATTAAAAACCAAAAACGAAGAGTGTGTCTTGATTTCTGAGTAGCCAACACACACACACAATGGTAAAACTGACAAAATCAGACTTTTATTTTTCAGTTTTTCTCTATAGATGAGAACCATGGTAGCTGAGGGGAGACTATGAAGTGAATTGTTCTGCCTTGTGTATGGGGAGTATTTTCTCTTCGTTTCTAAGAAGCTGCATTGATAGGACTCTCGAGAATTCAAATGAGAGACTATAGCTATTATAGTAAATGGGAACAGTATCATTTTCTATCAGCTTTCTAATGGCCCAGTTTGTCAAATAATGTGCCAACTGTGAAATTCTTCACAACTTCTTAAAATTAAGTATTCAAAACCTGGAAATATTTATTTTCTGGAAAAAAAAAAAAAAAAAGAAAGAAAGAAATAGAAAGTACCAGACTTACAAGTCACTTTAGATCAATGTAAGAATTGTCACAGTAAGTTTACTAGCCCAACATTCTTCCAGTTACAGGTTTGCTGTTTAGAGCAAAGGCTGTTTATCTTCCTTGAGATCAACCTCAAAATTTAGAGATGAAAATAATACACCCTGTTTCTGTGACTAACTGTTTGTTACTGTGTTATCTGTGAATTCATATAAACTTTAATGTTTTCATTTTTAGGAAAGATATTTTCAGATATATTAGTCTTTTCCAGCCCTAGAACATGATTAAGATATTCCCATTTATGCATATGTACTCACGCCACATACACACGTAACTCCATGTATGTGCATGAATTCACAGGTATATACTATAGCAGACACCCACACACTTTCCCAGTTGTCATCTCAGCCTAGCACATTACTATTTCCCAACCTTCATGGCCTCAAGCATAAACATAAATTTTCTCCTGTGTTTACGGACTTTTTTCTCATCAGATAAACACAATCCTGTGACCATGACCTGCCATCTTATCCTGTCTTCCGTTGCCAACCAAAGGAACTGTGACTGCTGGAGATCCCTATCGGGGATCATTTATCAGTGGTAAAATTTGGGACTTGCACAAGGAGAGCTGAGACTTCTGAGCAGTCCAGCAAATATCTGGAGCCAGCAGATGTTACTCTGCATGTTTTAATTTTAATGGCCTCTCCCTCCATGTAAAGATTATAATGTTTCATTTCTCGGTAAACCTAAATGAAAACCTATTAGTTAGAAAGAATATCATTTCTCCTGGGAAAACAGATCAATCCCAGTTCTCTAGTTTCTATACTTACAGTAAGTGCATTTTTTCTCATGCTTTATGCCAAAGGCATCCCTTTACACAAATAAGTTTAAACAGATACTTGCTAAAATTCAACAGGGCAGCCTGAGTCTGTAAGAATATTGACAAGTCAAGGGTTTTACAGAGAGATTGTGTGCATATTTTTCATGCACTGTATTAAATTAATAATTGAGAAATATGGTTGAAAATATAAATATAACACTGGCAACAACAACATCTATATTACAGATTATAGCCCAGATGTGACTGGGCTGAAAGCTATTGCATGCAAAGAATTCCCAGCACCAACTTGCTTTTCTGAAAACCACGACAGTATGAATTATGACATATTTATAGAAAAAAATAAAGTACTTAAATCCAAAGGATAAATTTAACCTTTGCAGGGAAAGGAACATCTGACATGTGATTTTTACACTGTTGAATAGGAAAAATGTTGTAACTATTGGCATTAACCATGTTCAATGCCTTGCTAACTAGCAGGATGTCCTTTTTTCTTGGAGTTAATTGTTCAGGACGTTGCTCTATACTCCTGTCTTTGAGTCCTTTAGATTTTAGTACGAAGTTCTAGTATGAAAACCCCACTGCTCCTTCAAAGTTCCTGGCTTTTATGTTAAAATGTTTTCTGTAGTATAATCACTGGTAATTACAACAATCACCATACGGAAACTATTTCAATATCAATTTCTTTAGCACCAGAGTCTCCAAATGAGTTAGATACTTCATTTTCATGCATCATACCGCAGAGAGTGGCAAACCAAGGAAACTTCTGAGGAATTTCTTTTACATAGAGATCCATTTGTTGTCCACATTATTAGCTTTTAATATTACATCGTAAACTGACCTAATTGGATTCCAAATATGCAGCAAATTTATACAAACTTACCATGTTTTTTCCAAGCTGTGCTTACCACTTCTTTCCTTTCTTGCCTGACAATATGTTGCCATGCTATAAAAGCCCTAATGCCCATTTTCAACGATTAGCTGTACATCAGCATTACTACCACAAATCCACAAGTTTCACATCAAGCATTAAATGGGATGAATATTGATCTTCTAAAGAGGATTTATTTATTTCTAGCTCTATCCAAAGATCAACTGCTAGCAGCTTTTGGGGGATCTGTGAAGCTCTCACAGCACAAAGCTACTGCATACATGACACTGGACTTGACATTTCAGTTCTGGAAGAAAACCAAACAGTAAATTCAGTGCAATAATCCTAGATAAATGAGATGATCACTGGAAAAGCTGAGATAGTTAAGTGGTCTATCAGAGAAGTCCAACGGATGGTATTGAACAGTTGCTACATAGAATCCTCACTCGTGTCAATATGGTCCAACACACCATCATATCAGATGCCAATATAATCACATTAAAGCAAACTTTACCTCCTGCTTTGATTTCTCTGCCTGTGTATTTTGCTGGATTTACAAGTGACTGTAAATAATACACAATGTGACACAAGCTGCAGCCTTTAGGGTATGCACAATAATTATTTTGAATATGTGTAAGCTGCATTATAATGTAGCATGACATATACGAAATGCATGAAATTGAATTTTGCTATATAGTGTGCTGGATGCAGCTCCGTAATCTTACTGGCAGCACAAGGGTTGAGGGGGCAGATCTGTGTAACTTAAAGGCAGTCAGTTTGAAAAAAAATTACAGGAAAGATCAAATTCGGTCATAAATTTTCTAAGACTTGTGGAGTCCCTTTTCCCCCACCTCCAAATTTGTAATACCTGTTCTCCTGTAGACCATTCAAGTACTATAATCACCTTAGACTCGCAACTGAACACTGGCTGAACTAAATAAATTATTTGGCTTTTGCATTAATTCGGTGTTGCTGAGACAGGTGTCCTTAACTTAAACACAGCAATATATGATATATTTACTTCTATCAATACCTACACAAGTATTTAAAAAGATTTTCCCCCCTAAATCTTTGATTATCAGAAAGTGGGAAAATTTTCATGCAGTTTATTTCAATGAGTTAATAGAATTAGGTTAAACAATCAGTTATTTAACTTTTTTCTCATTATCCAAAATATAAAAAATAAGATATTTGAAATAAACTTTTCGTGTCTGCCTCTGAACATGAAAAATGTCTACAACATTTAACTATTGTAATTGGTCCAACTCATCACATAAATTCAGCAAGCTCAGTTATACCTATGAAACTAATTCATTATTGATATAGCAAGAATGGTCATTTATGTATCATCTTATACCACTTTATTCATATTAAAATACATCAAATGGAAAATAGTCCATTTTTCTTGGTTTGTAGGGGCACCCTAAAGGAAATATTTCTTAAATCCACAGAGGTCAAGGGAAAAAAAGAATCTTAGCTTTTAGTCTAGCCTCTATTGCATTATAGTGCTGCTTGTTGTTTAGTTCTTTACATTTGTTTTAACTATTAAACTTGTCAAACTGTAGAGTGAAAGAATCTAAATACCTGAAGAAATAAAAAGGAAAAGAAAGAAGTGGAGTAAGTCAGAGTTTAGCAATTCTAAGATACTAGAAGCAGTATCTCAATTTGTAACTTTACCCTTTTGGAAAAAAAAATACTTCTATATTAATCATAATGTTTCTGGAAGCTTAAAAATCATGCTTTGTTGTGGATATTTGAAACTTGTGGTAGCAGATGTCCGTCGAAAAGGTACCACTTAGTTTAATTACAGTTTGTCTGCAGACCTGAGGGTCTAGTTGCCAAGGCCAAATGATATTTATCAGTTGAAAGAGTGTCATTGAAGGAAAGAGAAACTGGAATAAACATTGCATACTAATTCTCTTCACTTTCTGATAGTTCATTTCGTTATAATTCATGTTAGTCACCCAGAAAATAGGGATCATATACAAGGATTTTTAAAAAGATTAAAAAATAGATACAAACTGCATGGGAGAGTAGTTTGGGGTTAGGTTCTGAGATTTTTCTTTTCTTTTTCTTTTTTTTTTTTTCAATTACTCAGTTTGAAGATGTTTCAAAAACTGGGAATTTTGTGCTTTTAGGTTTTTGTTTTGTTTTGTTCTTAAACTAAGCATTTAGTAACATATTATATAATAGCTTCTTTTCAGGAAATGAATTTTCCACATTTGTGAATCATATACCTTTTGCAGAGGAAAACAATAGGGTCCCTTACAGGAAGAGTGTGGAAGGGGTCATGGCACAAAATTGTTACCCTGTATTTAGGGCATTTCTCAAACCATTGATCCTAGAAACTGGAAAAGTCTTGAGAGTTTCAAGGCATCTATGAATTCACAGACTACAGATTTGTATTTTTAATACAACATATATTTGATACTTTTCAAAGTTCTCTGTTCTCTTGAATCATCTTACCTGTCCTCAATTTCTCATCTTCCTTCTAAGCATCTCTTCTTTGACAGTCTTTGTGGGATAACACTCAACATAACATGAAAAATATCTATAAAAATCAGACACTTAAAGAGATTAAGAATCTCTAATGTCAACTAACCAGCCATTTATCTTTGTTGTGCTTAAAAGTTATCAGTGGGCATCCAGTAAATGCTTTTTTTTTTTATTAAGCTAAATTGAAAACTCTTTTTCTCCCAGATTTTCAACATAACATGAAAAATATCTATAAAAATCAGACACTTAGAGATTAAGAATCTCTAATGTCAACTAACCAGCCATTTATCTTTGTTGTGCTTAAAAGTTATCAGTGGGCATCCAGTAAATGCTTTTTTTTTTTTATTAAGCTAAATTGAAAACTCTTTTTCTCCCAGATTTTCTTAGACATGACTGCAATTGAATCTGCCTTATATTTTTTATTAATCAGTTAATTAAGAAGAAATCAAGCTATTCTAAAAATTAGGAAATGCATTTATGGATGACTGCAACAAACATTTTAAAAATACGTACATTTCATAATTCACATACTTCAGATTCTAAAATCCTTTTACATATGTCTTAGTAGATATGATTCTAGGATACCTGGAACAGTCATACAAAAGCTAAGACTGGAGAATATTTGCCTCATTCTTCTTGGGCATAATGCTGTTACTGAACAATAACTCCTTTCTTCAGAAACACTTCATAACATATGCCACACTGAAGTGGATGCAGGGCTGCGGTTAGAGTAACAAGGCAAGATTTCAGATAGGAAGGAAAGCATCCCCCTCTCTCTACACTTTTACAAAATATGATCAGTCACATCTTTTCCCTTTCTGTTGGATATGTAAAACAATATCCATTCTCTCTTTTTGTTGTAGGTACACCAAGGCCATTTAGTTAATGCTGCTTTTGTCTTGATTGTTTATGCCAGCTAGGAGCAAACATGCAATAAAGGTGCTAAAGACAAGCTTTCATGTCATTGTCCGGAAAGCTACACCAGAAATTTGAGTTGAATTACTTAGTTAATCAAATGTCTCAAAGTAAAAAGAGCGTGGAAGCACTGTTTTGTGGTAGCTTATTTCAGAGACAGATCTGCTTAGATCTCTGCTACCGTTTTTTTTTTTTTTTTTCAATTTCCTAACAAGAGTAAATTGCTTTTGCTCACATTATTGCTCTTTCTCACGTTTCAGTTGGTGTTACCAGAGAAAATGGCTCGATGCTATAGCAATGATTTGGAGAATACCAATCCCTTGATTTAGACAACAGGTTTCTATTTCTTTTTATCTATTGTTCTGGAGGTTTTTTATTGTTTTTTTTTTATAAACAGACGAGAACAAAGGACTATTGTTCTTAACACGCACTACATTTGCTAGTAACATATATGGGAAAATATAAGAGGAAGGGTTTTCTTTTCCAGTTACATATATATACTACTGCCTAACAAAAGTGCTAGCGGCATAAAATGATGCAATAAACCTCTCTAACAGTAGCTGATTTGTATGCAACAATGACCATAAGGGTAACTCTTCAGCAAACCTGAGTCTCATATATAATGCATAGCAGTTAATAAATCATAGTAAAATCAGATGGCTTAGAGCCAACAATACCTAACTGGTAATGGAAAGGGTGGAAAGATTTATAGAGAGACAGATTCTGTCTGGATTTTGCTTTTAAGATGCTCACCAACTGCACTGGAGTATCTTACAGGCTTTCTAAGTAACCGTGTGCTCTATTGAAATCATTCCATCTTTTTCCTGAGGGTCTTTTATAGAAAGCAGCTACCCTTTTTCTTTTACCACCAGGTGGAGTGTTTTCTACTCACACTTATGGTTTTACACTTCAGAAGCAATACAAACCTTATAAGGAGAAAATGTTCCTTTCAAACCTCTAGTTATTTAAATAACAAGAGTTTCCCTCAGCCAAATACATGCAGATAAATAAAATATACGTTAAAACCTTTGCTAAAAGAAATCTAACTTTTTAAAAAAATATAAATGGCATTTCACATATTTCGACAAAGAAGCAGGGTTAGATTTTTGCTTTATAGTTTTAAAATGAATTCTTAGATGTGCTCATTGTATCTCATTGCCAGCGTTTTACTGGCTGTACCATGTGAATCTTAAAAATGAAGATTTGCAAATTTGTCACATGTCAAGAAAAAGAATATTGAAGACAACATGTGCCCTACAGATCTGAGAGAATCATTCGCTTCAAATCTGTTTTTGGTTATTAGTAGGTCTTGGCCAATTTCCGGTGCTGACATGGGCTATTGAGATGTGTGGCAAACATGTCACCTCAGAGTTAGAAATATTTGAACCTACTGAATTATGACCTTTTACAAATTCTTAACATTAAAAAAAATGAAGATAAATTGCTGAAGTAGGCAGTGGGCAATAGAAATTATTAATGCCTCTCTTTAGTTGCCTACATAATTTTCTATCCTATACAGACTCAAGTCTTTATTTTAAATTGACGTACATTTACTGCTGGATTTTGATAAAGTGTGGGAAAGAGATCATCTTCCTGAATGTTATAATACTAATGTACATATTTTCACTAAAATACGATGTGCATTATAGTGTCTCTTTAATGATGTATATTGGAGGTAAAATAGATAAAAAATAGAGCATATAGCAATCTCTTGCTCTTTTTTTTTTTTTTTTTTTTTGCCCAGTGCATCAGAATTATTGGCCTTCAATTAAGATAGCCACAAGATGGCAGTAATTCCTTATTAAATGGTCAATCACCTCTGCACTGGGTAACAAGGGTGGTGACTGACTCCTGGTTAGAGAGAAGTAGGAAAATTAAGAGGAGGACCTCCTAGGGTTAAGATGAAGATAAATTGGTGTAAAGGTGAGAGATAACAGGAGTGGTCTAAAGTAGATTGAAATTAGTTTTATCCTGATGTCTTTTGGTTTTCAGGTGACAGAAATTTCAGGTGAAATGGTGTCATCAATCAGCGTGATCTTCTAGAAGGCAATATTATAAAACAACTACTTTGGAATAATTTGGGGAGGTGACTAGTTTTATTTCTCCAGATAGTAATTAATTTCCCTGTAACTATTCTTAGACTTGTTTTGGTAGCTTTAATTCTTGGCTTTCATGTGATGGTACTGCAGTAATGCAGAGATTGTAGGCGATAGCTAAATAGAGATGTTTTGCTGTAAAAACATTCTTATATCCCTGAAATAAAATATTAATTCAAAACAAAATAACTGGAGATAAAAATACTTAATTAAGTGCCCTAACAGTATATTTGCTGCAGAACCCTCTGTACTTAGAGGACTCAGAACAGCCCATATTTCAAGATAGTAGTAGTGTAAGCAGGAGTGTAAATAGCAAAGCTAATCTGAAAATAGAATTCTTTTTCTGTTTATTTTCTACAAATGGTTACAATTGATAAAGAGTGAGCTTTATTTTTGTAAATGTTAGCCAACATGGATGAGATACTTAGAAATTAGAGATTTAGAAATAAACATTGCCAATGAAATATTTTTTAATTATGTAAATGAGCTATAAAGTTAGAAGAAGCAATGGGTCAGAAAGTTATTTGTCACAGAGACTTGAAAAGCTAAATATGGCTAAGGTCTGAAAAATACCATATAAAACTAATGTTTTTAGTATCAAATAAGTTGGATTAAGTTTTACACATTAATGGGAAGGAACTTTATTCATTTTTTGTCAATATGTGCAAAGCCTATTACTATATTTTGTATGAATAATCTCTGATCACCTGCCCTATATTATAATTCTAATTGTAGCGTTTCAGGATTGTGATAGCTTTTCTTTGTATCTATGCATGAAAAGTGAAGAGTCAAGAGAGTTATGTGGATACTTCAATTTTAAAATGTTATTACTGGTAATATCTAAATAATTAGAACAAAAACATGTTTGAAAAATAAAGTTTAATATTTTGATTCCATTTGTTTGTATTATATATTTTGTTTGCATCGATCAAGTGACTGAGAAAAATAGTTATTTCTAGTCTTCCCTATTCTGAATTATCTAAAATGGTCATTTGTTCAAGAGCAGTTTAATGAATTTAGCTGATTTTCTCATTTTAATATATAGGCAGAAGCTAAATTTAGTTTCTATAAATATATGATATTTACTATATGTTTAGAACTGTCTCCATGCATATTAAATCCATTGGAGTATAGCCTCATTTTAGCCAGTGTTAAAACATATGTATAGTTATCACAGCAGAAGGGTGGGAACTTGGGTCACATTTTCTTCATGCTGATAAATCTTGGTTTTTATGGAGAAGGACTGTACTTACAGAAACCAGTAGAGGAAGAGGGTGATTGAGCAAACCTGTTTATCTGTTTCTTTATAAGATTTATTCATGATATAACAATATCATTCTATAGGATATAACTGAAAATTCTGCACTAGAGAAATAAATTTCTCCTGAGAAGTGGACACTTCTGATGCCATGAAACTTTCAAACAGCAGAGAATAAAGACTCATAATCTAGGGTTTTTTTCTTAAAAATCCTTCTAAGTTATAATCATCAAAGCCTTTAAACAAAATGGTTAGATTTTAAGATGGAAGACTATGGATATATCCTACTCAATTTTGAAATTATTTAAAATGTGTAAAATTATTAGTTATTATAGCATAAGGAAACTTCATAGCATATAGTTCTACATAGCTAGCACTTGCACTCAAGTATTAGTAACAAAATGCAATATTTTCCATTAAATGTATAACATTTAATCCAATTCATTTGATGTTAAAATATTTAAATAAAATAAGCAAGGACCATGGCTGACTAAAACATTCCTCATTTGTGTCCCTCCCTGAATAACAACAATTTGGCATCCATCCATGGACAAAAGTGACTTTTTGGGAGTTGTGGGACCCAGCAGTATATCTCAAAGGAGTTGGAAGGAGTGTTACCCACCCAAGTGCTGGGTAATAGGCAGACAGACCTTGGTCCCAGCTATGGGCCTCGCAGTAGCCCAGGAATTCACTCCAGGTCTCTGGGCTGCAGTCTGGAAGCCACTGGGAATGACTATCTTAGATAATTACCCCAAATTAGAGAACCTTTGTGAAAGTCCAAGTTTCCAGCAGAGAAGTTCCAGCACATTGTTGGGGCATATATATATATATATATATATATATATATATATATATATATATATATATATCATAATATTATATTGGAGAGAACAGTTAGTAAAGACTAGAGGCAACGACTACTTTGTATTTCAAATACAAAGAAAGCAATGCAAAACTTCAAGGAACGTGAAAAAAAATCAAGGAAACATGACACCATCAAAGGATTACAATAATCTTCTAATAACCCATCCCAAAGACATGGAGATCTGTGATTTACCCGTTAAAGAATTCAAAATAGCTGTTTTTTGGAAACTCAATGAGCTATAAGAAAATACAGAAATCTCAAAAAAAGACATATGTGAAGTGATAGATGTGTTAATTAACTAGATGGGGGAATTATTTCACAATGTGTGCATATATTAAATCACCACAATGTACACCCTCCCCATTTACTCACTCAATAAGTATATATCAAGCACATTCTATACATACAGTCATTTAAGAACTTAGGATATACCAGTAAACAAAATACAAAAAGTTACTGACTTTGTAGACTATTCATTCTAGTTATGGGAGACAAACAATAGCAATAAACATGACTAATAAGTACATTATATAGGATGACATTAGGTGATAAGAGCTTAGAGAAAGAAAGAAAAAAATAGAGTAAGTAAGGTAAGGGGCATTAGGAATATGGACATAAGAGTGCAGCCTACAATACTAAGTAAGATGTCAGGGTAGGCTCTTTTAGTTCAAAAATTATTGGGGGAAACACTAACATAATTGTAGAAATAATGATTACAATTATAGTAACTATCATGGAAGCAAAGCACAGGGTGCTGTGAGAGTGTTCAAAGCCTGGAATGTCAGGGAAAGTTTCCCTAAGTAATTGACATTTAAGACTTGAAGGATGAGACCTGAGGTGACACTGAGTTTTGCTCTAGCACTCTGGTCTTCCATCCCTAGCTTGGAGTACTCTGGGCCAGTAAGGAATGGTTACTGAAAGTATCACCTGACTGCTTGCTACTTTGAAGAAGTCAGCATTATAGCTTCAGTTTTGTAACATAAAAGAGAAAACAAAATGAAATCTCAAACTTTTCAATGCTGTTGCCCAAAGGCCATTTTGTACAGTCTGGACAACTCTGAGGCTTGAATTTGTGTTGGATTATTGCCAGACACATGTGGGAGAAGTTTTCTTCTTGCCAGATAAAGGCTACTTTACCCCTGTTCTCGTTGAAAGAAGGAAGCTGGTGAACTAAATTGTTATTAACATGAATCATTCTTTTCCCTAAAACTCTGGTTTTTATCAGGTAGAGACTAATGATCAAGCAGATCATCATTTCAAGTTTGCTGTAACCCATTTACACCCTCAAACTGCCCTTTCTTCGGGTAAGATATTTTAAAAAGAGAAATTGAAACAATATTCTAGACCATGAAACAGTGCACGTATCCATTTCCTTGAATATCATGGGTTTAGAACTGATGATAGGTGTGACACATTCACAAAGTTTGGGGTTCTGTACATAAATGGAATCATTGTGAATATGGCAACACATCAACAAAAATAGGGACAGTTTTCTAAACTAAATAAATGAAGAAACTATTCAGAAATGTGGTAAAAAGGTCCAGGAAGTACTTATAATTTTATAGGATCTGATATGAGTGGAATTACCAAAATGAAGATGGAGAGAGAGGTTAGAGAACACCCTAGCAAAGGGTTCACGCGAAAGGAAATTCTTTCATTCTCCCCACAGCCGTCTGTCTGATCAAATGCTTCTTTCTTCTTCTATTCCCTCCATATCCTTTTCTTCTCACTCCCCTTCTCCACTCTTTCTTAGTCCTTTGTCTAGTAGGAGAGAGTAAGGAAAGACTGGAAAGCTTTCAGCTAATGATTTGGGTGGGTTAAGTGGAAGCAATTGGGCAATCAGGATAGAGTGATATTGGCAGCCATCCATCCAGTGTACATACCAACCAGGAGGCTGATGACCTTCAGAAGCCATTGGAGAGACAGCAGGCTAGGCATCTTGGTAATATTGCAAAACAAATTTCCTTCTCAGCCTCAACTAGAGTACATTCTTTCCTGAATCCCTTTTCTATATCCTCTTTCCTAATTCTTCAGGTGCTCAGCACACTTTCTGGTTTGCATCATGGAGCCGCTGGTTCACTAGCTTGTGACCTCAGATATACTATTCCATTTTTCTGGATCTCTATTTTCTTATAATTAAAATGTGAATAATAATTGTATCTAAGTAACAGAATTGTGAGAATTAAATAAAATACACCCTTGCATGCTACTAAGTGCTTCAAAAATGTTAACTGTTAGTATTATTACTATTATCAGTATTTATTCATATTGCATTTTATCTATATGAAATTCAAAGCATCCACTCAACTGTGTATCAGATGTGTTCGAGAATACAGAGGTGATCAAGACACAACCCCTAGACTAAAAAATATTTTAGCATAATGCAGGAAATTTGCATGTAGTAATTGCTTTAGTAGAGGTAGTCATAGGACACGGGAGTATGGAGTAGGACCTCTTCATTAGGCCAATTCACTCCATGCTGAGCTTGTTCAGCTATCCAATCTCTTTTCGCACTATTCAACAAAATATTCTGCTGTTATTCCTCATTTAGTGCCTTTAAATCTCACTTTAATTGGAATTCCATTTTCCTTATCCCCATAATCTTCCTACCTCTCTTTGTCTCTCTCTGTCTCTCTCTCTATATATATCTATATATCTATATATCTCTATCTCTATCTCTATCTCTATATCTATATCTATATATATATATATACACACATTGCAAACTTATCTCATACCTCAAGTACTCAATTAGGCATTTCATCTTTTCTGATTGACCATAGTTGATCATTTGCTTATTTACACCACAGTTACTAACAGGTCTGCTATTTTCTGTCTTACAAATTAACTTGTTGTTATTTGTTTACCTAATTGTGTCCCCCAACTAGATGGGAATCTCCTTGAGAATGGAGCTTACACCTTATTTCCTCTTGCATACTTAGAACATAGCACACAATCTATTACACAGTTAGCTTTCAATGATGCTTCAAAATTAACTAAAGGTTGAAATCACTCTCACTCGAAATGCTCCATGCTTTGTAAGTGACATTTTCTTATCTTTACTTCTTTACCTCATATTCAGAACTCTCATTTATTGATACTGAGCTCCCATTTTTTAATTGTTACTACATATTTATGACTAATAGGATTTCTCTTTGTGGAGAATACAGATTTCCAAACCCAATCCATTCCTGAAACGTGTTTAGAGAGTGGGGACCTATATGCCACTACTTTAAATGGGAAATATCAATGTACTTAAAGCCCTAAAACACTCAACTCCTTATGTAACAATCTCTCATAGTTTTCTACATAATATAAAATATTTAAAAGACTAATGATAAAAATTGTTTAATACTTAATAAACTCATTAATGGACATATTTGTGTGTAATATGCAGTATTACACACTGTATTGTATTGCATATGAATTATGTACAGTATTGGATATAAATTATGTTTTACTTCTACACTGCAAAAAACAAGGAATTAAATAATTTATTCACCATTTTCAAATCACTTTTTCATTTCCAACTCATAAAATATGGTCATTTCTGGTTTTCTTAAGTTAACTTAATTTGTTTGTTTGTTTTTTTAAATTTATTGGGGTGACAATTGTTAGTGAAATTACATAGATTTCAGGGGTACAAATTCTGTATTACATCATCTATAAATCCCACTGTGTGTTCACCACCCAGAGTCAGTTCTCCTTCCATTATCATATATTTGATCCCCCTTACCCTCATCTCCCAACCCCCGCCCCCCTTACCCTCTGGTAACCACTAAACTATTGTCTGTGTCTATGAGTTTCTGTTTCTCATTTGTTTGTCTTGTTCTTTTGCTGTGTTTGGTTTATATACCACATATCAGTGAAATCACATGGTTCTCTACTTTTTCTGTCTGACTTATTTCGCTTAGCATCATACTCTCAAGATCCATCCATGTTGTCACAAATGTTCCTATATCATCTTTTCTTACTGCCGAATAGTATTCCATTGTGTATATATACCACAACTTCTTTATCCATTCATCTATCGAAGGACATTTTGGTTGTTTCCATGTCTTGGCCACAGTAAACAAAGCTGCAATGAACATTGGAGCACATGTGTCTTTATGTATAAATGTTTCCAGATTTTTTGGGTAGATACCCAGGAGAGGGATTGCTGGGTCATATGGTAATTCTATTCGTAATTTTTTGAGGAACCTCCACACTGCCTTCCATAATGGCTGCACCAGTCTGCATTCCCACCAACAGTGTATGAGGGTTCCTTTTTCTCCACAGCCTCTCCAACACTTGTCACCATTTGTCTTGTTGATGATAGCCATTCTGACTGGGGGGAGGTGATATCTCATTGTGGTTTTGATTTGCATTTCTCTGATGATTAGTGATGTTGAGCATTTTTTCATATGCCTATTTGCAATTTGTATGTCCTCTTTGGAGAAATGTCTCTTCAGGTCCTCTGCCCATTTTTCAATTGGGTTGTTTGTTTTTTTGTTGTTGAGTTTCATGAGTTCCTTGTATATTTTGGATATTAGCCCCTTATTGGAAGCACTGTTTGCAAAATCTTCTCCCATTCATTTGGTTTCCTCTTTATTTTGTCGATGGTTTCTTTTTCTGTGCAGAAGCTTTTATGTTTCATATAGTCCCATTCATTTATTTTAGCTTTTACTTCCATTGCCTTTGGAGTCAAATTCATAAACTGCTCTTTGAACCCAAACCAGCATGGTATTGGCAGAAAAACAGACTCATAGACCAATGGAATAGAATTGAGAACCCAGAAATAAAACCACATAAATATGGAGAGATGATTTTTGACAAAGAAGCTAAAAACATACAATGGAGGAAAGACAGCCTCTTCAATAAATGGTACTGGGAGAATTGGATAGCCACGTGCAAAAGAATGAAACTGGACTGTTATCTGTCACCATGTACCAAAATTAATTCAAAATGGATCAAAGACTTAAGCATAAGACTTGACACAATAAACTGTATAGAAGAAAACATAGGTACTAAACTTAATTTCTTTTCAGCTCTAGTGAATACTATTATCTATGCTCTTTCCATATCCCCTCTGCTCCTGGGAATATCTGCTGCTGACAGTCATGAATGACTATATGTAGCTTTCCCTGGAAATTGCCCGAGGTCACCTGGAACCATCTCTCACAAGGTTATACACCATCCCAGGGCTCAACCTGTATTTAGTGACTGGCTAATATGGGAATAAAAATGTCTGGACCACTTACTTTAATTTGGGACAACTCTGAAGAGTCATCTCAGTTCCATGGATTGTAGGATTGGTTGAAACTTCCAATTTTGAAGCATTTAGTATGTTAGTTCACATTGGTCATGAACCGAGATGATATACTGAAAAAATATTACACTAGCTGGTGAAGTATGAGAAAATGGTAGTTATTATTAGGAATATAGAATTACTAGGCTGTCACAGAGCACTGAGAGGGAGAATGCCAGGCTTGGGCTGATTAATCATGAATTTGTGAAAGCCAGAGGGCCTCCTCGGCCTCCTTTCATATCTTGTAGCTAAGGGCAGAAAGAATGAAGGACCAGGCTCAGAATTTAATTCTAGGAGTAACGGGGCTTCAGAAAAGGTTGAAAACTTAGTCCCATCATGCCTCCTATGCCAAGGGCAGAGCACTAATAGGGAAGGAATGAGATCCTGAGACTTTGAATGGGGGTTTCTGGGTAGATGCAGTTGATAACATTGAATTCCCCATTATTTTAAATATGCTGGGCCTGCATAAGTGTCCCTTCTGTAAAAAGAGTCCACCCTTGCTTGAAGACCAGTGAAGGAGCCTCAAATGAGGCAGGTGCTTTACAAGATAACACCTGACCCTCCATTCCTAGTAGCCATGGAAACAATAAAAATCCAGTCCAAGCTTAGTTCAACTGGGGATGTGTTCAGCCTAGTAAGGGAGGAGTAGGACTATTGCCAAAGAAGCCACAATGTGTGGATAACGTATTTCAGCAGGAATTTACATTGCATTCATGAGACTTTATCCTAAAGGAGCTGGATCAAGGGGTAAAGACATAAAGTTGAACAGGGGAGCGTTTATCAAAATGGAAACACTCTCCTGTGAAATAGAATTTAACACTTAGTCATACACCTTGAGTATGGTGTTAACAAGTAGCAAAGATGGTTCTTGCAAGCTTTGCAGGGGCAAGGGGGCAAACAATGGCCCACACTAACTGAGAGAAATGCTGTCACTACTTTAGCACATGATGGAGGATAAGATCAATAAGTACACAGGAGTGGGCATGGTACAGTGGCTACCATGTAAGGCTCACCACCAAGGTAGATATATTGTACAAAAGATGCCCGAAGACTCTTTCTCACATAATGTGCTGGTGAGAGTGGTACCAACTTCATTGATAAGCTCAGTGGTTACTATTCTCTGTAGCTAGGCCTAATGATAGGAGATGCCTGATATAGAACTGAGTTCCTTGATAGCAATGGGAATAATGGTGTCTTGAAATCAGAGAATCCATGACAGTGAATGAGGTAGTGGTGCTTAACCATCAGAAACAAGGTAGGCACTATCATCGCTACGAATGGTAACATAGGAGTAGAAGCCAGAGAATTATGGAAATGGCTAATAGAGCACACTGTTCTTAGAGGCAAGTTATATGGGCAGCCAAAAAAAAAAAATGGATTGGCTTAATTTATTTACTCAAAAGAAATCAAGAATGGATGATCAGAAAGCTGAAGGCAGTCACCTCAGCAAAAAGTGCCATGCCAAGTTTCTCTACTTGAGTCAGCTCTCAAATACAGAGCCTACTGACTAATGAAAAATTTCTTATTAAGAAGGGCCCAGATTGAGGTATAGTAGAGGTGAAAGCCAAGTGGGAAATGGAGCATTCATCCAAGACCATAAATAAAAACAATGGTACTATATCCTGGGAGGAAGGACAGGTTAGTGTATCCTCAAAAATGAAAGAACCTCTAACTTAAATAGGGTGGTGATCTTTATTACATCTCTATCTAATGTATCATTCTGGTACCATTTTATCAACTGGGATCCTGGTGGATGACAGTGGACTAACACAAACTCAATCAAGTACTTGCTACGACTGTTACTGCTGTGCTAAATGTGGAATTTTTGCTAAAACAGATTAATATAGTTTCTGGCAGGTAGTATCTGGTAATTTATTTGGCAAATACTTTCTGATTTTATTTATAGGAAGATCAAAAGGAATTTGCATTCACATGGCTGAATAAAGTATATATTATGATCTTACCTCAGGGCTCTATTAACTCTTTTGTCCTCTGTCATAATATAGTGCAAAGGGTATTGGACCACCTGGAAATTCTGAAGACTCCAACACTGGTCTACAATATGGGTGGCACTTTACTAATTTGATCAAATAATCAGGAAATGATAAGTATGTTGGAGGTCATGGTAAGAAACAAACTCTTAAGAGCATGGGAGATAACTCCACAGTGATTCAGAGGCCTGCATAGAAGAAGTTTTAACTAACCAATGGTCTTGGGCATGCCGGGCTATCCTCTCCAAAATAAAGGACACACTACTGTACCTTGTTCCTTCTACCACTACAAAAGAAGCACATTACTTACCAGCCCTTTCTTGGTTCAAGGCATTATATTCTACACTTGGGAATACTCTTCCAAGCCACATACCCTGTGCCACAAAAATTTGTCAGCTTTGGAAGGGGCTGAGTGAGAGTAGGAAAGTGTTCTGTAGCAGGTTCAGAATGCAACGCAATCATCCCTGTCACTCAGGCCATGTGACTCATAAGAGCCTGTGGTGTTTAGTTATCTATTGGAGGGGGTTGGGGTAGGGGGGTATCATATAGAGTTTATGGCAAGCCTCAGTATAAAAATTCCAATGTAGAAACAAATGTTCTGGAGAAGGTCATGCCACCTGCAAAAGAGAACTAAAAATCATTTAAAAATCAACTCCCAAAATTTGTTCAAGAGACATCAAGTGACCATATAGTCAGAACTTCTAGTGGTACAACGCAAGCCCATCCAGAGGTGCTTCTCAAAGGCAGTGAAGTGAGAAAAACTGTTTCCAGTGGGCAATATTTGGTCATCTACTTGGTGGAGAAGTGGCCTGAGTCAAAATTATACATGGACTTATAGGCAGTAGAGAGTGGCTGGGCTGTCTGACAAATCTGAAAGGGGAAAGATTCAAAGATTGCGTTCAAGGAAGCCTGGCATGTTGGTATACCTATGGAAATAGATAATGTATAGGGAGATTTTTGTATTATTCACCAGAGATTATCCATCACAGAAGAGAGACTAAACAACTAACTTTCCCTTGGCCAAATAGCAGATTGATGTCTAGGTGTCCAGGCCAATTCCTAATAGTCTATGTATTTTTTTTTCCTTAAAAAAATTTAACAAACATGAAGAATATCCCCTGTAAAAATGTTCTAGCATTGTTCTGTTACTTTTATGCCTTCACTTTAATGTGAGAGATACACACGTAAACAATATGCTCAGCAGCTTTCTTTCTGCTCTATGACAATTAAGTTCTGGTCTGACAATTAAGTTTGTGAACTCATCCTAGAAAAAGTGCTACATGCCTCATTGCTGAGTATCACTACAGTCACCTTTGAAGTACTCCCCTTGGAGCTATGCACCGACGCCAGCCTAGTACACCCTTCAAAGCAATTTTGGAACTCTTTTTCTGGAATGGCCATCAGAGCTGTCGTTGTATTACTCTTGATGTCCTAAATGTCATCAAAATGTCTTCCTTTCAATATTCCTTTATCTTTGGGTAAAGAAAGAAGTCACTGGGGGCCAGATTAGGTGAATAGGGAGGGTATTCCAATACAGTTATTTATTTACTGGCTAAAAACTCGCTCACAGAGAATGCTGTATAAGCTGGTGCATTGTCGTGATGCAAGAGCCATGAATTGTTAGTGAAAAGTTCAGGTCATTTTCGTCTAACTTTTTCACACAGCCTTTTCAGCACTTCCCAACAGTAAACTTGGTTAACAGTTTGTCCAGTTGGTGCAAATTTATGATGAATAATCCCTCTGATATCAAAAATTTTAGCAACATCGTTGCAACAAGTTTGCGGACTTAATTGTCAGACCTCATATATCTCTCCCTCTGATTATATAAAAAATGGACAAGAATTGTATTAATTTCTTATGTATTTTCTATAAAACTAACCTTATTTTATTTTATTGTACTATAAACAGAAAATATTTGTATTTATATCCATTTCCCAGTTATCTTATTAAAATACCAAGAGACAATTCCTAGACATCATCTCATCTCTCTGTAACTTTCCTGTTGTTCCATTTTATTCTCTTGTATTAGCAACTAACCTCCAATGACAATTGTATGGAAAATGATATTACAGCAAATTTCATTAGCTGGTTTTAAAGTAAATCACAAGAGAACCTTAGGATAAAGTCAGGAATATTTCTAATGTTGAGTTGAATGGTATTACAAATACTGTTTCTCTATACTTTTATATGCAGTACTCCTACACAGACATAAATTAAATTTAGTTAACATAACTTGTTCTTTATATTGCCATTTTATTTATCATATATATTTATTTTCTTTTATACATATCTTTTTATCTTGTTTAGTTTGTTCCAATATCTCTCTTGATCTCAAAATCAAGCGAACACATAATATCTTTGTTGTCCTGTTCATTTAAAAATAGAAAGTGATTCAAAATTGTTTTGTGTCTAGTACTGCCTTCCACATCCTTAATTAAATGTCAGTAATGTTTAAATATTACTTTAGTAATTTGTACATCCTTGAAGAGAGCAAATGATACTGTAATCCCTATGTATATTACTATTCTAAATACCCTTGTAGAGTTTATTGAATGTAACTGCATTAACTGCATATTTACTTCTATAGGCTACAGATTTTTTGAGCTACTTCTAAATGGCCTGTGTACCATCTTTGCAACGTTTGACCTGTTCTTCATTACCATGTCATCAAATGTAGTTTCTAGTCCTGAATCATTCTCTGCATCATTTGCATCTCTAGGAAAGAACTTTAAGTAGTTGTAGGGTACACATATATCACATTAAATCACTTCAATTGCATGTGAATAGTCTTTAATGATTAATAATATTACATAATTTTTGTATTGATTTATGTTGAAATACTTAATTCATATTGAAATACGATTAATGTTTTTAGTGAAGCAAAGTGAACAAGGCCAATTGATTTATATTGTTAAAGTCTGACCTTGCATTTTAGAGTTCAATAGTTGTATATGCACATATTTAATTTATATGTATATTTACATGTGTATTTATTCAATAAATGTATACTTATGCCTGACTCTAAATTAGGACCCTGAAGTAGTGACTGAAATTTGGATCAAGTGCTGAAATGTACTATTTTCTCACAGTTTCTGGAGGATGCAATTTTGAGATCAGGGTGCTAGCATAGTTGGTTTCTATAGTGAAGGCTCTCTTCCTAGCTTGCAGGTGGCTACTTTTTTGCTGTTTCCTCACACAGTAGAGAAAGAGAGCTTGGTGTCTGTTCTTCATTTAAGGGCATCATCCCTATCAAATCAGGTCACTACTCTTAGGACCTCATAAAACCTTTTCACTTCTTCACACGCCCTAACTCCAAACACAATCACATTAAATACTAGAGCTTCAACATATTAATTTTGGAGGTACACAAACATTCAGTCCATAACAATTATTAATATAATCATTAAAAACATAGAGTGCATATTTACATCACATACCATCACATACACCGCAAATCAATTGTGGAAGTAAGTACCAATCTTATTTCTTTACTGAGATAATGTCAATTTGGAAAAAAACAAAACAACTACAATGTTGTATATATGCATGTGTAAAAAAGTCTGATTTTCTTTCTTTAATTAGTAACATTTTTTAGAATTTCTCATGTATTCTTTTTGGGGCATCTTCAAACAATCCCAAATTTGAAAATAGAGCACCCTAATTTCTCTTTTCTCTAACCCCCCATATCTAACTAGTCACCAAGTCCAATCAACTTACTTCCTTTATGCCTCCTGAATCTCTTTTACCAGTTTAATTCCATGGCCACGGCCTAAGTTCAGGTACTTCATTTTTACTTGATCTAGAGACTAATGCAAATGACTGCAAGCTGGTCACCATGGCTCGAGGGAGGAGACGAGCTGTGTAGGAGAATGCTGACCCTGCAGATGTCTAACTGGGTTCAATGCCCAGTTCTGCCTTTCAATTGCTCCGCTGCCTTTTCAAATGTGGAATATAATTATTTCCTCAGATAATTTATAATAATTATATTAAATATCATTTAGTAATTATGAAATAAAATAATACTCTCATCTAGTAAGCTCGTAATAAATTTTTCATTCTTCCCTTTCATCTTCTAGTTTCTTCTATATTTTCTTCCATAATCTCCCCAATTCAGAGATCTCCTTAAAGCTCCTATTTGTACATGTTGTTCTCCTGCCTGAATTCTATTACTGACTTTCCAGAAACCTACAAGATGAATCCCAAGACCCTAAGTGTGTTATTCAAGGCCCTTAAAGATTTGAAGCCAGCCTACCTCCTGCAGATCTGACATTTCAGCTAACCATGTGTATCTGCAATCCTGTAGGCATACCATGCCATATTTCATGTGGCTTTATAGATATTTATATTAGTTGCGATTATTCTTATTGACGTAATTCTTTACCTCCTCTATCAGCTCAACCTCTTACCATCTCCCCCAACATGACTGCAAATAGACATACTTCACTAACTCTCAAGGTTTTATGATTTATTCTTCCAATTAACATATTATTAAGGTTCTAGTACATTCTAGGCATGATATAGAAAGATTAAAAAGACAGAGTCCAAGTCCATGCAAATTCTTGGTAGTATTAAGGAGGACAATTTTATAGACAAGTGAAGTGACACACAGAGAGGTTCAGCAAGCTCTTCAAGGTCTCCCATTTACTAAGCAGTGGAGACTACAGATCAGATATCTAACTCCTAGGCCAGGATCATTTCTACTTCACCAAGCAGATTTCAGAGCATAATGAATAGAAATGTCAAAATTATATAATTTAGATTGGGTTCTAATATCTCACATTGGTAAATACTTTGTAAAGAGCTTTATGTTAGTTACTTATATTTGCTAAAACATATAATATGGTAAATTATACTTACTTATAAGTTATATACCATAGATGGCAGAAGAGCAAGGCATGTGAGTGAGAAAAGATGATATCGTGGTAGTTTAGAAATGTAAGAAATATGTCATTAGTACTCAGGAAGAAATAGTAAGAAATTGGTGCTATATATTTATAACAATTCTTCATAATTTGAAGAAAACAATAATGTGTGTTTATATAAATTAATCAATTCAACAAATACTTATTGAGTAACTGCTGTGTGACGAATACTCTCCTAAAAGAAAATAAGATAACACATGTTTATATTCTAAATGAATAGATTAGTAAGCATAGAACCATGGTGCAATGTGTTAGAGGCCCAAATAGGCTCTTTAGCATGGTGCTATGGGAGTAACAAAAATACATTCTCAGAGAAGGTGCCATATGATCTTTAGTAAAAGATGAGTATGTTTTCAACAGGCAAAAAGGTATATCAGGGGGCCGGCCCGGTGGCTCAGGCGGTTAGTGCTCCATGTTCCTAATTCCAAAGGCTGCCGGTTCGATTCCCACATGGGTTCAGTGGGCTCTCAACCACAAGGTTGCCAGTTCAATTCCTCGAGTCCCACAAGGGATGGTGGGCAGCACCCCCTGCAACTAAGATTGAACACGGCACCTTGAGCTGAGCTACCGCTGAGCTCCCGGATGGTTCAGTTGGTTGGAGTGCATCCTCTCAACCACAAGGTTGCTGGTTCGACTCCTGCAATGGATGGTGGGCTGTGCCCCCTGCAACTAGAAATGGCAACTGGACCTGGAGCTCAGCTGCGCCCTCCACAACTAAGATTGAAAGGACAACAACTTGACTTGGAAAAAAGGCCTGGAAGTACACACTGTTCCCCAATAAAGTCTTGTTCCCCTTCCCCAATACAGTCTTTAAAAAAATCTTTTACTAAAGATCATATTATAATTAATTATCAGTAAATTAATTAAAAAAACACACCAGTAAGTCAATAAAAAAATAGGCATATCAATTTACAAGAACTAGCAAGTGCCATGATGTAGTATCATCATCATCATCATCATCATCATCATCATCATCATGTAATAAGATAACTTACTATATAATTAATATATTCCATTAATTTTATGTGTGTTGTTTTGCATTTCTGTATACTAGGAATTAGTTTGGAAACTTTCTATATTTCCAGTGTCATGTTAGTTTTTGGATTTTTGTGTGTGTATTTTTGAATAGGGTTGGCAAATTTTACAATTGTTTTTAGGAATTTTTGTCTATTTAACTTAAAAATTCTTACTAGTATTTTTTCTTACTATATATAATTATGTGTGTACTTTGCTTGTTTTGAGAATTCATTCATATGTAAAGCTGTTTTATGCTGAAGACTTTTTTAGAATACTAGAGCGAGATTATGTAACTTCAATCATCAGAATTGAAGCGATAGTTAAAAATATACACAAGTACATAGAAGATTAATGGGCAAGATTAGGATCAGGTTCAAAAAAAAAAAAGAAATAAAAATGCTACAAAAATCATAGTCCATAAAAACTGAAGTAGTACAGGAGGAGGACTTAAAAATGATAGGTTAAAACACTGATAGCAAAACCCAGGGATCAACAGTATTAAAGGCACAGACAAAACAATTGCGAGGCTGTCCCACAGTACAAAATGTTACAAATAAATAACAAGCATATTTAAGAATATTTGACTATAAAGGTCATTTCATTCCACTGTCACTTCAGACAACTTTTTTTAACCAATTTGTAACAAATATGAACAAACCAGATGCCTATGTATATTAAGAATGAGATTGGACTGATTTGCTATTGTCAGGTATTAAAATTTAGTTTAAAAAGGGTCTTTATTATTCCCAGTCTGGAAGGAATGAAGATTTCCAGGGCATTTTTCAAAAAACTAAAGCATTTTCTGCTCATTTTAACCAAGTCAGAATTTTCAGATGATTTAACTGCAATTAACTTCAATTACATAACATACAATACACGGACAAACTTTTCCAAGTGTTATAACATATATTTTAATTTAATCCTCACAACTGAAGTAGGTAGGGCTTTTATTAATTTCTTTATTTCGTAGAAGAAAACATTGAGACATGGAGGTTGCGCTAGAGTCATCTCAAATACCAGTCTCTGGGGATCTCTTACTAGTCCACATGTAATCATATCTGTATCTTACTTGTCTTGGGAATTATCTCATATGTGAAATGCCTCATGTTAAGGATATTTTACTATATTATAACTATGTCATCTTGGATATCTTCTAAGACTTGCCTACTTTATATTGGATTCCACTACAGTTGTAAGAAATATTATATTTTCATTTAAAAAAAGGTTGCCACACTATTTTCCCAAATAATATCACTGTCAAAAGTATATTTAAACATTCACTGGATTTCTATTGCAAATGACAGGGATCCACGCCTAATGTTTCAGTAAAAGATAAAGCTAGAAAATGATTAAAACTAGAGCACTTTATAGAGTTGCCTGCTTATTATTTAGAATTGCTTATGAAAAGTAATAGATTACATTGTACTTCGAGGGGTTTATGCATTACATTTACTACATAAGCAAATTTCAAAAACTAAAAATAAAGAATCATATCTATAGGTCATGAGGTTTGTAAAATAAATGCTGTGTAAGAATTTGCATAGTCTGTAGTGTCAGCATATTGTATTTATTTATGTTTACCAAATTTAATGTGCAAAATTTTGCAACCTTTCAAAATATTAAATAACGTTTTAATACACCTTAATATTTTTAGCTATTTTTTTGCTTCTAGAATTTTATATAAACACTAGCTACTTTTTTTTAATGACTTGTCAGTTTCCTTTTCTAAAATTAAAAAGAAAGAGGAGCAGGGATACAAAGAAAAGATATGGTAACAGGTGTACTCAGGGTATTTAGACATAGTGGACAGTATTTGAAAGCCCACACATGAAGCAACTTGTTGGTTCAAAGAATAAGTAAGTAAATGCTTAGCAGTTTGGGACCTTTTATGGCAGAACAATGCAGGATGAACTGAGGGCATTAGTCTCTGAAAGAAAGCTGGTCCATTACTAGTAATTATAGTTAATCAGCAACGATTGTCTTGACCGAGATACAGATCAACACTGAGCACTAACCTAACAGGACTAATGAGGGTAATGGAGGATGAAGAAAGCCTGATGGAACTCAGTAAGGCATTGAATAAGCTGAGCAGATGATTCCGTCTCGGTTCACTCTCTACCTGTGGTTTCAGTCCAGAAGGCACAAGCTTTCTTGAAATCAGGGACCACAGATGTGATGTTTAGCAGACACATTAAACAGTGGTTAATGCTTAGCACACTGAGTAATATTTATTTACGTGGCCCACACCACATCAGCATGGTGGTACTGTCTAGTAATCTTTATACTCAAAATATGGTTTGAGGGCCAACCAAATTGGCATCCCCAGGGAGCTTGCTGGATATGCAGATTCTCAGGTCCCATCTGAGACCCAACCAAACTCAAATCTGCATGTTGACAAGATCCCCAGGTGATTCCTGTGCACTTTAAAGTTTATAAATACTGGCCCTCTAAATTGAGGGATGCTTTGCACCTAATTGTCATATTGTCTCATATTAGCTATCCAGGTACAGTTTCTTAGAAATGGACAGAGTTCAATAATTTGCACTCCAGTCTATAATAAAAGTATTATATTTGAGAAGAAAAAGCTAATTTTTTTCTCGTGTTTCTTTAATCTAAGCACTAATGCTCACAAAAGGAGAGGTGAAAGGTCTACTCTGGGAAGGAAGAGCTAGCCTGGCCTGTATAAACAGTGCATACAACACAAAGCCTTCCATTAAATTAAAAAACACTTTTGTTTGTGTTGCAACACCGGCTTCCAAGAAGCCAATGCACTTCACACAGATAATTTATTTTTATAGCTCCAAGTAGGGACCCAGCATCATCCTTCCTCTTTCACCAAATGTGGAGAGGGCACCTGAATCAAGAAAGTTTTGTGATTTGGGAAACACGTTCAGTGGAAGTGTTGAGAACAAAAATAAAATCTATAATTTTTGGTCATTTCATACAATGCATTATATCTGGTGAATGTCAAGGATTATTCTAAAGTATCAGACATTCACCTTCACTGGATAAGTTTATTACCATAATGAATTGCATATATTTTAGTTTTGGACTTGTGGATCTCAGGTGTTTATATTTCACATTTAAATTAAATTTGATGAGCATTTTTAAAAAGTACAAAATATTTATTTACTTACTCAGATAACTGCAAACACTAAAGGAAGGGAGAAAATGAGCTCACACTCAATAGGACCCTGCTATATTCTAGTTACTTTACAATTGTTATCTCGTTTATGTCTGACAATACTACAAAGAATGTATTATCCTTGTTTTTGTTTTTATTTTTTAACATGAAAACTGAGGCTAAGAAAGGCTTAGGAAATAATCTACCTAACACAGTAAAAGGAAGAGGCTGAATGCAAATCATGTCTGCTTGACAGGAAAACCATCTCTTTGTTTACCACACCAAATTTATTTACTCATATGGCTTGATGAGGATTTCTGGCATATTGTATGACTTTGGAATGTGATTATTTGTTATCTGAGCAGAACTGAAAGAGTACCAGAAGACTTTATTAAACACACAAACAGCCCTTGCCCATACCTTGTCTCTTTCTTCCTTTTTTCCTTCTTCCACAGCCAAATATTGTTAATTCTCAAATCTGCTTCTCCTTGCTCCTATATACAAGTGTCTCTATAATGTTAAAACCCATTTCTTATTAAATCACTTTTAGACATTACCTATTAAATTTTCATTTTGATAGTTGAAGACTTAGCCCTGTATTTTCCGCCTTTCTCTAAGATTGTTTATTACTCCTGAGGTTAACAATCACCTTGTTTATCTAATTTGTTTCATTTCTAAACTTGATCATTTTCTCGGCAGTTCTGGTGCAGAATTTATAATCCCAGGGCCTGCCTTCCCTCTCTGCAGCTCTGGATTCCCTGTTTTCTGGATCTCATATTTTCTCTCTTTCTTGGCTGACTCATGATGTTGCTAAAATATATCCTATAGTGGTTTCCTAAGAAATTATTCTTGGGAGGCATATATTCTGAATTTATGTATGTCTGAAAATATCAACATTCAGTTGGCGCTCTAGATGGTGTTTTAGTTATGCGTTACTGTATAACATATCACACTGAAATTCAGTGGGCTGATGTAACAACCATTTTCTTATGTTCAGAAATTGTATGAATCAGGAGTTTGGGCAGGGCACAGTGGGATGACATAGCTTCACACGTCTAGAGCTTTATCTGGGAAGATATAAATGGCTGGGAAAGAGTCAAATGGCTGTGCTGGCATCACTGGGTGCTTCTTCATTCCCATGTTAATTCAATCCATATTAGACTGGATTCAGCTGAGTTTACAGATTGTCCTGCCAACATGTGACTTCTTCATGAGCCTGGCCTTCTTTATAGCAGTAGTGAATTCAACGTCTTAAAAACCATGTTTTAAAACCACCACAGCTAATATAAAATTCTAGGTTTACAAATCACTTTTTCCCCTTTGGAATTTGAAGTGAGATGATCTAATCTGGAAACTAATAATTTTCAGTTTTATCTTTTGTTGTTGTTTTTGCATTTTCCTTGGTAATTTTTGTTTTTGATTTGCTCTTTGCTTAATTTCTAAAATTTATTTCTATTAATCACAGAATTTTTTTTTAACTTCATTTAACACTTGTATCTTTCCCCTCCAGGTATCCAACTTTTTTATTTTGTTCAACTTTCTAGATTTTCTCAATTTTATTTTATAATTTAAAAATATCAATTTTTAATGTCTAGAAACTCACTTTTGTCCTATTATTAATTTTGTTCATAGAATTCTATTTCTGGATTCAGTATCTTTTCTTATTTATCTAACAGTATTAATAATGATTAGTTTTATTATGCTACCTGAATTATCTTTATTTCATCTAAGTTATTTTCTTTTTCATTTGTTTTAGTCTCTCTGCTTAACCCTGAAGAATGTCCTCGAAGCCCTAGTTATCTTTCATTTTTCAAAGGATGACCTAAATATATGTTGACCTAAATATAGGGTGGTGCACCTTCCTCTCGAGGCATTTAGGGGTAAATTCTAGAATTTTCACAGAAATATGCCAAATATTAGTCATTTAGTTTCATTAATGAGGAATCCACCACTCTGTTGTATTAGAAGTATATGCCTAGATATCAGGATTCTGGGAGCAGTGTGGAATAAAGTGGCTGGGAGGTTTCACCACTCATGTACCGACTATTTAATCCCAGTGTTTTTATTCTGGCACCTGACTCTTCCCCTTCACTGTATCTGGTATGTCTCTAGTTCAATTTTTCCAGCAAGTAAAGTTATAGTATTTCCCAAGATTTAACAGTATTAATAACAATGGGTGACAGAGATCAGTTATTGTATATAATAGTCTTCCTAATTAAGACTTTCAACCAACCTTCTCTTTTGAATTGTTAACTAACCCTAATCTTTTATGTTTTTTGCTTTCTCCAAGTACTAAGCAGTTTATGAATTCAATGCAGATTTGCTCAACTTCTCTTTATTAGTCCCATCTATTTCAGTTTTTTGTACTTGGCTATGTAAATTACCTACTCTGGATCCACTTTCCAGCTTCAGAATAATGAGTTGAACATTTATCAGCTGATAGTAACCTCTTTTATTTTGTCTTTTTGGTTTAGGTCTTTTTCTTTCTTTCTTTCTTCGTTTCTTTCTTTCTTACTTTCTTTTAACTGATATTTCAATATATATTTATGGAGGAAGTGGAAGAGAAAAAGTTTTGCTCTATGGAGTGGTCTAAATATTATAATAAACTCTAAATCTTATAGGCTTAATATAATCAAGGTTCAGTGCTACCTTTCACACAGGTAAATTCATCACAGTCCAATGGGGGGCAGGGTGGTGGAGTGCAAGGGGGTAGTTTTGGGAATCCAGCCCCTTATCAACTTGATGCTCTACCATCCTCCAGGGTCTGGGCAGCCTCCTGGAGCCTCTAATATTAGGGAAAGAGAACCCATACGGGAGAGGGGAAATCCAGAGTGACGAGTTATATATCGCATTTGCACAACTGACTATGACCTAATTCAAGGGAGGCTCATTATAGTCTGACTGTGTCCCTGTGAAGAGAAGAAAGTAAATTTGATGATTATCTAGCTTATCTCTGCTGAACACATATTTTCTATTTTCCATTTAATCAGAAGTCTCTAATATATTCCAAAATGTACCCATCTGATAAATACATAGGAAAATAGTTTAGTTTTTATAATTTCTGCACATAATTTATCATTTAGGGTGTACATGCAAAATCTAATTTATGATAACCAGTGTGTTGAAAATTTAATGTAAAACTTAAGAGATATTTTCTTAATTGAATTGGGAAAGTAGAGTCTAATTTAATCTCAAATCACATGAATATAATTGCCCCATCTATTAAATAGAAGTGATTTCTGGAACCCTTCTACTTGCAAGCTCTTTTTGAAGTATACTGCAAGAGTTTTTCATCTAGGGTATTCTGTAAGTATCTTGGAAGAAAAGCACCATGGAAATAAATGTAAAAGGG
Organism: Rhinolophus sinicus; assembly: GCF_036562045.2. NCBI lineage: Eukaryota > Metazoa > Chordata > Mammalia > Chiroptera > Rhinolophidae > Rhinolophus > Rhinolophus sinicus. The sequence continues at coordinate 27,340,487 of NC_133752.1, forward strand.
CAAAACTTTTATTAAGGAGAGAAAGTTTAAAATAAAAACAAAATTTATTTTTCACTGATTTAATTTTAAATTATGGTTCCTATAACACAGACTTTGAACTGGGTTGCCTAGATGGTTAGGTCACCTGTCATTTCAACTATAGCTGGTTCTCCATCTTTAATTAATTATAAGTTTTAATGTTGAGTACTATAATTAATTTTTTTTTCTACAGAAGTGGGTGTGATCGACTGTGTATCTTGTTGAGTAGCTCATTCTGCAAACACTAAAGGCTCATTCTATAAAACCCATGTCCTTACATGTCTAGTTACAGAAGTTTTGTGTTATGTAACCAAAGTTAGTAATCTGTTCACATGAACAAACATTTTAAATGACATACTTTTCTTGTGTATGATGAACAGCCTTCCACTTAGTGCCAGTATCTCTCTGTGACTTAAGTTGAATGTTTGAATGTTTAGATAGACAATAACCTTTTTTTTTTCACTTGTCATTTCTCAAATTGTCCCAGGAAAGAGAGCTCGATGGCAGAGAGAAATAAATATGTGGGAAAACTATCCTACTGCCTGTGGAGTTGTGTTCTGGAGGCATAGCCAGATACAGCTGGCTCCATATAAATATTTTAAAGTTTTTATCATTAAAATTTATGTACATTTTGTATTATACTCATTAGTATATTTTTGCTTTAACTTAAAATATTATTTCCCTCCCAAACTGTCCAATTAAATTTATGCTCAAGGATGCAAGGACATCCATTTTTATTCCTATGACCATACTTTGTATTTCTCATCAGGGTTGGAAAAAGTAGTAGTGCAAATGTATTACAAATATCAGAGTTCTCATCTCCTCTTGGAGAGGAGTGATCAAAACCTGTGGCTTTTCACTTTAAATTTTGTGTAACTACTATTTATTTGCTGTGCCAGTAGAATTTACTGCTAGTAAAGAGTTTATAAACTAACCCAGTTATTTGTTTTATCTTCCCATTATATCAACTGGAACAGCATTATTTCATATCTTTTCCTCTATACTAGATGAGATCACAATTATTATATGAACATGTGGAATCTTGTTGAGATGTGCAAGAAGATAGGGAAAATTTGATTGGCTAATTGCATACTCTCTACATAATGGGGGATGTTGAAAATGTCCTGTATTTCTCACTACAATATCATCACCATCTTTGCAACAAAAATTAATGAGTTGAAATACTTTATCTTTTAATCTCCTTAAACTATAGGCCATATTCTACAAGATAAGAAACCATGAAATTAGATGCCAGCTCTCAAAATAATAAAATATTATTTTAATAATTAGAGTCCAACTAAAGAAATATTTTCAGAAATTTGTCAAACTGAGCCTACCTGCTCATGAGTTTTCCATCACCCTTTTTCAAACTTTGCTCTTACTTAAAGAATATTTTCTTTCTAAAAGATCCTTCACCTGTATTTTTTTTGCCATTGCCTTCCCAGTTCCTCCTCACACTTTTAATTATCTACTCCTAACATCTTCAATATCTCCTTCCCGATATTTCTTACTCCTGTCTTGTTTATGCCAGATCTTCCCTAAAACTAAAGAGATAATATTTTAGTTTGAATCATATGACATTGCTGATAATTGACTCTCTTTTGAACTATAAAAATTACAATTTCATATGGTTCAATCTAAACTTGACAACACTATCCTACAGGCTATTTCCTTCCTTTTAATGCCAGATTTCTCAAACACGGCATTTAGTTTGTCACAATTAAATATATTATCAGTTCCTAATCTCTTGTATCTCAAATCTATTTCACCTACCTCGAAAAAGCTGTCAACACTCCTGAATTGCTAAATTAATTACCTATTCTGAGTTATCTTTCTCTTTGTTTGCTACACATTGAACACGTTGGCATTGCTTAGAACATTGCTGATCCTCTGATGCTCTCATAACCTCGCAGTTCTTCCTCCTTTCTGACCTCTCTTCTTTACCTCTCCCCATGGCTCCTCTTCTTGCTTCATTTTAACTGTGGGTGTTCCCCAGGTCAATCATTGGGTCCATTTACTGCTGGCTTTAATCTTCTTTCTTTGGAGGCATCCCCCTACACTCATTGCATGGACGACTGTTATCAACCACTATGTGTCTCCCAAAATCATATGTTGAAACCCTAATCTGCAGTATCTCAGAATGTGACTGTATTTGGAGATAGGGTCTTTATAGAGGTGGTGAAGATAATGTGAAGCTGTGGAAATAGGCCTAATCTAATCTGACTGGTGTTCATAAAATGGAAGAAATTTGGACCCACAAAGTAACATGCACAGAGGAAATACAATGTGAGGACAGGTTGAGAAGGCAGATGTATACAAGCCCCATTTGCAAGCTAAGGAGAGAGGCCTCAGAAGACCTCAAACCTGCTGACACATTGACCTTGGATATCCATCCTTTGGAACTGTGAGGAAATTAATTTTTGTTGTTTAAGCCCCCCAGTATGTGGTATTCTGTTATGGCTGCCCTTGCAAACTAAACAATGATTTATATCTTCCCAACTTTCATTTTTTATGAGTTCTGGCAGATGCTTTATAATTTTAAAAAATGGTGTTCAAATAAGTTTGGGGAACTTTGTAAATGTGAATTCACTGCATGGAGATTTATAATGCACATAGGATATTAAAGACTCAGACATTCTGCAGTAAGGACATTTTTGACTCAATGCTTCTTAAATTTATCCTTATTTGGTAATGACTACTTTTTCTTTTCTTTATATGCCTTTCTCAGTATCTCATAACATCCTATGAAACATACTTTGGAAAATGTTAGCCTATGTCTCCTATGCTAACCTCAAACCATATTTCCAGTTAGATAGCTCCACTGGTCTAATAGTCATTTCTCCTGCATGTCATTATTTTCTCTTGAAACCTGTTCAATTTGTTTTCTACTTGTTCAGTTCCCCTATCATCCAAGCTCAGATGCTATGACATTTTTGACTCAGTGTTCTCTATTTCAAATAGTAAGTTAGGTAAAGGGTGCTGTCAGTTCTTCTGTATGTATTGATTCCTTTGTACCATTCTAGAGGAAAATCTATCATGATATGTTTGGTTAATTGCAATAGGTCCCTAAATGGTTTTCTTGTCTTTGGATTTTCTTTCTCTAAGGTGAACCATACCGCATAACTCAAATTCCTAATGTTATTTTTATTTGTAAAACTGCTTTTACCATAATACCTTACTGATCAAAAATGTTTTGTTATTTTCTATTATCATGGCTTTATCACAAACTTCCTAGCTTAACATTTAAAATCCCTTTGAATCTGATTCCAACTTACATTTTTCTACATTACTCCATTATAGCTCCCTGGTCTATCCATGATTGTCTGAAACTTCTTCAGTTCAGCTGGGCTCAAGAAACATCAGTTAGATTGAGAGTCTATGTATATCTTACGTGAATCAAATGCTGTGCTAGTTCTGCAAGTGCTACACACTTTCTACCTTCCTTGCCTTTAGATATTTCTTCCTTCCCAACAATGGGATATAACCTAACAGTCATTGTGACTCATTCATTTCTCTCCTAATTACTGAGTATTTACTACTTGGTCAATTCATTGAGAATACAGCAGTAAACAAAAGCTCCCAGTAGGAGAGAAAGACAAAGAAAAAGAAAACAAATGCATATTTTAAACATTCATATATGCCCCTGAAAAATACACCAATCTGATAGAGAATGACATCTGGAGAGAAGAAAATGATAAGCTCAGACATGGAGACTGAGAAGAAACCAGCCTGGAAAAATCTAGAGTAAGAGAATTGTTGGCAGAGGGAATAATTGCAAAGGTCTTGAGGCATGGTAGAATTTGAATGTTTATATAATAAACCAAATTGTGACGAACTGAGTTTTATTACAACTAATGATTATTCTTATATTCCTAATTAGCATGCCTGCTGTTTCTCTCTGACTCTCATTAAACCCTCCTGCTTCCTCCAAGCCAAGATCAAGTCTCATCTTTAAAGTCTTTATGGCCATGTTTTTTGTGGCAGACTATAAGTTCTCAGCATGTATTTGACTGCTCATTGTATACTAATATAAACAATTTTCTGTATTGATATCTAATGCTTGTGCTATTTCGCATTTTTAATAATGCATATATTTTTGCTTTACTATTAGATTATAAACTCCTAATGAAAGAAATTATCCTTTGTAAATTTTTCATACATCAATAAACTCATCAGAGTGTGATTGGGCATAAAAGTTTTCTTTGTAGACCTTGTTTTCTAAAGTAGAATAAATAAATAAATATGGCATACAGGGTTGTTTAAAAGAAGACATAGAGTAACTGAGAGTAGAGTCCGTATTTAAGACTTGAAGTTTTTGAGCAATGAAACAAATGATATGACATTCTGCTAAGTCAGCCTACAACTTTTTTTCTGAAAATATCTAAATGAGATCATATATTAAGCTATTCGGAAAAAAAAATAGTTGATATAAGCATAATTGCCATTTATTGTAACTATATGGGGAAAAAGAAAGGCAGATAGTCAAGATCCCAATCCCCCCATGAATTCTTGACTGGTATTATGCCATGGCATAGGCTTCTGCCACTTCCAAAATGACCCTCAGGGGATGTGTGCATAGAGCAGACAAGACAAAAATCTCTCCTGACGTCTCACTGGGCTTTGGCTCCAACTCCTATGCAATTTCCAGGTGAACTTTCCTAGATACCCTGTGAGTCACAAGATCACTCTCGTTCCTTTAGCTCAAACCTAGACAAAATGCAGCCTTGTCACATTTCCCCAACCTCTCTACATAATTTTGGCATTAAAGGGATTAATGCCATAGTTTTGAGTAGGCTTAAGAAGCCACATGGAAAATGAACCTAAGTGGGGGAAAAAGCAGTAAGTGAAAGAAAGAAAACTGTTCTAAATTCTGGAGCAGCCTTTTTCGAACCTTCCAAATTCAGTATATCCCCAGGACAGAGGTAGATTTTGGGAGAGAGAAATATGAAATGGACCCTTTTCAAGAGGAAGACAGCACAGGTTTCTTTTATTGCAATAGTCACAGGGTAGTATTAAGAGAGGAAATTATCCAGAGAAGAATAAAAGAAGTGAAAGAAAACCATGAAGACATAGGAGACACTAAGCATTTATGCATGGCTCACCTAGGACTGCCCTTTACTTCAGGTTTATCTTTTATCTCCAACCTCAGTAGAGTATGCTGATTGGTTGGTTAAACCTATAGGAGGCTTATAATAGAGTACACTATCTCAAATGCAATCATTCCTCCTTGAATATAGTGTAAATTAACTGTTAATGCTTAAGGGTTTTAGAATCTGGGTGTTTAATCTTGTGCTCCTTCATTCACTAGCTGGGGACATTGGGTTGGTTACCTTTCACTGTATAGTGGGGATGATGCTAATTGAAGCCCTGCATGGTGTTGGTATAAGCATTATGTGAAAACAGTGCCTAGTGAGTAACAAACTATTTGCTATTATTATTATTATTATCACTATGCATTCTTTCTTCGGATGCAAAATAGAATATGTATTATGGAATTATGTAATTTAAAATTTACCTCTTAAGCATCAAGAACAATAGCTTTAACTTGTGATTTGAATGCCCTGCTTTTGTAAAGATAATTGCATTTGTTTTGAAGTTGCTTGAATATTTTCTTAAATAACAAAGACGTCTTGAATTCCTGAAGTATGGATTAAAAGAATATGATATACGAGCATCCAGCTTTATAATGCAATAGGAAAATTAGCCAATATTTACTCCCAATTCAATATAATGGTATCATATAAGTTCTATTACCAAAAATAAATAGTGAAAAAAGCTAGTAATTAAAATAAATCTTTAAAAAGAGATATTCCTTAAATATAAATGCCAATGCTGGTGTACTAGTTATTCGGAAAATCTTGGTGTGCCCATTTGAAATATCAGTTAAGAACAGTTCATATTACAAAATAAGTGCAACTAGGAAAACAAAACATCAGTTAACTAGGTTTCCCATTTTAAGAATACTAAAAAGGATTGATAATCCTAATAGTTTTCTGTGAAGTTTTATTTACTTCTTAATCTTACTATCTTAAATGCTGCCACCTTTTTAACCTCCTAGGTAATTTCAAATTTAAATAAAGATGTAACAAATAAACCTGACTTAGGGCTTATGGATATAGTGGAAATAGATGACTTTAAAAGCAAATATTAAATTATTGATATCTGTTATGCCATACTTCCCCTCATTTTAAATTTATTTCTACTTCGTGTGTTTCTCTTCTCCTCCGCCGAGAAGAGGGAAGGCAGATTTCTAACCCAGGTTGTGAGTTGAAAAGTAATGTCACATCACTTTGGACTACCTCTGTGATCCTGGACATCCAGAAAAAGAAAAGAGAAAATATTTAGTTCTAGCAAAGAGAAACATTGTTTGCAGCCATGTGTCAAATGTTTCTTGGGATTTTTAGCTCATGAGCATTACACACTTAACCTCAATGTTTATGCATATAACTGCTATAATTATAGTGTGAGGATCATACATGGTATATTTTATTATAGTTTCTGACAACTGTAAGAGATAAGAGTATACAGATTTAAAAAAAAAACAAACAATAACTTTTATTGAACACACCATAGTCTCAACTGATGTAAGTCTTATTTGTATTCAATTTTTAAATTATTACAGTAAACCTGTGTGAATACTGAGAAAGGTTAAGAAGCATGCCAAAGTTCATTTGCTCAAAAGAAGTAAATCTAAATTTGAACCCTTGTAGATCAGTTTCAGAGCTGATCTACATAACAAGCTAAGCTCTGAAATTCCAGTCATAGTATAGCATTTTTGAAAGAAAATTGATCTAAGAGACACAAAAATGTTGTAGACAAGGAATATGATGCTTTCTCCTATTAAGGTAAGTTTAGGAAATAGAGTAACATAGCTAGTACTGTGTATCTCTGAAAATAAGGCCTAGCCGGACAATCAGTTCTAATGTGTCTTTTGGAGCAAAAATTAATATAAGACCCAGTATTATATTATATTACATTACATTACATTACATTACATTATATTATATTATGTTATTATATTAGACTGGGTCTTATAGTAAAAGAAGACCCAGTCTTATAGTATTATATTATATTACATAAGACTGAGTTTTATATTATAGTAAAAGAAGACCAGGTCTTATATTAATTTTTGATCCGAAAGACACATTAGAACTGATTGTCCAGCTAGGTCTTATTTTCAGGAAATGACGGTAAATGCACAAGACTTGGTGAAAATGCTGCTCTCAACTTGTTTCATGAGACATAGTGTAAGAAGATTAACAATAATTTTAACTGATCTTGAGAGGAAGGTTATTTTTAATTGAGGTGCCATAATCTCAATACCTGGTATACTTTCAGACATTTGTTCAGAGAAGGGCTTGTTTTTTTGTTTGTTTTTTTTAAGTTGGTCAAGGTCATCTGAGAGGTTGACAAAAACGAAACTGGGAAGTTGATACTACACTCAGTATTTGTTCCCTCACAAGACTTTAAATTCTAAGCAAAAGCTACACATCTTGCCTCTCAGGTTTGAATTTAGTTATTTTGTTTTCCTTTCTGACACTGACTCACAAGCCTATTAGTGGCAGTTAGGTTTGTACAGATACAAACATCTCTAGGCAATGACATAGTATATATGTATACCCACTTTTCACATACATACCTGCCATTTAAGGACACAGATTAGGTAATGGAAGCAGCAATTTCAGATGACCATGCCACATTTTAAGAATAAGCCAAATTCTTTTCCTGCTAAGCAGATGCTAATTAGGTTAAATAAGCTTGTTTTTCTTTTAACACCCAATTATAAATATAATGCATATCATATACTACTCACGATTTCTAAAAGGAATGTTGTTCTTTTAGTAATTGGCATAAAAGAACTGTAAGGAGTGGTTTCATAAGTAAAGGAACTGACAGAGACATGGTGGCCAAGGGAAGAGAAGGTACCAAGAAGGTGTGGCTCAAACTGCCAAGTAGCAGACAAGTCATATAAAGACGTGCATCATTCCTCCCTGGACCTGTGCTGTCTGTACAACACCCTTCTTATCTTTTGATGTTACTTAGCATTTTATAAAGTGTTTACTGATGAGCTGTGGCACTGCCCTTCACAAGGGTTATTTCCACTTTGAAATGTGGTTCTCAAGAGTGGAAGTGTTTTAAAACTCAAGACACGAAGCTATAACAGAAATTAAATCAATGTTACATGGAAAGAAGCCATCTACTTGGTTGGCTTATAGTCTTAGAAATCTCCTTCTGTTGGAGTATAGTATCATACATCTTATTATTTGATGGATGAGGAAAATGAATTACAAAAAAGTTAGATTTTTTTTTTCCAGATGGAGCAGCCAGGGGTATGGCTGTTAATGTTATTGCTACTGTTGGTGATGGTGATGATGTGTGAGTATGCGTGTCTGACTGTGTGAAGTTTATGTGTGTATGTGAATTGAGGTAATAAAGACATTTTATTCACCTTCCTTTTCTTCACTGTATTTAGTTTCCTTATCTTCTGATTGACCATTTGCCTAATCACTAAAATATCAGCATGTGTGATACCTCCCACAATATCTCTAGAATGCTCTCAGTTGCCTGACTTGGCCAGGTCATTTTATTTGTTTACTACATTTAATGAGCATTTTTCATGAACTGAAACAGAAGGGTGACAATAAAGGTGTGACCAAAATACATTTCTTGTCCTTATAGATGTTATAGTTTAGTGGAAGGTACAGAAATTAAACAAATAATTACACAAATACATATACGGACACTGACTATAGTAAATGATAAAAGTACACAATATTATGAGAACAGGAAGACTTCAGATTGCTGAGTTGGGGAGAGTAGTGCAATCGAGACTATATAGAAGCTAGTTTCTATATATTGTATTTTTCTTTTAATTGAATCTTAGGCTTCATTATGGACATATAAGTTGCTTACCCAAATAAAAATTCCCAAGCACAAAAAAGTGCATTTTTTCTCTTATTTTTTTCAACAGAACACATCATTAATTGAGATAAAACAAATTTCAATTAATTATATTGATTTACTATACTGTAAAGATGCAGGCTTTCTTAATTTTGCCCTATTTTTATGTTGATTATTTGGAAAAATTTTAATATTCTGGAATTCAAAATCATTTGGATAACTTCTTTTAATCATAAGGCTCTTTAAAACTTATTTCTCTACTGTTGAGTTTTGTATACATTATTATAAAAGATAAATTTCACATGTAGCATTTTATTTTTTGGTTTAGTTCCACTCACTCAAGACAGAAACAAAACAAAGTGTTTATAGTTCAACATTGAATCTAGGATTTCTTAGCATAATTTCTGTAAAGTTTTTCTTCTACTTTTTTTTTATTAAAGAAGTGATTGGAGCTACTTTAATCAATTTTTATGTGTTCATACATGACTAATACTTCTCTCCTTTACTAATAAGTACTATAATCCTTAAAATGAATTGTGGGCTCAGGTTGTCCTTATTTTCACCTGAACTCTTCTTGGCAGCCACAGAGACAAACTTACAAGATGCCAGATAAATTAGGATGCCACAGAGTATAGTTAATAATTACTGGTTATTCTCTCATTCTCTCTCTCTCTCTTTCTCCCCTCCCCCCTTTCCCCCCTCTCCTATCACACTTTACGCTGGATGCAATTCTTTCCTAATTCAAGAAATGATATACAATGTACTTTCCAGGATAAATATTTAAAATATCTTAATACCATAAGACATTAAATTAAGTCCTATTACTCTGATCTCCACTAAAGGAAAAAAAAAGTCTGGAGTATATATAAGGGGAGAAGAAGAAACGGATGTTAGGAGTGGTGTGTTGGAACAGCTAGGATGCCAAGATCAATAATAAACGAGGAAACAAATATAAATTATAGTTTGGAAATTGGAACTAACATTTTAAAGATCGATAGAGACATTTTAGAGTCAGAGTAGAAAGCCAACTCCCAATTAAATAGAATTATTACGATAGTAACAAACATTTCGGGTATACTCCTTTTATTCTACTTTTAAACATATGCTTGCAAAATATGCAATATCTCTTCCCCAAGATTTCATTTTGTTTAATTTAAAAATTAAATTAAAAAAACCCTATGCTCTCACTTGGTATAATGTTCTAACTCAGGACTGAGAGGCGTGTGAAAATCTTTAGCTGTAACTATGGTGAAAGGGATAGAAATATTCTCTCTCATATTTTACCTGAGATAATCTTACAGTTCAGTAGCTTATTTAAAAGAAATATTTTTTGCTCATAAGAGTTTATATTTTAGTTTGAAATCTACCAACATTGAATATTTTCTGTAAGTTTATTAAAAATAAAAATATTTATAATTTTAAGTATTATAGCATTCAAATTTTAAAATTTATTTTTTCTTGATTATACATCCAAATTAACATCAAAATATTGAATACACCTTTTTTTTGGGTGCTAAATTTGTATTTCTACATTGTGACCATATCCGGCATAAAGAGATAATAGCTTTCTACACACAAAATATGCATATCTGCAAAAACAAGTGTTTAATTACAACAATAGTAAATCAATTTGTGCATAAAGTTTAAATCATAACTAAGGATATTTTATACCTAAAGAAAATTTTAAGAATTTTGAGGCTGAACCTACAGAAACAATCCTTGAATGAGATATTAATAGAAAGTAACTACTCACCACGAATATTTTTTTTTAAAGTGGAAATAATTGTGAAAAGTGCATTTTACTTGACATGTATATTATTTCATTCTGTTGGTGGAGTTATATATTTGAGGAATACTTCAGAATGCTTATTGCTTAAAAAGCATGTAACTATAAAAAAATGATGGAAGCCACTGCACGGAGAATTGGGAATACCTAAGAAATAATCTTTTTGAAAATTGTTCACTTCTCTATCACCCAAAGTTTCCAATAGGAAATTTCCCTGATGATCCAAAATGTACCACTGAAGTGGATATAATTAATTAATAAATATGTCAAGTAGGTAAGAAATATTTAATGGAGAACATCTAACAGATTTTCAATCTTCAAAAAAATATGCACAGTATTTATTAAGATTTCATGGTATATTTGTCTTATTTTTAATACTTTATGTAAACCTCTACCTGGAGTGCTGCTAAATGTGAGAAAAACTTTAATCTGAGAATTTTTATTTTGCTTCTTTGCCCTTCCCAATGGTATATTTTACATGAATCGTTGTTTTCCTCAGAAATTCTTTTAGAAAGCATAGATCTAATCTGTGTTTATCTTTTTCCCCAAATAAATTAAAAAAAAAAGAAGTGGGCAAAATTTTAGGAGTCAATTAATTTGCCATTCCACTGCAGTAAGTGGTTCTAAATTTTCAGAATTGCAAATTTGAAATTAAGATATAATACTTTTTGAATGATTTCTGAGACCTTTAAATTTTAATTTGCATCCAAATGTAATTGCAATGTAATCTTATTTCCTTCTCCTATGGGGGAAAATGTCTGCTTTTCCACGTATAGTTTTATTTAGTTCTCATCATGAAATCTTCCATTTTAATGCTATCCTTATGCATACTCTGGCATGTACTTTGGAGCACAATTTCTACAAGACTTGTTGGTAATTTAAAACAGATTTAGAAACAATGATAATCACACAATATATTCATAGTATTACATAACCAATGAGTAGATTTAATTTTGATATTAAAAAATATATGTGTGTGTGTGTGTGTGTGTATATATATGACATACTGTGATTTTAATATTCTTGTGTTTGTGAATAGAAATTTAAAGCATTTGTAGTAATAGTAAAGGTAGAGAAAGACATGAGATCACTGGATAAGTTTATTCCCTCTGTTTTAAAATTTTGTTTATTTATATCACACATTGATTTCATTAGCATAAAAACAGAATCATAAGAATCAAAAGAAATGTTATAGTTAAAGATGCTATATGATCAAGATTCAAGGATTAATATATATATACTCTGGATACTTTTCCACTTTTTTTAGAAGCATGAGTCACATTTTTCAATGTCTCTCTGGTGGGGACAGGCACAGAATGAAGAAAGTGGGTGCTTTGGTTTGCATTCTATACAGTACCTGGATTTTCCCACACATCAAGACAAGTTTTCCAAATCATTTTACATTCCTGTATCAACTCACTATCACATATTTTCTCTTATTAAAGTTCTGATGGTAAGTCCTGGAAATCCTAGGCAAGAATTTTCTTCAGCAGTGTGACACATTTTATGTTTTTAATCCTTGAAAAATAAGAACGGTTTTATATGTTATGTCTTCATATCAATAAAATCTTTAAAAAATTATCATGATAAACACATTTGTTTTATTCCAGATGTGATGCCCATGTGATTATACACCAAAATAATATTAATCCAGCAAAGTGATCCAGGAAAGGCCAAGAGTAATAAGGTCAGTTTTGCTTTTACCATTAAAAGGGAGTACTTATTTTACGTTAACTTCAGTTATTCAATGAAAAGCTATGCAGGTATGTCTTGACTCATTCTGTATAACAGTGGTAAATTGAGAAAGTAATTAACAATGTTAGTCCCTGGAGTCTGTACAATGAATTCCCTTTTAACCTGGTAACTCAAACAACTCTACATCATAATTCAGATGTCAGGAACATTCACTTTAATACTCCTAACTATGGGTTTGGTGAGCAGTCTGTAATTAAGGAGCAGGTGACTGAGAATCACTGATAAATCCAAACAATCCCATCATTTAGAACCTAGTGGTATGAAAGCCATTTACACAAATAACCTCTAACTGCTCTTAATTGATGTGCAAGTGTGTAATTTATACTATTTTCCTCTGGAACTGCTAACCAAAGCACTCATATCCTGTTCAGTAGTGGTGTTTGGTGCAAGATTTAAGACATTAGTGAAAGATGTCCAGCTGTTGATATTGAAAATATTGACTGGTATTTCATAACCAATCCCACACAGTGATGAGGAAATAAGAAAACAAAAACCTTGGTCTTTGGATAAAGTTTTCAATATCCAGTTCTAAGTATATTTTCTGAAATAATTTGTGAAACATGGTGGTAAATAAATAAATGGTCAAATGAATAGATGTTTTCCTCTTGTGGAATAGGAATAGTAGTTTCTCTCTCTCTCTCTCTCTCTCTCTCTCTCTCTCTCTCTCTCTGGAAAAATTTACCTGAAAGTTTTTGTATTCCTTACTTTCATCTATTTGTGTTATCAAAATTTATATCATATGAAAGTAATTATTGCATAGAAATGAACTGTCTTTTAGATGTTTCTTTCTTTCACTCCATTTGTTCTGAATTGTTCCCCTTTATTTTATTTCTCCCTTTGTTATTATCGGACAAATAGCTTGATGATATTTCATTATTTTAAAAAAATGCTACAAAAAATTTTGTAAGCTTGGGGCGGCTGGATGGCTCAGTTGGTTAGAGCGTGAGCTCTGAATAACAGGGATGCCGGATCGATTCCCAAATGGGCCAGTGAGCTGCGCTCTCCACAACTAGATGGAAGATAACCAGCTGCCACTGAGCTTCCGGAAGGGCGGCCAGATGGCTCAGTTGGTTAGAGTGCGAGTTCTCAACAAGGTTGCCGGTTCAATTGTCGCATAGGATGGTGGGCTGCACCCCTTGCGACTGAAGATTGAAAAGGTAACTGGACTTGGAGCTGAGCTGCGCCCTCCACAACTAGATTGAAGGACAACGACTCGGAGCTGCTGGGCTGATGGGCCCTGGAGAAACACACTGTTCCCCAATATCCCCAAATAAAATTTATTTTAAAAAAAAGTGTGAAAAATAATTTGTGGGCAATTTATAAAGTAAAACTTTATATACCAGCGTGAATATTGGGGAGGGCCGCAGCTAGCCCCATTTTCTATCAGAACCCTAAAAAATGATTCTGTATAACACTCCAGAGGACATACTCAGTGTAGAGAGATATTCTGGGCTCTCAATTTTCCTCAGAAGATTGAAACTAAAACAAACGATAAAAACTGGGTGAACATGTGTGAGACTTGGATCATTCACTACCTATGGTATGTACTGATGTAAAAAATATGTAAAAGGAAAGCTAAGAAGAAACAAAAATTTAAAGTTGAGCAATAAAGATCAACAATTAATAACAGGAAAAGTGTAAAGTAGGAAGACAATAGCAGTGTTAAAATTTTCTTGTTTCCTCACTGTTTTCTCACTAGCTTCTCTCGGTATGGAGAGGTATTAGCTCCATGTTTGTTAAAGACAAGATCTCTAGATTTAAAAGAGATGTTTTCCTTTTTTAATCAGCTTAAAGTTTCACAGCTTGCCACACCTTGGGAAGGAAAAGTAACCTCTAGTTTTCCCATCAACCTGAAAGAATCAGGATGATGGCATTATTATGGTAGAAACATCATTTGGCAGCTTAAATACACATTTTGGTAAACCTCTCCCATGAGTATGGATTTAACTAGTCAATTAACAAATGAAGTCACACTGTTTGCATTAGTTTAATGTCATTTCACCAGAAATTCCACTGGTCTTGTGTTAATTAGTATTTTCTTCCTATTTTGGTTTTTCAAGAATGGAATATTACTGGTTATAACAACACATATCTCTGAGTAAATATGTTAAGTATAGGCATGTGAATAGGAAAAACACAATAAATAAAATACCTAAGAACAAAAGCACAAGACAATTAAGATTAAAAATATGTAATTATGTGAAATGGACATGTAAAAACACATTCTGTACCATATACTAGAATTACATAAAGGCTGAGTATGTAATTTCCATTCCTGAGGTTTTTTGTTTTTTGTTGTTTTCTGTCACTTGTCCATCCTCATCAAACACACATTCACTTACTATAATAAAATATTTTTGTCCAAGATATGTAAATACTTAAATAATTTTATAAAAGGAAAGTTTTAACATAATTGATACATAATTTGTTTCTACCTACCTAGATATATCATATATCAAAAGCAGCATTCTCTGATTTATTACAGAAAGGGGAAAAAAAGAATAAAAGAAAATAAGCCTCAAAAAGGAAAATATCCCTAACGTCTTTTATTCGAGGGTACTATTTCAGTAGCCTTCAGTGCTCTTGGGAATCAAATCTGAATGTCATATTTACCTACTAGCTGCAGAGTATATTGAAATAGGTACCAAACCAGGGCAAAAAAACAAGACCATCATGACAAGGGGGCGACATGCGGCAGCAGGTTGCTGTATTAATCTTTTTTACCTCATGGCACCTCAGGTTAAAGTGTGCTTTAAATCAAAGATGGAATGATCATGGTATCTCAATTCCAAACCAATTGATATTTCCCATATCTTTGAAAACTGGTAATTGAAATACCAGACATCAACCGTGACTTGTAGGAGTTACAAGTTAGAAAGAAAAGGGAAGCTAGTTCTCTCCCTGTTTGGGTTCCTGGAATTGTGAGGCGATGTGCAGGGGAAGCGTTTAACTAGCAGATGTTTGAACCTGGGCAGGGGATGTCCAATGCTGATTCAATCATGGTGAACAATCAGTGGTCCAGACTCTCTTATTCTAAGGGACTTGAACAATTCTATCCTACTTTTACTTATTTTAGTTGACAGTACCTCCTCTAGTTCTGTTGATAATAGAGCAAAAGCTGTTTTTAAAATGTGTCTGTTCCAAAGTTAAGAGCTCTGGCCTAGGGGAGCAAGAGATAGGGTTCCTGCTGTGGTAATGGCAGAAGCTAATTATACCACGAGTGTCAGTTATCTCACCTGTAAGATGGGCGTAAAGTCTTACTTTACTTTAATAAAAATAAATTTTCTGTGTAAGCCAGATGACATCCTTAAGTCTCTGATAGATCCACTGTATAATTCCTATGATTCTGACCAAGTTAGTAATTGATGTAAATGGCAAATTGCTCATTTCTTTTTGAAGCATTAAAATATATAAAAACTGACTTTCATTAAATATGAAAATTCAGATTTATAAACTCTCAAAATCTACAAAGATTCATCTTGGTTTCCAAACCTGGATACCAATATATTTCAATGACCATAATTTTGAAAAATAACTATCTACATATAAATATAATAGTGATTTAAATAAAAGTCAGTGTTTACATCCATTATATATTAAATGCTAATATTTCTATAGTTTCTGAAAATAAAAACATTTAAAATACTGAATATTTAAATTAACATTTATTTTGTGCACAATTAGTAAAATAAAGCATAATTTTTGTCCTATTCTTTTTTTTTTATGTACTAGTGCTCAAAACATTCCCACTTCTTCCAAATTGAATGTGAGGCCAATTCAGTTTATAGTCAAAATTACAGAAGAAATATTGGGAAACAAATCAGAGTGAAAAAGGAACTGTAATATAATGTTCCTAAATGTAATTGTTAGACCTAATTTTCTCAGCTCCTCTGGTGCCTGAAAATGGAGAGAATTTTACTCCTGTCATATTGTATCTTCTTCATTTCTCCCCTACACAATGTGTTGAAGGATATTTATTCATAAGCACAACGGATTAAACATATGCATTTATCTTCTCTTCCTTATAAAACACCACCAAAAACAGCAAATAAGGGGGAAAATGTACTAACCATCAAGAACAATAGAATATAACATGAATTTAAAGAAATTTGGGGAAAACGGAAAGATATTCAAACGTTGCAAGTTCATAAAATCAAGGAAATTGTAATCTAAATGTTTAGAGAAGGTTCATGCCTGTGAAACCAGGGCGATTTGCCTAAAAGTACCCCTGTAATGCCTGCCACTGGGAGGAAGCAGGGAGCACGGAAGGCTGCAGAGAGGACGGAAGTAGAACTAGGCAATCAGGGTAAAGTCAGCAGACAGCACAGTTACTGTCCTCCACTCCGGTTAGGCAAGCTGCTGGCCACCCAGGTGGACCAGCTCACAGTCCTACGAACAACAAGCCAGATATTTATTCTCTGAACATTTGAGATACAGGTATAGCTGTAGGGTGAGGCACAGAGCTGACATCACAGGGATTACATGACATCCTGAATCTTAACTAGTCAGAACCTCCAGTCTGCTCTTTCCCCGCCTTGTTCCAGGATAGAATATAGACATATATATCATGAGGCAAGAAATTAGAACATTCTTCTTTAAGCAATAGAGTGCCTCAGAGACATATCTAGACAGATTTATATTGGGGTATTGGGGGAACCCCACTGTAGAGCTAACCATCCAACATTATACAGATAAGGGCATGGATCAATAACACCCCTTTCTCTACTACAGAGAATTTCAGTAGGCTTCTCTCTTAAGTATAAGCAGAGAGCCAAAATCTTGAGATACTTAAGGAACACCTCCAAAAGAAACCAAAAACAGGGTGAGAGAGAGAGAGAGAGACTGAAAAATAATAAACCAGGTAAGAGATGAAGTTATATTAAAGTAAAAAATAAACCAACAAGCTATAAGGAAAATAATAAAGCACCCTCACCCCCACAAAAAAATAGTCTTACACTAAAAAAAAAAAAAAAGAAAATGAAAATTAAGAAGAAATAAATAGAAGGTCCAGAAGATATGGGGGAGGAAATGTCCCAGAAAATAGAACAAAATGACACAGAGATAAAAATTAGAAAACAAACTATTAAAGAAACTTAGAAGATAAATCCATGTAGTCCAGATTAATAGGAGATCTGGAAAAGAAGAACAGAGTGAAAAAAGAGGAGACCTGCAATTACAAAAATGTCTGAAGCACTGCTCACAGAAGCCTCAGATACATGGGCCTGGAGAGGAGACCATCGAGATTAGAGCAGGAAGAGAAGTTGAGGTGTGTGAGGGGGTGTTTAATTAAAAGCACACATGAATTGATACATTTTCTGATGCAATTGAGCAGTGGAGAAATTGAGCATATTGCTGAGAATATAATTAGGTATTGGAGCAAGTGGGAAAATTAAGTATATAACCTAGCAAACCAAGTAAATGAAGAAAAAAATGAACTCAGAAAAATAATTGTAGGAGACAGGAAAAAAAGCTCATATCACGTTACCTGGCTTAGCAGTAGAAAATCATATTTCAAAATTTAAACAAGAATTATGAAATAAGCATATAGGCAAAATAAACAAAAAACAGAAGAGGTGATAATGGGGTGAGACTTTTGAAACCTGAACTACCATAACAAGAAGTAAATGAATCTTGTCTAAAATCAGACACACACACACACACACACACACACACACACACACACACTCACACACTCACACATATACATGCACAGCTTGTACAACAGTAGTAAATACAAATGCCTAACCCAATAGCCATCCTTCAATGGCCCAAGAACAAGCTTTGTGCAACTATCTGCAACAATCTATGACGCAGAGCAACTGGTGACCAACAGAAAGACTGATTCCCTATCTTTGTTTTTGGAATTTATTCTTAGGATTAAGTTGTTCTCAAAGCAAGATGTACTCAGCAATAGCTCCATCCCATTCTTATTTCAAGTCAAAATCTTCTCACTACTTGAACTTTCCATAATTCAACTTTTTAAGAAGGAAAAATCACAACAGTGGACTTCGCAGGATAATCTCCAAAATATAAAGGTTTTCTTTGCTCATCTAACCTGAATAAAATTTACATAATCACAAAAGAAATTTTGAGATCTCTCCTCAACTCAGTGAGAATAATTTTCTTCTGTCTTCTCTCTTGGGAATATGTGCCTATTTCTATTATGATATTTATCCTATTGATTATATGGCGGGACTATTCACTTTTGTATTTTTGGAGTTTTTGTTTTACAGCAATTGAAACATTAGGAATTTGTAAATAAATGTATGAGAAATAAAATGAACTAGTTTTAGAGAGGGTTTCGCTTTTTAATGTCAAAAATATAAGATGATTTTGATCTAATTTACATACTTAAATTAAAAAAAAACCACTACGTGATCTCATGTAAAGAATCAAAGAATCTGATCTCGATAAAGTCCTTTACTGCATAGTTAAAATGTTTCCTGTGTTTTAAGCTCATCTTTCTTTCTTTTTTTCTTTTTCTTCATTTATTTGGTTTGCTGGGTTAGATACTTAATTTTCCCGTATGCTTCAATACCTCATTATATTTTTTGCAATATGCTCAATTTCTCCAATATTCAATTACATCAGATAATGTATCAATTCATGTGTACTTTTAACTAAACACCCCCTCACACACCCCAACTTCTCTTCCTGCTCTAATCTCGATGAATAAATTATAACATCCTATATAACACTGCTAATATGGAGGATCAAAGCATATGGGTGCTCTGTAAAACATTACAGAGAAATGCAAGATTTACCATCATTTGGTTAATGGAGATATAGAAATAAACACAAAATTCAGGAAAAAACATAAATATAGATTTTAATATTGCTTTGACAAACATGATGAAATAGGCCATGTAAAATAGTTTGGAATTATAATTATTGGAAAGAAAATATTTTAAAAATTATATAGGTTTACTGGAAATAAAGAAATTGATTATATGGCAAATTTTTAAAAAGATTGTAAATTAGAGAATTTCATGCTGCAACAATATTTTTGCTTAGCTGTCATAGAATACATGAGGTATGATACTTAAGTTCGCGAACTCATCCTAGAAAAAGTGCTACACACCTCATTGCTGAATATCACTACAGTCACCTTGAAGTACTCCCCTTGGGAAGCTATGCACTGAAGCCAGTGTGTAGTCCACCCTTCAAAGCAATTGTGGAACTCGTTTTCTGGAATGGCCATCAGAGCTGTAGTCGTTACACTTGATGCCCTGAATATCATCAAAATGTCTTCCATTCAATATTTCCTTTATCTTCCAGGAAAGAAAGAAGTCATTGGGGGCCAGATCAGGTGAGTAGGGAGGGTGTTCCAATACATTTATTTGTTTACTGGCTAAAAACTCCCTCACAGACAGTGCCATGTGAACTGGTGCATTGTCGTGATGCAAGAGCCACAAATTGTTGGCGAAAAGTTCAGGTCGTCTAATGTTTTCACTTAGCCCTTTCAGCACTTCCAAATAGTAAACTTGGTTAACTGTTTGTCCAGTTGGTACAAATTCATAATGAATAATCCCTCTGATATCAAAAAAGGTTAGCAACATCGTTGCAACAAGTGTGGGAACTTAACTGTCAGGCCTCGTATGTATCTATATATATATATACTTAAATATCTTGTAATGTTAATGTTCAGATTGTTTTTTAACATATGTATGATCCTTTGATATATATGCAAATGCATATATAGCATACAAATATATACATGATATATATATATATATGTGCGTATATATATATACATATATGTGTGCGTATATATATATATATATATGTATGTAATTACGTTGAATTCATTGAGTGTTGTCAGCTTCCAATAGTGCCTCAGAGCAGAAAATGGGCACTGATAATTTAATTCAGCATTGTGTATTATTATTCTAAATTAGTCATCATTATAATAGAGCCAGATAATAATTTAACATTTTATCATCTGGTAAAATCTGCTCAATTTGCATTGTTGAAAATTAGGTTAAATATTTTATTTTTCACATAGAAAGAATTAGCAATTGTAGGTCATTTAATTAGTAATGTCAACAACTTAGAATGAAATATAATATGTAGTGCCAGACATTTTAAATTAACAAAGGGTTATCATTGTTTTTGAACATGATTGAGCTTTACATTAGACATTAAAATCAAAATACATGTCTTGATCCCAAGCTGAAGTTGAGAAAATGTAAGTAGAATGTATCAAGCAAAATGACTAGTATAACATGTACTGTTTTCTTACCATCAATTCTTTTTCTACATAATTTAATTTTGCTTGTGGGTAAGGAACAGAAATGTACAGATGACAATGAGATTCATAAGGAAAACAAAATTTTATTTACCATGTTCACTTTTGTCCTATGTAGCTAGCACGGCTCCCAGCATATAGTCTGTATTTAAATAAATATGAATACACTATAATACAAATATACAATTTAGTGGCTCAGAATGGTGTCTAGTTCTGGTCTTTACCTGTGTGTTCATATTGTGACTATAACTACAGTTCAATTAGGGCTTTTGAGCTTTAGTTGAACTGTAAAATAAAGATAATCATGATTTTTATTTTGAACTTTAAAGAGCACATATTAAACTAGTATCTGTAAACTCATTTTGGAAATTAAAAAATACCGCATATAAAATAAAAGCTTTTACTGCCATTTATAAATATATAGGGAAATAAAAAATAGTAAAACTAACATTTCTTTAGTATGCCATAATAAAAACATTAGGAACAATGATAATTAACATGTTTTATGTCTTTGTAAGAAAATTATCAAGAATACATTGGTGATGTGATTCAAGGTGGCAGTATAGGAAGACCCTGAACTCATCTCCTCCCATGAACACATTGAATTTACACCTCCAGACAAAGCAATTCCCGTTGGAGAAGAACATTGGACTGACTGAACAGCTTCTGAACAAAAAAATGGAGAGAGAGAGAGACAATGCGAAACGGGTAGGAAAGATGGAAACAAGGTACTGTGGGAACCCCATCCCCAACACACTGATCTACAGTAGGGAGGGAGCACTTACCCCTGGGACTCCACTCAGCCTGCATCGCTCCAGCTAACCTGCCAAAGACACCGGCAAATGCCTTCTACAGAGGGGAAACTCCTATACACAACCACTCCTTCAAGCCTGAGAGAGGTTGCTATTTCACCTAATTCATAGAAACAAACACAGACAGACAGCCAAAATGAGACAGAGAAAAATGTTCCAAACAAAGTAACTGGGGGGAAAAAAAAGCACTAAATGAAATGGAGAAAAGCAATCTGAAATAAGCAGTCCAAAACACTGGTTATAAGGATGCTCAATGAACTCAGGAGAACATATATGAACTCAGTGAGAACTGCAACAAAGAAATAGAAAACAAAAATATAAAGACGAACAGGTCAGAACTGAAGAATACAAAAACTGAAATGGAAAAATACATTAGAGGTAATTAACAGCTGATTAGTTGATGCAGAAGAGAGTCAGTGAGCTAGTAGAAAAGGTGCTGGAAACTACCCAATTAGAACAGCAAAAGAAAAATAGAATTAAAAAAAAAAAGAATGAGGATAGTTTAAGGAACCTCTGGACAACATCAAGTGTACCAACATTTTTATCATAAGCATTCCAGGAGAAGGAAGGAAGGGAAGGGAGGGAGGGAGGGAGGGAGGGAGGGAGGGAGGGAGGGAGGGAGGGAGGGAGGAAGGAAGATAAAACTATTTAAAGAAATAATGGTTGAAAACCTCCCCATCCCGATGTAGGAAAGAGCTGTGCAAGACGAGGACGCACAGAGAATTACAAACAGATGAAGCCAAAGGAGCACACTCTCACCATTCTTATTCAACATAATATTGGAAGTCCTAACCACAACAAGAAAAGGAAAAGAAGTAAAAGTTATTGAAATTAGAAAGGAAAAAGTAAAATTGTCACTGTTTGCAGATTGCATGATTCTGTATAGATAGAAAATCCTAAAAATTTCACCCAAAACTACTAGAACGGATCAGTGAATTCAGTGTAGTATCAGGATACAAAATTAATATTGAGAAATCTGTTGTATTTTTATATACAAATAAGAAATTAGCAGAGAGAAATGAAGAAGACAATTCCATTTACAATTGCATCAAAAAGAATAAAATACCTAAGAATAAATTTAACCAAGGAGGTAAAAGACTTGTACTGTAAAAACTATAATATATTGATGAAAGAAATAAAGACGCAACCAAATGGAAGGAAACACTATGTTTATGAATTGGAAGAATTAATATTGTTAAAATGTCCATACTAATTAAAGCGACCCACAGATTCAATGCAATCCCTCTCAGAATACCAATGATATTTTTCACAGAACTAGAATAATCTTAAATTTACATGGAACCATAAAAGACCCCAACTAACTAAGGAAATCTTGAGAAAGAACGAATTTGGAGGTATCACCCTCCCTGATTTCAAAGCTATAGCAACCCAAATAGTATGGTTCTTGAATAAAAACAGGAATATAGATCAATGGAGCAGAACGGAGGACACAGGAGTAAACCTATGTATATGGTCAATAAACCTACAACAAAGGAAACAAGAGTACACAATGGGGAAAGACAGTCTCTTCGATAAATGATGTTGGGAAAACTGGATACATGCAAAAAATGAAAACAGACCACTTTCTTACACCATGTACAAAAATAAACCCAAAATTGATTAAATGCTCCAAGAGTACAACCAGAAGCCATAAAACTCCTAGAGGAAAACATAAACAGTAAACTCTTTGACATCAATCTTAGCAATATATTTTTTGGATGTGTCTCCTCAGGCAAAGGCAACAAAAGAAAAAGTGAACAAATGAAGACTACGTTAAATTAAAAAGCTTTTTTACACAATGAAGAAAACCACCAACAAGACTAAGAGGCAGCCTACCAAATGTGAGATGATATTTTCTAAGGATATATCTGATAAGGGCTTAATATCAAAAATATATAAATAACTCATACAGTTCAACATAAAAAAAAAAAATCCAGTTAAAAATGGGCAGAGAACCTCAATATACATTTCTTCAAAGAAAACATACAGATGGCCACCATACAAATGAAAAAATGCTCAACATCACTAATCATCAGGGAAATGCAAATCAAAACCATAATGAAACATCACCTCACTGCTGTCAGAACGGCTATTATAAAAAGAAAAATGTTGGTGAGGATGTGGAGAAAAGGGAACCATTGTATACTGTTAGTTGGATTGTAAATTAGTGCAACCACTATGGAAAATTGTATTAAGATTCCTCAAAAAGTTGAAAAATAACTACTTTAAAATCCAGCAATTTCACTTATGGTTATTCATTTGAAGAAAAAAATAACAAGATTGTCGGGTTCAATTCCCACATGGGATGGTAGGCTCCGCCCCCTGCAACTAAAGATTGAAAACTGCGACTGGGCTTGGAACTGAGTTGTGCCCTCCACAACTAGATTGAAGGACAATGATTTGGAGATGATGGGCCCTGGAGAAATGCACTGTTCCCCCAAATTCCCCAATAAAATTTATAAAAAAATAAATGTAAAATACAGTTTTTTTAAAAAGAGTACACTGAGCATTGTTGCCTTCTTATCACATAGGTATAACTTAAGATACAGTACAAGCATCTTTTCTATGCTTTGTTGAACTGTCATATTCCTTTCTAAGTTTATCAGCTTCCAATATTTTATCTTTTGTATTTTCAATGCCATAAAATGTCTCTAGAGAGTTACATTGATGTGCAGCTTTTGGCCAGCATCACTTCCTCTGGGATGTTGTCATCCTTTTCATCACAACTGCTTTTCTTATTTATGTTAGTACATTTGTCTTCACTAAAATCCTTTGCACATTTAGAGTCCCCTGGATGGCAGTAATGTCAACATGCATGCAGGTAGCTATCTCTTCTCTAAATCCATTTGTATTCAATTCAAATTTCACTTCCAGCATTTTCTTTGCAACAGTTTCATCTTTATTAACCCATCCCTTCTTTTGATTTTTTTTTTTTTTAAATGTAAAGTGGTATGTGGGTTTGTCACTGGGAAACAAGAAGGCAACACAGCCACATGCTTTGCTGTCTGAGTATGAACTGAATAAAAACAGATACACAGTGGCCAAACCTGGGGAGACTTTAAACAAAGCTACATTCTTGGTCACTGAGCATGATGGGCATCTGTTATTACACAGTGATTTGTGAACTGAAGAGCTAGCAGTGAAGTTTATACTTTTTACAATTACTCACAGTTAATACACCATGGTAACTGAAATTTGAACTGTGTTGTAGAAGAACTGGTACTATTTAGTTACACTGTGGTAACTGAAATCCCTGCATGTTGGAACCACACAAAGCAAGGACTGCATTTTTATTGGACTTATACCCTCTACCTAGTTACTTTGCCCCCATTTGTTAAAAAGATGAAATTTTTCCAGTAAATCATGTTTATTTGCTATGTGGATGATAATCAGGAATAGGTTTATAACTCAAGACACTAACAATTTTTTATTATCATGAGAAATGGATTGCAAAGTAATAGATTTTGACTTATTTGTATTTTAATTCTGAATGTGTCAAACATAATATTTTTCCTTTACTAGGTCAAGGTGTGTTCTAATCCCTTTTAATTTATCACAATATAAAAAAAAAATCTACCCACAATTATCAAGTTCGTTTGATAGAAAAGATTTTCAATTTTCAATCAATGCTGTGCCTATCATTTTTCTACTTTCCCAGTAGAGAGAATTCTCCCTTCTGAAACTCAAGGGAAAAAAAAAAAAAAAGAAAAGAAAAGGCAGTTACTTAATGTAAAATTAGCCCTTCAGTTCTTTTTTAGAAAAAAGTGACAAGTGGTCTTTACTGAGTTGTGGGTCTGTTTCTGATTGTGCTATATAATTAGGTTTTAAGGAAGAGTCTGAGGTTATGCAAAGCACTGAGAACGGTGCTGATGCAGTAGAAAAGGAAGTTAAACAACAGTAATGGCAGGAAGGGTTGGCAGAAATTAGTGCACTGGCACTGGTTTCGTGAGTTAGGGGTATTTTCCAAGAGCTTTTTAGTGGAAGAATCACATCTCCATGACTTTACACGTTTGTTTCTTTCAAACTCCAGAGACCACTAACGAAGAATATAATGAGATATTGCAAATCTTAGTTCATAAAGGTGTTAGTGAAACTGTTTTGATTAGGAATTAGGCTTCCTTTGTATTTAACAGCTCTTTTCAGTGTTAGTGACTAAGCATTCTCTTTCATTTTCTGTTTTCATGCGATGCTTATATTATACTTTTCTAAATACTCCTGTTTTATTGACTCACTTTATGACTCTTGAGAACCAGTTTTGTCCTTTCTCTGGCTCAAAGTCCCCAAGTCATCACATGTACTTGAAAGTTTTTGACCCTTTTCCCACACACTCATCTCTCCCAAGGGAGTCTTTGTAACTGTCACATACATATTGATATATTGATTAGATACCAATGTTTAGACCTATTTTTGAGAAGCTTAACATATAAACAATCATATTTGCTTAGGCCCTTACTGAGAATTTGGGCACTGTCTTTGCATCAGAAATTTAGGGTTATTTCTAAAAAAAAAAAAAAAAAAAAATCTAAACCTATTAGTCTACTATGTGCTTTTACTATCTACTGCTGTCACCACTATCAAATTTGTTCCTTATATTAGGCAGAGAATAGGATGACATTTCATAATTCAATATTCAAAAATCTCTAAGCAGTGCTCTTCCAGAACACATATATAACCATGACATTGAAAATATTAATATATATTTTAAAATTTCTCCCCAAAGATCTCCCTCCCCCAATATTTTTTATAACATATGCAAACATAAATTTGTGAATGATTACAGATCTAAATATAAAAGTTCAAAGTATAAAATTTTTAGAGGAAAGTATAGGAGAATATCTTTGTTACTTGCTTGTAAGCAATGTTTTCTTAGGTCACACAAAGCAATAAACATAAAAGAAAAATCGGTAAGTTAGACTATACCAAAATTAAGAACTTCTGCTCATCAAAAGTCACCATTAAGAAAATGAATAGATTAGCTTTAGATGGAGACAAAGTATTCTCCAGATATATATCTGACAAACGACTGGTATCCAAAAATTAAAATGCCAAATAACTAAATTAAACATGGACAAAATATTTAAACAGACATTCACAAAATAGCTTTATCAATGGTCATGAAGGATATGAAAGTGTGTTCAGCATTGTTAGTCAGAAGGAAAATACATTTTTGCAGAATGAGATACCATTCCATGCCCAACCAGAATGACTATAATTTAAAATCTAATAATATGAAATTATTGTGAGGGTGGAATAACTGGAAGTCTTATACATCATTGATATGAATGTAAAATGATACAACCACATTGGTCAAAGCTCCAGGTGTGAGTTCGAAAACTAAATTTATACCTATCCTATGACCTAGGAATTTCACTCCAAGAAAGATAAACTCTATATCAACAAAATAACTTTAAAGCTCTACATTCACAAAATAATTATAAAGAATGTTAATAGTGGCTTTACTTAGACACTGGAAATAACCTAGTTGATCATCAACGAGAAAATGGATAAACACCCTATGGTATGTTCATCCAATGGAATATTATTCATCAATAAAAAAGTAACAAACTGATAACATGTGAAAGAATAGATCAAACTCAAAAATATTATGCAGAGTGAAAGAAGTCTTACACAAAGCGTATATATTGTATGACTTCATTTATATTAAGATTCAGAACCAGCAAAAACCAATCTGTGGTGGAAAGATTAGAACAGTAGTTGCCCCAGGGTGAGGCTTGTGTGTGGGCGTAAGGATTGAGGCTTGAGTGTGACAGGCAAGGAACACAGGGGAAACTTTGACAGTGATGATGATTCTCTGTATCTTGAGAGGAGCTTTGGTTTCCCAAGTACATACATTTGTCAAGTGCATATGATTAAAATTTGTGCACTTCATTGTAAATTTTAGATGAAAATAGTTTATGCAAATATTAAACTCTGAGTAATGAAACACACGCTGAATTATTTATCAGCAAGTGAACAAAGACCTGTAGTTTACTTAGAATGCATTCAAATAAGATTGATTAATAGATGGGTGGAAGGATGACCATAACGTATGCAGTAAAATGGGAGAATCTGGGTGGTGGATATATGGTGTTCAATGTAAAATTCTTTTAATTTTGTTGTATGTTTGAAATTTTTAGTAATAAATTATTTGGGAATAATACAGTATAAGGGAACTTCTTATACACTGATAGAATATAAATTTACACAACTTCCTTTAAAATAATCTGTGGATATATTTATAATATTCATACTTTGACATAACTATACAACAAGAAATAGTCCAATAGGAAATGATAACAACACTAAAAATGTTACATAATGATGCTGTAGGAATAAAATATTAAATGCCTAATTCACCAATGTTTAAGTAATTTTTTGATAAACTTTTTATTTTAGATTTGTTTTATATATACAGAAAAGTGGCAAAGATAGTACAGAGTCCCAGTATAACCTACATTCACTTTATTGTTAATATGTTTCATAATTATGTTACATTAAGTTCAACTGATGTACCAATAAACTAAAATTTATAATTTATTTAGATTTACTTAGTTTTTAGACACTTTATAGGATGAACTATTTTACAGACATTAAAATGATTTTAAGAAGTTGTGAACACATAGTA
The DNA here is from genome assembly GCF_036562045.2 of Rhinolophus sinicus. Lineage (NCBI taxonomy): Eukaryota > Metazoa > Chordata > Mammalia > Chiroptera > Rhinolophidae > Rhinolophus > Rhinolophus sinicus. Next base: position 27,368,632 of record NC_133752.1, read on the forward strand.
AAATGCTTGTGATACAATATTAATATTAATGGTGATTACCATTAAAGAATATATTAAATAAAACTTTATTATTTTTTAATAAAAATTGGTAATCTTTTTTCCTGTTTTCTGTTTTCTGGCTGTTCACCTCCTCCCTCCCCATTTTTTCTCTCTATCTTTTCTGTCTCTCTCTTTTTCTCTTCCTTTCTTTTTCTCTCTTCCTTTTTTTGAATTTAAATATTTTTCTGTACAAATATACATTTTAATGTTTTGAATGGGATGGAAAAGTAAAGCTCTAGTCAAATCACATTTACTGAAAATTGGCTTTTTATTTGAAATTGAAATATAGGCCTTGGTACAAATATTTAAACAATAAGTCAGCAGCCTATTTCCAAAGAAAATGTTTAATGTGAAATAACTGTCATATATGTTTTCCCAACCCAGTGATACTAATGCAAAATATTGTAATAGATTTCACCTGGTACAAAACCCATACAATGTGTTACAACATAAGAAAACAGAATGTAGGCTGACACATAATGACACCCATCAAAATGTTGGAGGAAACTGGAAACAGATACTGTGTTGGGGAGTAGTGGTTGTTCTTATGTTATATGGTGTGATTGAAAAGGTTACCCAAAATGGTATGTGGAGCTCTTTTGCCCCAGGATCATGACTGCCATACCCATGATTTATATAAACATGTGGCATTCTATAATGCTCCTCCTCCATAAAAATCATCCTAAGCCAGCTGGGTGATGTTAAGTAGGAACTAATCATAAACATCTGGTTACTTTACATACGTGTTGCTTTTATTTCCAGATTTTCACTGAGTGAATGTCTGTCCACTTTCATACAAATTATTTTAGCTTTTTTATTTTCTCATAATGAAAGAGGAAAGGAAACTGTTTTATTACTATTGTTAGCCCTAATACTTTTTGTTTGCTTATTTCTTGGACTGACTCAGAATTTAACACAATGTGTTTCTGTTTGAAATACAGTCTCTTTCTTAACATTATATGAAAATATCTTAACATTTTCTATTCAATTTAACAATGCATTTTTCACTTGTAAATGACCCCCAAAATAGTATTCTATTAGAGAAGCAATCAACAGTTTTTAAAAGTAGTCTTATGTAAACTTTTATTTTTTCAGGGAAACAGCTAAAATACCTTGTTTAACATTTATGTACTTAATTTATGAATAATAGCAAACACTACTCATCTAATCATTTATTAGTTATTCTCTCTTTTTCTCCAGCTTCCTTTCTTTCCCACTCTATCTCTGTTTAATTCATCTGTAGATTTTTGCTAAGCATTACATCCTTTATGGTATTTTTGTCACAGTAAGCTACTTCCTAAAATTTGTGAATATCTAATTAAATAATTTATCTCTTCTCTCTATTTTCACCACACCTTTGTAGAAAAAGTGAATAGTGGAATACCATGAATAGTGGAAAAATCTGAATATCAGAAGTATTTTCTCTTTGAAATTCTTAAATTTTGATTTGATCTACATTGTTTAATACAAAATCCTAAAAGAAAATTACATGCCTAGAGGATAAGTTTGCTTTCATCTTAGGTTGCATAATCTCCATGATCTACAAAGTTGACATTCTTCTTTAGGAAAATCTTAGCATGATCTCCCATATGATATTTTTACTTATTTCCATTTTCTCCTCTGTTCTTTCCAATTATTTATAAAAATTTAACACAACATATTCTTTTTTTATTATTAAGGTTTATTGGGGTGGCAATTGTTAGCAAAGTTACGTAGATTTAAGGTGTACAATTCTGTAATACATAATTTACCGGAATATATCACATTGTGTATTCACCACCCAGCGTCAGTTCTCTTTCCATCACCATATATTTGATCCCTTTTACACTCATCTACCACCCCTCCCCCCTTACCCTCTGGTAACCACTAAACTATTGTCTGTGTCCATGAGTCATAATTTATTCTTAATGAAAAACTTTAAACTTTTCTTTAACTCTCCCTTCCATGTATGTCATGAGCCAAGTTGATTTTTGTTTTTTGTTTGCCTTTGGTCCATATGTTCTATGTTTGATCTTTCCAGATATTTTATATATATATATATTAAATGGATTGAGAGCGCAGGCTGTTTTCTACTGATATAATACTCTGCCAAAAGCTGCTTCATAAAAACACGGGCCCATATTATAATGTGCTCTCTATAGAGATATAAGCTCTTGCCTTTTCTATCAGGACATTTTATTTAAGCTAATTTTATATTATTCAGCTTTCAGTAAAATTATGTTATTATACTACCATAGCAATAACTATGCAATCATATAGCTGACTGTAATATATCAGAATTGGGTTTATAATTTTGGCCAATCAGTGTAATAATAACTCTTTTAAGTTATATGATATAAAGTTTATTTTAAAGGACTACAAATTACTCACAAATGTAATATATACCACCGATATTGTAAGATAATTTTCAACTAAATGACCTATAGTATTAAAAAAAGAGGGAAACTGATTAATATCTCTATTTACGAGGGGAGAGTTATCACCAAATACTACAGTAAGTATTTTGCATATATTATTATATTCAAAGCGAATTTTTACTGTTATCTTTATTTTACAGATAAGGAAACTGAAACTCAGGAATTTTTATTTAATTTAAAAAATTGTCTAAGGCTATTTGTCAAAGAATTGGCTGAGTCATAGTTGAACCTAGGCCTGACTGAATCCAATTCTTGTACCAAATGTGCATAAAGAAAGTACAAAGTTAACACTCAAATTCCAAATATCGATATAACAGTTCAGTATGAATTTCCATTCTTCTTTTGTTACCAATGTGATTTATTTACACTGACAATGTAGTGTTAAATATCTAGAGTCTTTTGCCAGCCTATTATTTTTCTGTTAGAAAATGTCTACAAATTTTTTATTAGAATTATTTTAAAAATAACCCTAAAGCAAGTCCTTAGCTATGACACTCAATAATAGGAAAATTGCAAAATTACTTGACAGTTGTGATCCATCTTGCTATAATACGTAGAACACTTTGGCAACCTCTAATTCAATAGAACTTGATATTCTTCCTGATAAGCCTGAGCAAGGCGGCTCTCCCTCTAAATTAATCTAAGATGCATTTGAGGCACTCTGAATACATATTTCCAAAGGGGTTCCATAAGAACTCTGAAAGTGTGGGATGCATTTTGTCTTACACTATTTTTATAAGGTAGCGCTTTACATTCATGGGGGCTGAGTGTTTAGACAGAAGCAACATTAATTTATTTTCTAGGTAGGACAATGGAATGGTTAATAAGTTTATCTTTATCTTTCTGTAGAGTGTGCCTCCAAAATGATATTGCAATTAATCTTTAAGTTTTAAGTTGTATATCATGAATCCCGGGATTGAGAAATACAGAAAACAGACAATGAGAAACAAACAGAGAAACAGTGGATGTGAAAAAAAATAGGGCTGAAACAGCAAAAAAAAGTTTTTTCTCATTTTTTCCTGATTGGGAAAAGTCCTTCTATAAAACATCCAAAATGCATTCTTAATTGAATGTACACTACAGCACTACACTACCGTATTTCAGAAAGGTAATAGTTACACATTGCTTCAAAGATGTGATTTTATGGAACTAGATTGGTAGTGTTTCCTCAGAACCTTTGGACAATATGATATTTCTTCAGGGAATAAGTGATTTGTTAGGGGAGATTAGACATGGATAAAAATAACCACAAATAAATGCAGAAAATACAGAGTTATGCAACACACAGTGCTAGCGAGGAAAAATTGAGTAAGGTTCATAAGAGAAGATGATTTTTTAGATAAACCTCTAAGAATAAGTAGAATTTTTCTAGGTTTATGTATAATGAAAGATATTTTAGCCATGGGTAATACAATAAGATAATGTTCAGAGATAGACAAACACTTGTTGGTGATTAGCAAACATTAGGATAAGATTGGAAAGACGGAGTTACATCAAAGTGACGCGTATGCTTTGTAGCACTGCCCCTGAAGAGACTGCCACAATCGTCTTCCTTTCGCTAACATATCCCAGGAAAAAATTGTCAGGCTAGTCATGTCATTTGTGTCCTTATGCCCATACAATGTGTGTACATGTAAGTAAGGACAAAATAAAATGAAATTCAGCATCTAACTTCTACCAAGAGGTATAAAACTCTGGTAAGCAGAATGAAGAACAGTCTCTTGAAGGGCAATTGGAATGGTGGCCATTCAGCTATTCCTTGCAGTGGTGAAGACAAGGTGGCTTGGCTGCAGCCCTCCTGGAGTCACTAGAGCACACCTCTAGACCTGATTTGGAACTCTGTCAGCCTGAAAGGGCTGAGGGATGGCTCTGATTTTCCCTGTGTAAGGATGGGCTGGAAAGGCCTCCTCAACTAAAGAAAGCAATAAGGATGCTATTATCCTAACCTCCTGGCTTTCTCAGCTTTTCACCAAGCCTCTCACCAACGAAAAGTATCCAGACAGCATCCTGAGCTCTGAGACTTTTCCAGACTCCTCCTGGCCACCCACAACTCATGAAAAGTTAATATCCCATGGGTATAACTACATCACTCCTTCCCATGTTAACATTCACTCTCTCACTTGCTGTCTTGAGTTTGTGAGTATAAGTAAAGTGGGGAAACATCTCTCCCTACATCTGAACAGTCAGTGATGTGATGTATACATGTTGGAAGTACAAAATATTGGATGTTAACTCTGCTGTGTGACCTTGGCAAGCCTCAGTTTTCTTATGTTAAGTAAAAAACTATTAAAATTGTAATACTCAATATAAACCGATAGCAAAAGATGAATACAAGTCAGTTTCACTTCTGCAATTACAAGAGTGGTTACCATCAGCATAATTCAAGGTGGTTATTACCATCAGCATAATTTTAATACAGTTTTTTCCTTTCTTAAAGTGTGTATATATTTTTTGTTTATCTCTGTCTTTCTCTGTGTCTCTCTCTCTTTCTCTCTCTCTCTATATATATATATATTCTCTCTCTCTCTCTCTATATATATATATATAGATAGATAGATAAATAGATAGACAGATAGATAGATAGATAGATATAGATATAGATGTAGGTGTAGATATAGATGTAGATAATATAGGATATATAGGGATATATCCATATTCCTGATGATTATTGATGTAAAAATCCTGAACAAATATTAGCAAACTAAATTCAGCAATACATTAAAAAGATTATATACTCATAGACAAAGACAATAGTTTAGTGGTTACCAGAGGGTAAGGGGGTTGGGGGGTGGGAGATGAGGGTTAGGGGGATCAAATATATGGTGATGGAAGGAGAACTGACTCTGGGTGGTGAACACACAATGGGATTTATAGATGATGTAATACAGAATTGTACACCTGAAATCTATGTAATTTTACTAACAATTGTCACCCCAATAAATTAAAAAAAAAAGATTATACACGATGACCAAGTGGGATTTCTTCCTAAAATGCAAGTTTCTTTCAATATCTGCAGATCAATTAACATGATACACCCCATAAAAACTTGAAGGATAAAAATCATATGATCATATTAATAGATGCAGAAAAAGCATTTGACAAAACCCAACATCCATTTATGATAAAAATTCTGAGCAAGGTAGGGGTAGAAGGAACATACCTCAACATAACAAAGGCTACATATGACAAAACCACAACATGATACTCAATGATGAGAAACTGAAAGCTTTCTCTTTAACATCAGGAATAAGACAATGATGCCCACTTTCATTACTTTTATTCAACACAGTATTGGAAGTCCTAGCCATATCAATCAGACAAGAAAAATAAATAGAAGGCATTTAAATTGGAAAGGAAGAAGTAAAAGTGTCATTATTTGCAAATGAGATGATATTATGCAGACAGAATCCTAAATAATCCATGAAAAACTATTCAAACTGATAATGAATTTATTAAAATAGCAGGATACTAAATTAATATTCAGGAATTGGTTGCATTTTTATTCACTAATAACAAAGTATCAGGAAGAGAAATTTTTTAAAAAATCCCATTTGCAATTGCATCAAAAAACAGTAACATACTTGAGAATAAATTTAACTAAGAAGGTAAAACTCCTGTACTGCACAAACAAGACATTGAAGAAACAAAATGAAGAAGAACAAATAAAAGGAAGGACATACTATACTCATGGATAAGAAGAATAAACATTGTTAAATGTCCAAACTACCCAAAGCAATCTACAAGTTCAATGCTATCCTTATCAAAATACCAATGACATTTTTCACAGAACTAGACCAAATAATCCTAAAATTTGTATAGAACCACAATAGACTCTGAATAGCCAAAGCAATCTTGAGAAAGAAGAACACCGTTGGCGATTTCAAACTCCCCAACATCAAACTATACTACAAAGCTATAGTAATCAAAACAACATGGCACTGGCATAAAAACAGACACTTAGATCAAAGGGATAGAATAGAGAGCTCAGAAATAAACCTACACTTATATGGTCAATTAATCTATGACAAAGAAGGCAAAAAATACAGTCTCTGCAATAAATGGTGCTGGGAAAACTTGACAGATACATGTAAAAAAAATGAAACTAGACCACTTTCTTACACGTATACAAGAATAAACTCAAAATGGAGAAAATGTTTAAGTGTAAAGCCTTAAACTATACAACTTCTAGAAGAAAACATAGGCAGTAAACCCTTTGACATCACTCTTAGTAATATTTCTTTGATATGTCCCCTTGGGCAAAGGAAATCAAAGAAAAAATAAACAAATTCTATGATGTGAAACAAAGTTTTTGCACAGTGAAGAAAACCAACAACAAAACAACAACATACTGATGGGAGAAGATATTTACCAATGATACATCAAATAAGGGGTTAATATACATAATACATAAGGAACTCATATAACTTAACTCAAAATAAACTAAACAACCAAATTGAAAAATGGACAGAGTATGTGAATAGCTATTTCTTCAAAGAGAACATACAGATGGATAATAGACATGTGAAAAGATGCTCAACATCACTAATCATCAGAAAATGCAAATTAAAACCATGAGATATTGCCTCACAATTGTCAGATGGCTGTCATGAATAAGTCAACAAACAATAAGTGCTGGCAACGATGGAGAAAAAAATGGAACCCTTGTACATAGTGGATTGTATACTGGTGTAACCACTATGGAAAACAGTATAGCATTTTCTCAAAAAATTAAAACTATAACTACCATATGACCTAGCAATTCCACTTCTGAGTATTTATATATAGAAATCCAAAACAATAACTTGAAAAGATATATGCACCCTTATGTTCATTGTAGCTTTATTTGTAATAATCAAGATATAGAAGCAACTGAAATTTCCATCAATAGACTAATGGATAAAGAAGTAGTACATATATACAATAGAATATTATTCAGCCATAAAAAATGAAATCTTGCCATTTTATGACAACATGGGTAGACCTAGAGGGCATTATGCTAAGAAATAAGTCAGACAGAGAAAGACAAATATAATATGATTTTTCTTTTATGCAGATCTTGAAAAACAAAATAAAAAATAACACAGATACAAACTCATAGACAAAAAGAACAAATTGATGGTTGTCAGATGGGAGGGTTGTTGAGAGGAAGAGTGAAAAATGTGAAGGGATTAAAAAGTACAACTTGACAGTCATAAAAAATAATAATGGGATTGTAAAGTACAGCGGAGGTAACAAAAGCAATAATATTACAACTGTGTGTGGTGTCAGATGGGTACTAAGCTACTGTGGTGATCACTTCATAAGTTACATTAATTTCTAATCACTATGTTGTACATCCAAAACTAATATAATATTGTGTCAACTGTAATTAAAAAACAAAAACAATAATTTATAAAAAGAAAATTTGTCCAAGCAGAAAGTGACTTGAAAAGGTATATTTTCAGATATATGTCACACCTGCTTCTCTTTATCATTCCCATAAATTCCAGTTATTATGGAGGCAATTTGGACTCCTGCCTACAGAAAACTGATTTACATCACCCCTCAGTGATTTTTAATGGATTTCTGTCTCTGTGCTGAACAGACTCTGTTTAATATCTAATAAGTACCCACTAGAATTGACTCTTTGCTTTCATGGAATTTACAAGGAGCTTGAAATTTAGTTGGAGAGATAGACACATGAAGACATGATTTCAATACATAAGGAAGTAAGTTTGGTGATTGATGTGTGTGCTGGGTTTTGTGGGAGTGCCTAGAAGGTGCACTCAGTCCAGTCTCAGGTTTCTTTAAAAAGTGATGCCTAATCCAATCTTAAAGGATACTTAGAAGTTTTCCAGATAAAAAAAGGGGAAAGAATGTATCTAATACATGGGAGAGAATGAGTCAGGTCTGAAAAGTACAGACCAGTGTATGTGGTGCAGGGAACCAAGAGTTAAAGTTCACTTAAAGTATACTTTCTTGTTGCAAGATGATAACAACCAAAATTTTAATAGATAACTTTTCAAGTAGAATATTTGTTTGCAGTTTTTACTAATGAACTCTATTGTTAGGATTTGGATATTCATATATAAGAGAAGAAAGTTGATTTTTAAAAGAAGGCTGTCAAGGCCTCTGCCACGCAGGGTGTCATGCGGGGTCTCTGGTCCCGCTCCCCACATAAGAATGCAGGACATGGTGAGGCCAAAAAGGAACACCCACGGAGCCATAGATGGCGGAGTCATACCACTATATTCTCACTGGCAGCATCTGCCTCTCTGCAATCCGCTCTTGCTAGCTCAGCCACCATCTTCTTGCTAGCCCCCATTTTCTGCTAGCGTAGCCACGGTAATCATATTAGTGGCCAATGGCTCACTGCTTACAGCTGACAGCCAACTAGCCACAGCTGATGGCCATCCAATCACAGTTGATGGCCATTTACTACCTGAGCCAGCACCTTTCCACGTGAAGCTGAGACTGGAAACTGCACTCCTGGCTCTGTCCCCACAGCCTCTTACTTTTAAATAGATATAACTTATTAAAATTTCTGTATGTGATTAAAATTATATTTCCAGTAAAATATTTACTAACTTCTGGGAGAAAGAAAGATAATAAACTGTGTGAAATGGTTGTATGTGCAGCAGGAGGATAAACCAACCAAAATTCAGTAGAAAAAGAAGAAAAGAGAGTTTCAAAATGCCATTAAATGGCAGCTGTTGCCAACCCCATTTAACCAGGAAAATATTTTTGTCATGTAGAACATTTAATTATAGATGGTAGCAATACAAATTTTTTTCAGAGAATTTTAATTTTGCAATTGCAAATTATTATAAGAAAATAATCTGAATCTAAAAATTTTTTAAATTAAAGTTTATTGGGGTGATAACTGTTAGCAAAGTTACATAGATTTAAGGTGTACAATTTTGTAATACATCATCTACATATCACGTTGTGTGTTCACCACCCAGAGTCAGTTCTATCATGATATATTGGATCCCCTTTACTCTCATCTACCACCTTCCCTCCCCCTTACCCTCTAAACTATTGTCTGTGTCTATGAGTTTTGTTTCTTTATTTGTTTTTCTTATTCTTTTGTTGTTTGCAGTTTTATATACCACATATCAGTGAAATAATATAGTTCTCTACTTTTTCTGTCTGACTTATTTCGCTTAGCATTATAATCTCAAGATTCATCTATGTTGTCGCAAATGGCACTATTTCATCTTTTCTTATGGCAGAGTAGTATTCTATTGTGAATATATACCACAACCTCTTTATCAACCATCTATTGAAAGACACTTTGGTGGTTTCCATGTCTTGGCCATGGTAAATAAAGATGCAATGAACATTGGAGCACATATATCTTTGTGGAAAAATGTTTTCAGATTTTTTTGGTAGATACGCAAGAGAAGGATTGCTGTGTCATATGGTAATTTTGTTTTATTTATTTATTTATTTAATATTGGATTTTTGTCTTTTTTTTTGTTTAATTGGGTAACAGTGTTGTGCTTTTGTTTTTGTTTTTATTTTTTGTTTTTTATCAGCTCTGAGTCAAGTCGTCCTTCAATTTAGTTGCATAAGAAGCAGCTCAGCTCCAAGTCCAGTCACCATTTTCAGTCTAGTTGTGGAGGGCACAGCCCACCATCCTATTCGGGAAGTGAACTGGCAACCTTGTTGTTAAGAACTTGTGCTCTAACCAACTGAGCTATCTGGCTGCTCTGGTAATTTGATTTTTAATTTTTGAGGAATCTGCACAAACCAACCAAATGGGAGAGGATTTTTGCAAACAATGCTTCCGGTAAGGAGCTAATATCCAAAATACATAAGGAAGTCATACAACTCAACAACAAAAAACCAAACAATCCAATTAAAAAATGGGCAGAGGACCTGAATAGATGTTTCTCCAAAGAGGACCTACAAATGGCCAATAGACATGTGAAAAAAATGTTCAACATCACTAATCATCAGAGAAATGCAAATGAAAACCACAATGAGATATCACCTCACCCCAGTTTGAATGGCTATCATCAACAAGACAAATAATAACAAGTGTTGGAGAGGCTGTGGAGAAAAAGGAACCCTCATACACTGTTGGTGGGAATGCAGATTGGTGCAGCTGCTATGAGTTTATTTTTGATAATGTGGTGGTTACACATCACGTAGTCCTTATTATAATTTCTGTCCTTTCAGTTGTAAATATGACAGAAATATTCTAGTACCAAAAGAAAGCACAAGTATAGAACTAGTAATATTTTTGAAGGTAGAGAGCCATTTATTTGATTCATCCATACAATTCATTCATTCATTCAACAAATTGTTATAGAGGACCTCCTACGTGCTCAATAGAGCTGCATAGGGATAAGAGAGATGTCTTTCCTTTTCTCAGTAAGTCAATGCTCTCTAATGATCTAAGCCTTTTCACTTCCCACTGGAAAACCTCAGGATGGGTGTGCATCACAGCTTATGAGAAATGAAATAGGCCTGGAACATACTTCCACTGAAATCTCAGCCACTGAAATCAAACTGTGAAATTAGGGAGGGTTGTACTAAACATTCTTTGCCATTTCAGAAAGCTCATAAAACACAATTGGATAGTAAGAAACCCCTGCCCAATCCCAAACCAAAATGAATTCTCTAGAATAACATCAGACAACTTTTTTTTATAAAGGATCAGATAATAAATATTTTTGACTTGATGGGTCATACAGTCTCTGTATGTTGATTGCAATAATTTGACTCTGCTGTTGAGTACAAATACAGATATAGAAAGTATGTAAACAAATAATAAAAAATTATTTACATAAGCAATCTTTGAGCCAGATGAGACTTTTATAATTTCAATTTAAATAAATTAAAATTAGATAAAAATAAAAGCTCAGTTCCTCAGTCTCACTAGACATATCTCAAGTGCTTAAAAGACACATAGGACTCATGGCTATTTTATTGGATGGCACCAATTATGGAACATTTTAGAATTGCAGAAAGTACTATTGGGCAACACTGCTCTAGACTTTCTTTATAGCATCTGACTATTCTATCCTGAGCATAGAAAGATAAGGAAAAGATGTCTGTGGTTGATTTTCCTGAGTTTCAAGAGAAATAAGGCTAAAAAAATGTGGCTAGGAAGTACTAAGAAGTTTTAAGAATGTGATATATATATATGATGTATTACAGAATTGTACACTTGAAACCTATGTAATTTAACTAACCATTGTCACCACAATAAATTTTAATTAAAAAGAAGGTTTTTTTATTAATTGAAGTTAATATTTGGGTGACAATGGTTAATAAAATTAAAAAGGTTTCAGGTGTACAATTCTGTAATACATCATCTATATATATCTCATTGTTTTAAGAAGATAGCATACACATACAACACATACATGCACTTACACGGTGGAAAGTTCACAAACCTAATTGTTCGGCCTCATATATGTTTCCAGTAGGGTTTCACCATAATCTTAACACAGATACCTACACATTAAGAATCACTGTATTAAACGTTTCTATTCTTATCAACTTCAGTGTATAAACCCACATAGCATTACATTAGTAAAAGTTAACATCAAGTGACAGATTAGCTACAAACTCTATAAAACTATGTATCCCCCCAAAAAACAGTTTCTCAGTTTACATAAATTTTTTCCTCACTAAAGATTACTGAAGAAGGCAGGAGCTTTAATATTTTCATTTATTTTTGCTGTCTTTTATTAGTCAATGAGACAAAGCCTATATAAATTTTTTTCTAAGTTCAAGCATTTGTCAAGAAAGCATCATAAAATAGTTCAAGTCTAGACAAATAGATAAGTCACTTAGATAAACATAAGATAAGGTAAGAGTACACTGGGCTCTAAAACTGGTAAGAAATCAAGGAGAAATCTAACAGTGCAATGAAAGAAAGCGAAACAGCATTGAATGACTTTGTTTTGATTTAAACTATACTCGAAGAATTCTAATTATTAGGTTAGATTAGTTAAGTTGTGAAATTTGAACACAATGGAGAACAATGTAAATATGTTATTGAGAAAGTTAATTCAAAAAACGAATCTTCCTTAGTCATTTCTGAATAACTTGGGTATTATCATGTGTGATGATAATTTGACAAACATCTGTGGCTCTAAGTCTAATGTTTCATAATGCCGGTTTTTTTTCAAAAGTAGCAATAATTACTTTAAGCATTCTTTCTTGGCAAAGATGTACATGAGTAGACCACCAGCACTTTCTGTGTTAGCCAGTTTGTTTTGTACCTTTCTCTTGTATTTTGCAACTTTTAATGACCCTTTTCAGCATTTAAGGAATATATGAAAGAAGTTTCTTCTAATAGTAAGTAGTTTGCTATTGCTTGCTCTTATTTTCATTATGTATTGAATTGCAGTTTAAATTTCCAAGAAATGATTAGGAGCTTCTTAATATCTATCTGCCTTTTAATATTAAGTAGTACTGGTAAATGAATAATATTTCAATAAGATCCTTTGTGTTGATGGTTTTGCGTATTTAAAACTTTCTACTTCTATTATCTAGAAATAGAAACCTCCCCTGTGGCAAACTTTCTCTTACCTATAGGTTTCAACTTGAAAGTGGATCAATAAGGACCTTGGGATGTCCTCCCACTGCTGATATTAACCCACAGATACAGCTCCATATGGGACTTTTATGTAGCACCAAAGTGGAACAGAGAGGCAGAGAACAGCAGATCATAAAAGGAAAACCACAGTTCACTGCAGAAATAGAGTTTATCTACCACTGATAGACTGTACTAACCACAAGGGGATTTAAACCAAATGTCCAAAGGAGTCTCCAAATGTCGAACCTGATACTTACACAATGAGCCATTCTCTTATGTTTATCCAATGTACTGCTTACACTGACCCCTGGATATTAGAAGCACCCTATGCCCTTGTGGAAGCCTTTCCATACGCTTCCATTATTAAATGAGTTTGTTTAGCTCTGACTTCAATTGTGATAGTAAATAGTATTTCCTACGCTAAAAAGTGAGGATGAACTCTAGGGGGACATAGTCTGCACACTTAATGTCTCCAGTGGTTTTCTAGTTTGCGAATGGAGTGTGAATGTGATAAGATCTTACAGATGTGTTGCACATAACGTTTTAAAACTCTCTCTTGGTCATCATTTTAACAGCACGTTTTATTTTACCGGTAACCTCTGATTTTAGTAAATTCTCTGGAGCCTATTTCATGGGGGTTTTCATTTGTTTTCTCTTTAAAAATCATTTCTTCCAGGAGAAATCCTCAAACACGTAAAAAATTTGTATTCAATTCAAGCTCCAAGCTTTGTGTGGAACAACACTTAAGAGACCACTCTGAAGCTTCAGACCCTGAAAATGCTGTGGTTCGCTTGCTTAACTAGATGGGCTACATGAAGCATGATACACCTGTGCTCTGCCATCTGTGCTGATTGCCTTTGAGCTTCTGAGTGCAATTCAAGGTGATCATTTTAATCTCTAAGGCCCTGTATGGCTTGGGACCCAGTTATCTGATAAATTGCCTCTTACCTTGGGCATGGCAATTAATAACAGCCAGAGTGTTGCCACTAACAGCCCCCTGCTCTTAAATGGAGGAACTGAAGGCAGGAGAGTGAGCATGTGTGTGTAGGCGGTGCACGCCCAGATGTGTAAGACCCATGCCACTGGTGCTTCCTAGCACTTTTCATGTGAGCAAGCATATGCTTGCTTTGGAGTAAAACTTTCTAACTGGCAGTCTACTCTTTGTGATAATCGCTTTTTAAATTACTGTATTTCCAGGACTTCACTTATACATTCCCCCCCCTTTTTTTTGAAATGGTTAACATTTTGCTTTGATCATATACCCTTAACTCTTCGGTGGATAGGTGGCAATTTTTAAAGTACAAGTCCTGCATTATTTACATTCTCAGAAACATAAATCATGATTGGATTAAATGGAAAGGTGAAGTATTCCTAGAAGAAACACACCTGTTCAATAAACATTTATCAAAGTCTCACTAGGTGCCAAGTACTTTTTTCAGATATAAAAGAAGTTTTTAGGAAAAAATGAAATATATCACTTTTTAAAATAACTGCTGCAGAAAGTCAATGTTCACTGATTTCTTGCATACAAAATTAGAAATGATATTTGATGCAATTAGTGGTATTTTCCAGTCATCCATGCTTTTGTGCATTCAATTCTAAACACTGATCTTAATGGGCATTATTTGACATTATGTGTTAAAGTTACAAATGAGTTAGTGATATTTGTTCAAAACTGTCCAATTCTAGTTACCTTCACAAAAAGGAATGTATTAAAAGGGTATGGATAGTTTACAGAACCAGCAAAAGTAAATAATGTATTTTAGAAGAACAGGAATCTGGGAAAATCTCAGGATGTAGGGAAGGACTATAGGAAAATCAGAATACTTTTCTCAGAATGTATCTATTTCAATGTGTTTCTGTGACTACATCAGTCTACTCAAGATTCAGATATCAAGGAGTAAGGCAAAGAATTAAAAAGAAACAAGATGGATTTGTCCATTTAAAATTTGGCAGATGAAAGCTTCCTCTAACAGGTTTATTTGTCTACTCCTGTCATGGCAACTAGCTCTACTTGTCCCTGACCTCGAGCTGAGCTCCTAACTAACCTCTAGAATAAATTTTGGCTCTACTTGGAAAGTTATTGAATTTCTTACTCGGTATCCTGACCTTGCTGCCATGGTCCCTGTAATTGGATTTCTGCATCATATACAAGTTCTCAGTGAAAAAGCCTTCTGCTCCAGCCCCAAGTCTCCCAGTGATTAGGGATCTGACCATTATAATTGAACCTCCTTCATTCCCACAGCCTTCTTGAGGCACCTCTACTAATGGTCTTATTGATCTTTACTAATTGATTATCTTACTCTTGCTTGAAGAACAGCATGGAGTTGAGCTCTTCTTTGACTCTGGCTAATAGTACTTATCGTCCTGTCCCCTTCTCCTGATAACTCCTAACTCCTGCCTAGTCCAAGTGAAAATAATCTAATTTTAAATCCAGTCCTTGGACTGTCACAGCAGATAGATTAGATAGATATAGATATAGATATATAGATGATATAGATATATAGATATGTGATTTTGTTGTGTTTTCCTAAATTACTCCTCACTGTCATATATGTTTTGTAAATGTAACCATCTAGTCACCCAAGACCCAAGGCTTTACTAGTCCTTTGAAGTCTTCCTGGACATCTGGTTCTTTTTGTCCATAGTATGGCTTTCTCTTTTCTCCTCAAGTACCAGTTATGATACTTCTAAAAGTAAGGAACTCAGGCTTTTTTTTTTTAAGGCACTCATTAATTAAATCAACAATTCTTGTTAAGCATCTCTACATGGACATACACCTTTTAGTAATGAAAGGATGAATTCAAACCTTTCAATTGCCTGAAGTCTAACAGAAGAAATTTCACGCACACTGAACATGGAGCCTACACTAACAGTGCAAAGTTATACATGATTTAGTGCTGAAATGAGTTACGGAAACAAATACTTCAGAGATTCAGAGAAGAAAAGATGTTATATGGACATATTCAGAAAGAGAGATGAGATTTGATTTTGAAGCAAAAGTGAGGATAGAACCTGGAGAAATGGTGCAGAGAGAATAGGTGGGAGGACTTCGTATATAAATCTTTACACTAAAAGTAAAGAGTTCATTTCTTTTGTTCAGAGGACAGTCATGAAATTAGCTAGAGCCAAGAGCTGAAATATTGGAAGAACAGCTGGGAGATAAATTTATAAACAGAAAGTGGCATCAGATTTTGAAAACTGTGTTCTTTGAATTTCTTTGTAAAGGCAGTGTAGTCATGGCAGCTTTCTGAGCAAAGCAAAATTATGATGTACTATCTAAATCTATTTTTTTTCAAGTCTGGCAAGTAGATTAGAGAGAAAAAGAAAGTCAAGCAAATTTGTTTTGTTGTCTTATGCAAGATTGAAGAGACCTGCACATATTTTAATAGTTCTTTTATTATTAAAATACTAGAAAATTTAGTAAAGTAGAAAGAAAAATTGATATTTATATTTGCAGAGCTTAAAGACAGGTGTTGTTAATAAACATGTGTTTCAATTCAGCTTTATTATAGTTCACAAAATTGGGATATTTCTTTATATAAATTTATTTGTTGTCACTATTGCATCATGAGAATCTTCTCATTTTGTTCATGACTGAGATATTTAACCCCTTTATCTGAAACAGTCCATTTCTTCTAAGAATATAAACCTTTTATGAATATCTAGGAATCTCCTTACTTGGTATATTTATCATACAGAGTTCTATTTTTCTTCATGTCTTCGTTTATATTTGTAGCATTATTAAATCAGGGTGTAAAATTTCAGTTTACCAGTAACTACTAAAATCCAAGGACTGCTGAATTGTGTATTTCAAAACCCTGAATTTTGTGATACATAAATTTTATCTCAATAAAGCTATTGTAAAAAATATCCAGTGCATGTTCTTCTTGTTTTAAATCTATTGTTGTTTCAGCAATCAATTTCTCTAAGATTAAAATATTTATAAATAAAAAAATCTACAAAAATTTCAGTAGCATTGGGGCTCTTCAAATTTGGGCTTTGTTAAGACTTATGTCTTTTTGTTTTTCAGTACAAAAAGGGAAGGATTACTGAATGCTTACTGAAAACATTTTCTCTTGGGATGATGGCATTTAAATGTATGTTCTCTTAATATTACATATTTTACAGTTGGGATCAGACAAAAACATTTTAGTTACATGCTGTGTGACTCTGAAAATCATTTCATTTCTTGAGATTCAGTTCTTAAACTGAAAAAGTGGAGGACTTTATAAAGGATTCCCTGTTTTTATCAATTTTCTGTTTGAGTTTACATTACTTGAAAGGTAACTAACGAAATCAATGATGATAAATACTCATAAATATAATCAAGCCAATGTTAAAGTAAAAAATGAAAAGCTGATTTTATGAATGACTCCTAGAAAATAAAGATTATGTGAAGTCTATGTCTTAAAGAATAATTTATTAAAATTACACACCGAGGGTGCCAAAAAAATGCATACACATTTTAAGAAAAGAAAAAACTGTATTATAAAACTGTATTAAAAACTGATGGCAAACACTTTGAGCACCCCTTGTAATTACAGAAGTCAAATGTGACTTGTATTCATATTTTGTTATCAGTATATATTTAATACAGATTTTTCCTTTCTTAAAATGTATATACATTTTTTGTCATCTTCTGTAGTTCGTTAAGTGTTATTACTCCAAATCATATAGTTTATAATTTCAAATTTATTTAATATTAAAATGTTCATTTTTTTCT
The DNA here is from genome assembly GCF_036562045.2 of Rhinolophus sinicus. Classification (NCBI taxonomy): domain Eukaryota; kingdom Metazoa; phylum Chordata; class Mammalia; order Chiroptera; family Rhinolophidae; genus Rhinolophus; species Rhinolophus sinicus. The sequence goes on from NC_133752.1 coordinate 27,386,354, forward strand.
TGAAAGCATTTACTTTTTAATTGCTTTAAGGTCACAGGGAACAAAGAATATTTTGAAGAAGGGACTATCTCTCTTGGACCTGTAAAGAAAACTGAGTCCAGATGACACCCTTGATCTATCTGCCTTCCCATTCTTGAAAAACAACGAGATATTTGATTTTTCAAGAGATCTTAGAGTCTATCTAATGAATGCTTTGTTTTGGAGTTGAGATTGCTAACCTTTAGAAATCAGAGTACAGAAACCTCAGACTCTCACATTAGTTTTTATACTCTCCACTGTACCATGCTGTTTAAGATCCAGATTTATAATTAATTTTAATGGAATGACCCATTGCATGGATTAATTTCCAAACATTAATCTTCATAAAATGAATGCATGCTCTTGAAAATATTACTATTAAAAAAATGTAAGTTTTCATTTAAAAAAGTTTGGGTACATTGAAACTGTAACAGATCCGTTGGCACCCGTTCCTGTCTCACAAATTGCATGTGAGTATGGTTGGGTGGTCCTAGTCACCCAACCTCCTGGTGATACCCGGGACAAATGTGAACATCAGTGTACAACAATGGCGTTATGGACTCTTTGGTTATTTACATCCATCTCACTTGCAAGACAAGTTACCAAATACCAATTATTCAAAATTATTAAAAAGTTGAAAATGAGATCTTACCTATTTTATATTTAAAAAAAGGTTGTTGTGTGGCAATATCTTAGTATGTTTCAAATTATAGTTTTTGCTCTTCGCTATATTTTATTGACATTCAGACTACATGTTAATATGCACACATATACAAATAAATATACATATGAATATTTGAATACTACTATTAGGCTGGTGCAAAAGTAATTGTGGTTTAAAAGGTTAAATATAATAGCAAAAACCACAATAACTTTTGCATCAACCTAATAGTAGCAAAGCTATTGTAAAATGACATGCAGGATAGTTTTAAGCTGAAATTCCTAATGTAACATAGCAGACTAAATTTCCCTGGAGAAATTTATTTGTTTGATAATGGCATAGAACTATGAAGTTTCTTCTGGTTAACAAAAATTTACTAATTTCCATAAATAGAAATAATTTAGGACCATGGAAGCTGGATCTGTTAATAATCAACTTAAGTAATTGTTTAGGAAATTGTAGCATTTCATAAGAGTTAAAACATGTTACTGTTACATTAATTTCGTTTAATTTAATGACTCTCCTCTACAACTTCTCTTTTCTAAAAATAATTATTTTTATCATTGGCCCTCCTCTTTGCTACCTGTCCTTGTCCCGTTTCTACCCACTTCTCTCTGTCATAGCATTACCTTTTATTGTAATTACATCTTATATTGTAACTAGAACCACTTTCCTTATTTCAAAAATCTGTGAGATGATTCTGATAATTTAAAAATAAACATTTAAAAATATTATTATATAAAAATATTATTTATATCAGAACTAAGTTTACTTGAATAAAAAAACGGAATCTATTGATTGCCGAGTCATATGACATCGTAGGTTAGCTTATATTTGGCCCACAATGTTTTTATATAGGTTTTTTTTCCTTAGCATTTCTAATTGTCTTTCTTTTTTCTTGTTTGTAAAAAGCAGCATTTAGCTATGTTCTATTATTGTGAACACAGACTTCCTTAGTTATACCAGTTGCTAATTGGAATCCACTTTTTTTTGAGGCCCTTCATCTCAGAGCCTCTGATTTTCTGCTTTAATTCTTATGGGACTTTCACTTTTGTTTTGGAGTTGAGATTACTAACCTCTAGAAATCAGAATGCAGAATCCTAGGGCTCTCACATCAGTTTTTTACTTTCCATTATACCATTCTGTTTCAGACCTGCTGCAACCTATCATTTGCATCTAATATACTAGAGTCAGGAAATGTTATTGAAATGATGGATCCAGAAATAGAAATTGAATACATTATTTAAGGTAATAAACACTAAAATAAAAGTTTAAAAAGTGAAAAATGTATCTGTATACATTTTCTTAGGAGAACGGATATAATGGTGTAAAATAATAAAAGTCATCATTCTTTTATGGAGGTGAAACTGTTGATAGTATTTAAATTGATATGTTTGGAAATAAAAGTATAAGCATACTTTTTGACATATTTAAATGACCACTGAAGAAGAAAAAAAACAGAAGTTTTTAAACATGGCTTTGTCTACGGAAAAGACAAGAGAGACCTTTATTTTTCCACTGTCTAAACACCTATATTTTGGGATTTTTTTACCCTCTGTCTATGTACTCTTACAATACTAATAAAACATCACCACTTTGGAAAGAAAACAAAGTATTTTTTGTCATGACTTGAAACTAAAATATCTAAAATTAGTCAATATTTATGAGCGAAGGGCAACGAAAGAATGAAAGTCCATATTATTTCATGCCAAACAGTGTTTATTGAGGGCCACTTATGTGACTGGGATTATATTTAATGTTGGGGAAACAACAAGAAGTAATAAATTGTGTCCCTTTCCATCACAGATATAGTTTAGAAAAGTAAAGATAAGTAAAGAAGCATTTAGGCTACTTTGGGTAAAAAACAACAACAACAACAAAACAACAACACCCCCTCCCCCCCAAAATAAAAGAACCTCTGAAAATACTTAAAAGGATGATTAACCCAGGTTTGAGAAGGCAGGAAGGCTTCACAGGAATAAGACATCTAAGGCTATAGAAACACAGATGATATTTAGAATAATATCTCTCACATATCTCCATCCTTACCTCATTACACTGTCTTGTCTAGTTTTTTTTTTACTAAGTATCAGAAAAAAAGCATTCATCTCATCTTCTCCAAAATAAAACCAAATAAATAAAACCCACACACAAGCAAACACATTGAAAAAAGCTTTCTAATTTTACACTGGAGACTAATCTGATTTACCATCCTAAAGCATCAGACAATGACTCCAGAAACTCTAACCAATAAAAAGGTAAGGATGCTATATCCATATTCCATTTGTGATTTCCAATAAAAACAATATTATTGATCAAAATAATGCTGTGTAGCAAGCTACCACAAAATCTCTGCAATCTACAATATTCAACATTTATTTAGGTGTTTATCCAGACAACTGAGGTCGGCTGATCTAATCCTAGCACGGTTATATGTCTCTGCTAATCTGAGCAGGCTTTGCCTAAGTACTTTGGGGTCAGCTTGAGCACAGATTATATAGACTTGTCTCTATGTGAGCAGTTTGGCTAGGTTTCATGTGTTCCTCACGCTACTTCTGGAACCTGCAATCTAGCCTGGCATATTATTTTTAAGTAAATGGCAGAGGTCTTATAGAGATGAAATGTTGAAGGGCTCTCAAGTCCTAGGCTCAGAGCTGCCTATCATCAATTCTGCCATATCATCAATTCCGTCTTATTCTGTTGGTCAAAGTAAGTCTTGTGGTCAAACCTGAAGAAACAGGAAAATATACTCTGCTCCTTTAGTGGGAGAATCTGAAAAGTCACAGAGTAAAGAGTTTGGATATAGGGAAGGGTGAAGAATTGAGGCCATCAGTGCAAGTATACTAATGTTAAAACATAGACTAATTATAAAAACGTCCCACTAAATTTTTTCCTCTATACCCATTCTATAGCTTTTTTGAAATAACAAATTTCAAAATAATTTCAGGAGCCCTTGTTTTCCTGGTGGTCTTAATCATGTGATAAACTTGCCTGGATTACGCTGCCCTGCCACAGTAGGAGATTTTAATTTCAACTGGTTTTATGTAGTTAAATCCACCAATAACAATGAATATGACTTGACTCCCAAACAAACAGATAAAGCATAATACTGAATATCATATCACAGATATACTAATAAGCATAGAACTTACTGACTTTGTGCCAGAAGATTTTTGTGGTATGCCTTTTTTCAAGTCATCACTTCTTGTTTATAACTAAAATGTGATACTATCTACTAGTGAGTGTGACATAAAAAATAAAATAAGCCACCTAACAGAATTTCTGGTAGATAGCAAATGTTCAGTAAATGTTTATTGTCACACTATTGTTGAGTTCTAGTTTTGTGGGATCTAGGGCAAATTATTTAGGTTACCATAGCTTTAGTTTTCTCATTGATAAAACTTAGATAAGAATAATGCCTATCCTATGAGTAGTTATGAGGATTATATTAGTTAATACATAAAGGGGTTAGAAGAGTACCTGGAACACACCAGGCATTCATTAAATGTCAGTTCTTCTTATCGTTTATCACATTATTATTATTATTATTATCAATGTAATTATTGAAGTAGACTTAAAATAGCATATAGAGAACATATAATCAACAATAATAATTAGCAACTCCTTAAAGTATAACTTCAATAAATCTCATACAGTATGTTAATTTTCATTTATGGTATTAAAACATGCAAAATTATGTATTGCTTTATTCCTCAAAATGAGTTATTCAGCATCAATTGCAGATTGTGTCCATGCCAGTGAGTAAATTGCTTAATTAAAAAAAAAGCTACTATATGGTCCCTGAATAATACACACTTACATTCTAGATGCAGATAAAATAGATGTATAGTTGAAACATTAATTAAAAACAAGTCATGCAATTAATTCTAAAATAATAATAATTTATTTAATGAGTTCTCTAGAAGTTAAAGAAGAGAGAAGATCAATAGTTAAGAGGGCCTGGAGGGAAATAGAACAGAACTATAAATCTGGACTAGGATACACATTCCTGAGTGAAAAGGACAAAGGACATTCCATATGGGAAATAGTAGGCTTGAATTCAAGGAGAATTGGGGAGATCACACTGAAAACAAGACTTTGTTTAGGTTGCATTGGAAAATGAATTTAGAAAGATAAGGTAGTGCCAGATTCGAGGAAACTCTAAATCAATCAAGAATTTTAATATATTTAAATGTAAATGTCAATCCCAAATGAATTTACTTTGAGTTTCTAAAAATGTTTTAAACATTTTTTTTTACATACATAAGCCTCATATATGTATAACAACTGAAGTAACCAACAATGCAATAACTTTCTCACACTCACATAACAATATAAGACTATAGAGAATTTTGAACAATTATGGAACATTAAGAAATTATTTTCCTTTTAAATCAACCATTCTAACTGAAAATACCCTTTAATGACCACTTGAGATTTTCTTGATTTCAGAAAATAATCATTTTGACAGCCAAATTTGGTGTTTAATTTTCACAATTGTAACTTGTATTATGTTTATATATCACTAGTGTTATAATAAAGGCAAAGGGGAGCAATTCGTTGGGGTCATATTGGACAACTAACACAAAATCATTGGTTCAGAAAGCCTGAGCTAGTAGTGGTAAAGAAAATAAGCTAGAATAAAGGAAGAGAGTTTTAGGAACATGACAGGGACTTGGTAAGACTGAGTGAATAACCTGGAAACAGTAGTTTACTGATTTTTACCCACAAGTGTGCAAATTAAGAGCTAAATTAACACTTATTATTTCTAAAATTCCGCACCATTCTAATTACGAATCAATTAATCCTACAGTAAATGCTTCTCAGTTGTGCATTATCTGCTTAGGGCTTTTATGGACAATGTGTAAATTGTCTCAGACCTCAAGAAACATGCTGTCATTTGAGGATTTGTGGGTAAAATAACTAACACGAAATAAAATGTTAAATTCTTAGATATGGATGTTAAATGCATAGTACTTCCCAGAAGGAAGAGATCAGTGGGGTCAGAATAGACAAAAACAATTTCTGGGGAGAGTAAAACTTATATTACAACCTTAACTAATATTTAAGATACAAATGTGTAGAAAATAAAAGAGGGTGATTTATGATGGGAGAAGATTAAACAAATACTGAAATGTAGGAATGATTAGGATGTGCTCCACTGTCAGAAGAAACTTGTCTAAGTGTAAGAGGCATAAACATGCAGAATGAGTCCATTGACGTCAAAAAATGGAGTTATTGGAACCAGTCTGATGACTTTGAGTTGGATGTTGGAGACAAGAGAGAGTGGTGGTAGCATAAGGAAGACAGTGTTATAAAGAGGTAAGTCTGCTTGTGGTGGGCAGACTAATCTGAAAGAGAGAATTGGATGGCAGGGAAAAAATTAAGAGGATAGCTAACAGGTAACGAGAATGCCTAGACCATAGAGGAAGAAGAGAATAAAAAGAAAGAGTTTGGTGGAAAAAGGGGAAGAAATCAATAAAGCTCAAGAGACAAAAATCATACCAACATGCAGAGAACTCAGAAGACTAGAAAGTGGATCAAACCTGGAAAATATGAAAGTGAGCTAAAAGGAGCATACTTAGCACAGGAAATAACTGTTGGATATTTAAATAGACCAAAAAAAAAAAGAAAAGAAAAGAAAAAAAAAAAAAAGATTGGAAATCAAGGCTTAATGTGGAGATCAGTGGCCAGTATTGGAATTAGAAATTTCAGAGCCAGTTGAATAAGACTGAATAGCTGATGTCATAAAAAAGCTTTTATTTATTTTTTTATCTTTTTTAATATTCAGTTTAAAATGGTAAAACCCTACTTATTAATGCACGTTAAGTAAATAGTACATCTTTTTTGAAATTTAAAATATCCATTTCAAATTATTACATTATTTTGGGATGTGTACACAAGAAGGCACAGTGGAAAAAACAAACAATGCTCAAATTTTGAACACAAACATAACTGATTATATTTCTGTTAAGAATTAAAATAGTTAACATCTATATTGATGAAGTTCTAAATTCTTTAGATGTGTATTAACTCGTTTGGTTCTCACAACAACCCTGAGACATAAATATTGTTATGTCTATTTTTATAGATACAGAAATAGAAGCACAAAGAGTTTGAGGACTTGTCTGAAGTCACCCAGCAATTAAGTGGCAGAGCTGGGATTCAAACCCAAGTCGTCGGGCATCATTTTGTTATCTTACTGTCTCCACTATACTTTTTAAGGAGCAACAGTGTTAACTGTGAAATTTTATGTAATTTTTTTACACATTAACATTACCTTAGCTGTGTCAGGACATAGAAAGACAAATCATGAAGGTGTTAATTAGATAAGATGTAGAGTGTATAAAAAACTCCAGAATATTTCACTTTTCTATTTCATTCCTTTTGTCCCTCAAATGACCCATACAATGACCAATAAGTCTCAAGATATTATATAACCTCAACTACATAAAAACTGGCACTCCCAAATAATCATCAAATAAAATATTATTTAATATTAGATATTGTTCTAAACTGTTTTTCAAAAAAAATACAGATTAACATTTATCATTTTATGTAATAAATGTAGATAACATAGACAATAACACCAAATTTTGTCTAATTAGATAACAAAGGCTACAAAATAAAGTCCTACAATGGAATCTGAATAAAAATCACTGCTGATGTTTAATGTTTCCAGATTGCTTTAGAGCAATTTTTAATTCTTTTTCCATATTAATTTAAAAAATTTCCAGCATAACTACTTTCTCTTCCACTTACTTATTATGTTAGCACTAGTCATGAAAGCAGAAATAGAAAGTCCGAGAAGATCACTGTTTTGTAAGTTCCTCAAGCATAGAGGGCTGTTTTGTCTCAGAACAACTACAGTGCACTGTTTGTAATTATGGAGGCATCTTGGAATTACAAGAACCAGGAAAGAAACCTCTGTGCTCTGACTGTGATTGAGAAAGCTAGAATGTGTCAATGAAAATTCAGTACGCTTAGAAACTAGAAATATTCTGAGTTTTGAACTAATGGTGAAAATATAAAGGTAGAGGGGAATTGCTTAATCTTGAAAAGACATTCTCTTACTGACTTTGGGTGATTCACACATAATGTATATATAAAAGGTGTATTATAGAATTTCACACTTGAAACCTATATAATTTTATTAACTAATTTCACCCCAATAAACTTAATAAAAAAAGAAAAGTACAGGTTCAAATACTTTTTAAAAGAAGTCTTTCATAACACCAAGTAACTCCTATAAACACCATTTTGAAAAGTAAAGTGTAAAATATTCATATCATAGAGATTCAATTTCCTTGGACATGCTCAGGGTTTGAATAACTAGAAGATGTGTGATTGGCCCAAATCATTTGGGGTTTCATTGACCTCAAAACATTCAAAAGTCAAATTGAGCTCTCAGGTCACTGGAATGTGACTACTGGTCCAATGATCATATTGAACATAAAACCTCAAGAAAATATTTCTTAATATAACAAGTTTTTTGCTATTAGTCAGTAATAGATCATATAAGACAAAGTCAAGAAAGCATTTCCCCCTGATATTTTCTGACAAAATCCTTTGCTTCTTTAATCTGATTAATCTGATTATCAACATAACTAATTTCTTTTTGCATGTATTGCTAAACTCTGCTTCTCAATTAGAATTAACTTGCTTTTCCAGAATTTGGTTAGAGTCAAGGGTGGTGAGCTCCATGGGGAACTGTGCAGGTGGAGAACCAGGAAATTATACCCTTGAGAAACCCTGGTGTTTTAATCATTGAGATCTGACCCATAATGATGGATGACAACATTCTGCTCCTCACTAGTGACTTGCAGATGGTGGAACTAGTTCAAACTTATTTTAACCTCTTTCTTTCTTAAATTAGCAAACATATGCATGTATCTATAAGTGTATGTGAATATAGGATTGAAACAGCTAGCAAAAAATCTTATTTCTGTTATTCATCAGACTAAGATGCTAGATGTGATTTTCCATGCAAAAAATTAACCTACAAAAGCTTTTCACCATCCAGATCAAATCAAAGCTTTGCTCTCTCACCTTCCCAAACCATATAAACACACACACACACACACACACACACACATTTCTCTACTTTTGGTAATGTGCATTAATATTAGTTTTGTTTCTCCCATGTATAATATATGTTTTCAGTGTATATGCCTGTTTATGAATGAGAAGGAATGATACCAGACAAAAACACATAATTATGAATCATAAATGACATTTAGTCTGTTATGTTATTATGATTTGTAAGGTGCTTTGTGCATACAGCTGATGATAGAAAAAATGCAGACCTGGCAAGCTGAGAAAGTCAGAGATATCTTTCCTAATTCTCTCCACACTATGTAATCTATGTTTACATAATTCATTTTCATTTGAGAGGCACAGTGACTCCCATCCTCCCTTCTCTTTTTCTCATTGGTTTAAAAGATTCTTGAGGTCTTTTTAATTAGTAAGAGAATTTAGCTCAATTAAATTAAAAATTTTATTGTATTAACCGTGAGATGACTATAATAATGCTTTAAATATAAATAGTGCTCATAAAATTTTTATTTTTGTTTCATTACAAAATAATGAAGCAAACATTAATTCTTCATATTAATATATGTGAATTAATCTCTGTGGGAGAAAACATTTGAATGTAGCTTCTAAATCTTATTATATTTTTATCATTTGTAGGAGAACTTTATGATTTCTCTAAAAGTCACAGTTGGGGGTGTTGTTAACTAAGTTAATGTGATTATTAAGGAATATTTGGATTGTTCTATTTTGTGGGAGCAGCATAAGTAGATTATGGTTATGATTGGTTATATAAGTTATAATATATCTTACTATATGTGACATTAATATATCACTTTATATTTTTAAGTATATGCTTTGTGTCAAATGCACACATATACAGATGTAAGTAATTCAATTAAACTTATTTACTCTAATATGACAAATCACATTATGCAAGAAAGTGATTTAAATAATTCTGTGTATATATTATATCAATGTGTATATAGGTATGTATATGTGTGTGTGTGTGTGTGTGTGTGTGTGTGTGTGTGTGTATATGTTATACTTGGAACAGTCACAGGTAAAAGGCAACTCCCATGGAGATTAAATAAATTATTTTCTACAAATGTAGCTGTATTATGAAGAGAAAATACAAATTTTATTTATGGCATATATTATATATTAAGTATTATTATTTAATAATAATATAGACCTATAACCATAAAAATATGCCAATAGTATTTGCAAGTTACCTCAGAAATTCCCATCTGCAGATATGTTTTTAAAATTATAACATTAGTTATACAAGTGGATAAAAACCTTGTAGCCACCTTACTGCTCTGTTCTCAATATTTAAAATCAAAATGTGAAATACCCACTGGTTTTAACATATTTGTACGCATGTTAAAATATTTCATACTCCATGTGCTATTGAAGAAGTAGTTACTCTCTCTTAAGAAATACACCCATCAGAAAGCATTAGCTGCAACCCATGCTAATATACTTGTATGTCGTAGTTGAGATATATATCTGCTTCTGCTTCTTTTCTTTTCTCTCCTGTATTTGTTTCTTAATATATATTCATTTGAAATATACAACTTCATTTTCTTACTTCTTACTCTGGTAAGTCATGCGCTCTTCAGACTCTTTATTGGAGGGTGAGGATGGGAAGGTATTGTCCTAAAATGACTGTCCTAAGCATGTCCTAATGAGCTAATGGTATAGATTGACTCAAGATGTACAATGTTTCCCTATTTCCTATTTCTATTCTCAAGCTACCAGTTAGTCTGTCACCTTCAGGGCCTATTGATAAACCAGATAAAATTATCTTGACAGTTAACAGTCTGAGCATCTTTTAGGTAGCTCTTAATTATCTCTGAGAACATTGTACATGTACTATATTCTGATGAATGCTCCCAAATCACAGTTCTCATCTAAAGCATAATACAAATGTTTAGATGACTGTTATACTCATTCGGTATTCCCCCCCCCCCAATCTCATAAAATGAGAATTGCTGTCTGCAATTCAATTTCTTACATCTTTGCCATTTAGCTACATTTCTAATGTGAGCTAATTTCCCATGATCAAAATATTTTGTAGGAAGGGAAATCTCTGATTTATTCTCTTGTATTTTTTAGTGAAGGAGGTCAGAGCTTCCGTAGTTAAGTGCATGAATAAATGCAGGACTTTTGAACATCTGTAGAGTTTGAACCTTGAAGGGACTAGTAATTTCTGAGCATTGCCAAAAATCATAGGTGAATTATATGGTTAAAGAAATGTATCTAGTTAAGAAAATGTATCCTTTAAGCAGAGGAGTTTTAAAATCGGAATGTACTTTGAATTGCTGATATGTCTCGTTTTGAAAAGCAGCTAACTCAGAGCCCTGAACATGAAAAGACCTCAGTTATAACCAGATCTCTAGGTTAAGGGTGGGAAAGGTGCAGAATCACAAAACTGGTGAGTTTGCCTGGAGCTCTAAAAATATCAAATTTTCCTGAGTCCATTTCTGTTTTGTTGCTCATTTATTCTGTTCTTTAAAAACAAACAAACAAAAAGAAAACTGTTGATCACTAGAATAGGAAGCAGGAGGGGATAGGAAAAACATGAAGGGATTAGAAAGTACAAATTAGTAGACACAAGTCATGGGGATATGAAATACAGACTGAAGAATATAATCAACAATGTTGAAAGATTATGTAAGGTGCCAGATGGGCACTGGACTTATCAAGGCGATCTACTTCACAGACTGTGTAGATGCATGACCAATACACTGTAAACCTGAAGCTGAAGTAGAATAATATTGTATGTCAACTATAATTAAATATATACATGTAGTCACAGGATATGGATTTTAGCATAAGGAAGATGGTTAATGGCATTGTAACAGTTATATAAGATGTCAGAGGGGTAGTAGCTTGGGGGAAGGGAGTTATCACTTTGTGAGGGGTGTACATGTGTAACTATTATGTTGTTTTGTACATCTGAAAATCATAAAAAGAAGTGAAAAGTTGAATAAAAAAAAACAAAAATCAACCTCACTTCACAAAAAATCTGGACTGTTTTGACTTCTTATTCTGGCTATTTCTGTCACAACAGATCACAGTGAATGCCAATAACCCAGCAAACATGGACAGTTTCTCTGTTTAGAGTCCCATCTGTTTGTTAAATTTTCTTATTCCTTGGAGGTAGACCTGAACCATGGGTCCAATTTACATGGGGAAGGTGGTACAAGGATGTCTTTAGTTGCATGGTTTCATAAGCCACAAACAATTAGTTTTGTAGTTTATTTATTTGCAACGACCTTGCAACAGCAGCATGTGCCCTTGTGACCACATGGTTTGACTGTCATCGTGGCATCCCACCTAGGCCCCCAGCAGAACTTCTCCATTGACAGCAGTTTGTGTAGAATACAGAAGCACAACCTCCCAGTGGTGCGAGTAACTAGGAGTTCTGTCTCTCTCCTCCCTAGTTTGGTTTGTGCTGCCTGTGGGGGTGGATTAACTTTGAATTGGCTTCACAGAGTTTTAATGAGGAGGAAGCATTGGCGTAGCTGAGGAGCAGGAGGCTGGTGGAAGATATTGTTTGGGGCAGAAATGGTGGTAGGATCAGGTATAACAGCTGGTAAGAGTGTACTTACTGTGAATAAAAAAGAGTGTCTACTAACTGGAAAATTCATAATTGTGTTGCTGAAGTTTCAGTCAACGGCTCTGATTTGAAAATCATAAATTTTGAAAATTACTGAATCTGGAGTCATTGCTTTTAAGAATCTAAAAGATTTTGTGCAATAAACCATGATATCAGTATCTCATTAACATCTCTATTGAATTTTTGTGGTTTTTTTAAAATCATATTATCATTAAGGTAAACTATTTATGTATCCATCCATTTCTTTGTTCTTATTCCACCAATTAATATTTGTTAAGGACTTACTATTTGCCCTTCAGATGACAGAAAATGTACTTAAACAAAGCCCCTACCCTTCAACACATTACAATCTTGCAAGTGAGAATACACATCTATAAATAACTATGCAAAATGAGATGATATACTAAGTATTATGGGAGTTCAGATGAGGGAAGGAAAATTTTTTTCCCTGTCTACAATGATTATGAAAAGTTTTAAGATTGATACAGCATCTCAGTTTAGGCTTGAAGGATGAGTATAATTTAAAATATCAGATATAGGAAAAACACATCGGTAAAACAGCTTGAGCAAAGGTAAGGGAAGAATGCCAGATATAAATATTCACTTTTACTAGAATGTCTAAGGTGAGCATTGGGAGACAAAATTCAGGAGGTGAGTTAGAGATATAGCTTAGTGGACCCTACAGCTAGTTGAAAAAAAATCTAGGTTTTACTTTAGACAGTGAGAACTTGCCAAAAATTTTTAAACAGAAAGATTTAGGAGGATGAATCTTGTAAAAATCTGTAGACTATCCATGAATTGTTTATTTATCTTGGTATATATGCTGATTATTACTGAATATATTTTTATTTTGCCTTTACATATTTAGACATATAATATAATAGAACTATTTTTTTACTACTAAAAAGAATTTAAGAAAACACAAATAGAAATGATCATGAAATTTACAATGTCTTATATTTATACAAAATGTTTGCTAAGCAAATGGATACTATAAGGAAGACATGGTGAGGTAGACAATTACCGAAGAAATACAAACATTGTTCTGAGTGGTGAACAAGCAATGCAATATACTGGTATAGATGATGTATTATAGGCTTGTATACTTGAAACCTACATAATACTAACCATGGTGACCCAATAAATTTAATAAAAAATAAATAAAGTAACATATGTTCTGGTATAATTTGTTGCTCAAAGTAGGACTTTATTCACTTTTTCTGTAAAATGATGGTGTGTATGTGTGTGTATCTTTCCTAATTTGAGTCTAAGATTTTAGAGATATGTGTAGGCTTTATAAAAGACGATACTATCTTTAAGCATTTTCAAGGACTTCAGAATTACCAATTATTCACATATTAAGGATCTGTCATTTACAAACCATTTTAATCCCTTCCTCTGTCAAAGTCTACAGGAATCAGCCAGGTAATACTTCGTTAATCCATATCCAATTAACACTTTTCCAGAGTAAACAACTATATTTATCTAAAGAATTTACTGTAATTCACAATTGCCATTATTCAGGCTGGATCTCTCTTCGCTAGTCCATGTTAATGTCATTTCATGGTTCACCCTTAAAGGGGTGGCAACATTTACTAATGCAGAAGATACTCAAAGAGTTGAGAAAATCGCTCAATGGCTTTTAGAGAGGCAGGGCTTTAGTCTTATATTTATTAGAAAAAGGAATGGTCATTAAACACCATGACATTTATCTTACCAGAAGCCACTGCCGAAGAAAGAGGACAACATCCAGACAGAGATGTAAACCACCTAAACCCTTAATAATGAAGAAGAAAAGTCTGAGAATTTTGGCAAAAAGTATTGAACCTGTGGAAGACTTGCCCAGCAACAACTAAAAATGAGGCATGGAAAGTGAAAGATGTGACCTCTCCAAATCAGGGAATATCCCTATGCTCCAGAAGCTGAAGTAAAACCGATGAGGCTGAGCAAAGACTTGGGTTTCTTATATCAGCTGAAAATAATAAAAGGAAGAGGAATGAGAAGAAGCCCATGAATACGTCTCAAGAGGTGAAGCTACAAAACCCAGAAGCTGGAACCAAAAACAGTACATCTAGGAGCCAAGTCCAAGAAAGCAGAATGTGTTTGAGATCTGGAAGATGGAATAAGGTGCCCATGTGTAAGGAGAAAGCAACAAAGAAAACTGTTGAAATCCATGTGAAGAAGCAGAAAGAGAAAGAAGGAACAGAATGTTATGACTTTGTGTGTTTGAGATCAAGAAAGATTACAACCATCCTAGAAGGAACACTTTGGAAATGTTATAAAAATGAAACAAATAAGTAAAATAAATTAATGAAAGCTAACATACAATGAAAAGGATAAAAAAGCAACTGTAGATGCTTGAAAAAGCTAACAAATTTGAGAAAACTCTGGTAAGATTGATCAAGGCTTAAAGGATGAAGACATAAATAAATAACTTAGGAAGGGAAAGAAAACATAACTACAGTTGCAGATACAGAAAGTCAGAAGCCATGTAGTTTACATGGTAACAAATTTAGATTCCATAGTCTGATTGGGTGTGCTTAAATTCAAATTTCACAACTTATTAATTTATGATCCTAGTCAATTAATCTTTCTCTGCTTCAGTTTGTCAAGTCTAAGAATGAGTGTGCCTATAACGGAGTCCTGGTGACTAATTTGACCTAAATTTATAAACAGAGTCTAGTAGTCATTGCTAAACATGGGCTTCTCATGCTCTCAGTGGTTCAGAGAAAAGCTGCACTGAGATATATAAAGTGCTGGTGGTGGTTGGGGGTCGGGCAAGGTACAAATCACAAATTGAGAGAAGATGTTTGCAACATTCAAATTCAATAAGATTTACTATCCTGAAATTTAAACAATGGAATGAATCAAAAAGAATAACAAATATAAACAAATAGAAAAATAGGTAAAATAAATGATGAGGATTTTACAGGAAAGAGTATACAAGTGTCCCAGGAACAGTTGAGAAGGTGCTCAATTTTATTTGTCAACAGGACACTGTGAAGATGAAGAGAAAGGAGTTGCCAAGTTTTTTTTTCTTTTCTCTTTTCTTTTGTTTTCTTTTCTTTTGTTTTGTTTTCTTTTCTTTTTCTTTTGCTTCCCTTCCCATCCTTTCCCTTCCCTTCTTTTCCTTTTTTCTTTTCTTTTCAATCACAAATCTGCCACAGAAGAAATCAACCCAGACAGGAGGAATGAGAAATTAAGGAAGAGAGGAGGAGAAACGTCTTGAGCAATTGAAATAGCAGAGGTTTAAGAAAAGTTTGTATGGACATTAGACCCCCCCCCATCTGAGTATCAATTACTTTTTGTTACTGTATGGATTGATTACAGATAAAAGTTGAACTTTGAAAATTAGGGAGTTACAAAGTTTTTTATATCTATAATTCTTTCATTTATAGTTGCAATCTTTTAAAAAATACACTATTTCATCATATTTTCTAAATCTTGATCTTCTAGCTGACCAATTTTAGTTTCTTACTCAATAACTTCCATGAAAATATCCCTGACAATGAACTCTACAGGCTTAGACAATCTCTCTCAGCTAATACAGTACACATCCCATCAACTTAAAAAAGCTCCACCAAGATTTTAACGCTTCTTAAGGTCACATCTTGCATCTATGCATAAAGACCTTATACCTGAGGTACCTTCAATGTCTCTTTCTGTAACTCTTTCATTTCATTAATTTAATCAACCAATGTTTATTGATTCCCAAATATGTATCCTAGGATAAAAGAAACACAGTTAATTAAATAAGACCACTTCCCCACCCTCGTGAAGCTTACAACATAGCTGGGAAGACAAAGAATTACATCAATGATGACAGTTGTGTGATGAGTGAATGAATAAAGCTACCTTAGGGTTCTGTGTTGGCACAGTCTCCTAAATTAGACTGAGTAGTCAAGGAAGACTTCCTGACTGTGCTTGTGATGACATTTAAAGTTCAATCATACGAATGAATTGGATACAAAATCTTGAAATGAACCCAGGTTAAGTAAGAAGGGGACTATGTTGCTTGGCGTAAAAATGACTTTCACAGAAATAATATGACAAGAATCTGTCCTTTTCCATTCCTTTGCTTTCTTTCCATTAGTTTTCTTTTTTTTATTGGGCTATTTTTTTTTTTTTCAGGCATGCTCTCTCCTGTGGAATAATATGGATACCAGCAGCCCAGCCTTCCATCCTATCGGCTCATCAACCCCACAGTTAAGATCATGGTTTTTTTTTTCCAATCAATCTAGCAAAAGCCCTGAGCTTGATGCTTACTGGTGTGAAATGAATAAATATCCATTTCTTACCTACTCACCAGAGGAAAGGACTATAAAACTTGGAGCACATGTTCACACTTAGCTTCTGTGTGGGCTATATGTGAAGGACTGGGTTAACCACACCTGGGCCATATGGAGGAAAAGAGGAAGACGCTATTTCCCAAAGGAAAATTGAAGTTTGTTTCCAGAGAGGATTGGATGGAGGCTGGGCAGGAAAAAAATGAAATAAAATAAAACAGACAATAGGTATCTACTGTGGAGGAAGATAGGAAGAACATTCTATGCAAAGAAGCAAGCATATAAAAATAACAGAAATAAGAAATTGCATAATTTTGGGGAGCCGTAGTAGTTGAAAGTGTTTGGGGCAAAAATTATGAAATGGTGGCAGAGGGTAGGAGGATGGTTTGGTAGAAATACCTGAAAAGTTGCCATTGTGAACATTTCCTCCTTTCTCTGTACCTGGGTAAGAGCACTGAGTGGGAACTGCTTAGTTTTGTAACATGGTGTACAACCCTGTTTCTAGGTGTAGGAAATGAAGTAAAAACCTGCTCCAATTTCGCTACTCTTCAGGAATGTCCAGATGGGCACTACGTTTTCTCATTTGTAATTTAAATTGTGAGATGAGAATTACTCTCCCCACCGTATATCTTAATATAAAAACTGTAATAAAGTATATTAGTTATTTAAAAATAGGCTATATTTTTTCTCTGTTTGGCTTTTGGGAAAATTATATATGTTCATTTCTGAATCTGGTATTTGTAAACCTAGAATACCGTATAACCTATTCATACATTAATACCTTCATTATCTTCAAACCCATTCTTAGTAGTTTTCAGGTTTGGTCCTCATTTGCCTTGTAATACAGTCACGTCTGTACATTTCTGTCTTGGATCTTAATCGTTAAGAGAGAAATATAAATGTGTGTGTGTGTGTGTTTTAAGTATGTCTTCTTGCAAAAACTACTAATTTCCTTGGCCACAATCTGTCCTCAATAAATTTTGTTTGGATAAGGTTAAATTGAAATTTATCCTTCAAACATTTTATGAAATAAATTGTCGTTTTAAGCCTGTTGTAACATCATTCAAACTCCCACATTATAGTAATGGTTATACTTTTGCCTTTCTCTCTTTTTTCTTATCTGTATATAATTATGTATTTTCAAAATAATGTAAAAAACTTGAGATCATGCAATATTGGATGGAAGAGAAAGAGAACCACTAAAAATGTCAATAGAGTTTTTTAAAAGAATGAGAGAGAAAAATGGCAGAACATTCTTCTCTAAATTTGCAGCCATAGGAGAGATAAGAAAACTATAAGAATAAGAAACCATAATATAAAATAAAGAAAAGTGGAATTCTGATAGCATCAACATCCATAGTTATGATTCATATTATAAAGGTTAGAAAACTCATATATTTTTACCATAATGATGAACATGTAGGTAAAACTCGGTAATTTGAAATTCAAAAATAGCTGAGTTTTTTGGGTTTTTTTTTGTAGCACCAAAACTTTGAAAAGTGAAACCTACGTTCATATAATTTTATTTAAAATGTTAACATATTTCCTTGTCTTTAAAAATATGTGCCAGGAAGTCTCATTTTATATTGGACCTTTGTAAGGTGAAGAATTACAAGGCAAAAATTAGTATGGTCAAAATTATTCTTTAAAGTCTATTAAATTGAAGATAAAGTACAGTATGTATGTCCAAATATATATCCTTATTGGAAAGTAATTTACCATCTATCCATTATGTCAAGTTTCAAGTGGCCTCTAGGTACTTTGGCTTATATTTAAGGTTCATGATATACAAAAAACAAAACAGAATTAAAAGCACATCATAAAAATCTCATACTACAAGAGACACAGAAAAATATAACTGACTGAAGGAACGGCAAATTTATCTCTTTCATATAATCTTTACTCTTGGATACAGGCTCATTTAGAAGAATGGCAGGCAGTATAGCCTACCTTATTTAAAGTTTACCTTCATCAATATATTTCTATCTTGCGCTCAAAACCAAATAAACTCATATAAGTACATACATAACAAAAAACCATATATAACAAAATCATTTACTATTTTATTGATGACCTAAAGTCATGGTTATAAAGAACAAGTGAATATTCTGTAATTCTGGACTTACTCCTTGACCCTCTCTCTCTCCTCTTCTTTATCTACTCTCTCTCCTTTATGACCTCAGACAATTTTTCCTTCTCTATGTTATTTTGCTTTAACTCTCTCTTTCCAGGGTTAAGAAAAAAGAATTAGAGAAGTCATTCTTGACTCAATTTTTCCCTCACATCAGATTCAGATCCAATTTGTCTAGAAATCCCAAGGGACCAACCTTTAGCATCCACCTAGTTTTCACCATCTCAAGAGTTAACCAATCTGGTCTAAGTAATTTATATATTTACTGATTAATTAGTCGATTTTTAGTTTTTTAATATTTTGCCTTCTGCTACCAACCTATCAGTTGACATTTAGTGCTGCTAGTAATATATAGCAACTTCTTTATCTTTTTTATTTCTTACAACTGATACTACCAAGCTTATTAGAATTGAAAGTAAAAAGAGAATAAATAGGCTGCAGGGAAACATGAGGTTCTCATATGTATAAAAACATTTTTGTAAGTGCATGGCTTTATGTATCTTTTTGGATTCCTTGCAGAGTTTTTGCTCACATTTTGTTTTTGTTTATGTTTCAGATAGATGGCTGGTGTTCTCCGATAGTTGAGTCCTGGTGAAATTATTTTTACTGATCAAATGAAATTGATCCTTAAATTTTTGTATTTTCTCAAATTACTAATGGTTCATTAACTTGGAAAATGTTTTCTCTTTGACTCTTATCTTTATCACTCTGATCTTTGTGAATTTTTCCTCAATAAGACACCATTCCATGGCCCAAGAATGCTTTGTACTATCAACTTTTCCTCTAGTTTCTTTAGTTTGCTTTTTCAGGAGATTTTAGATATTTAAAAGATATCTATGTGTCTATTAAATAACACATTTCCTTCAAAGAAAGAGGAACTTGAAAATCTGGAACCACTTTTGCAAATTAATAAGGAAATTTTGGACCTGCTAATGTCTCAAGTTCAAATTTTTTATTTTAAAGAAATAATCTAACATGTTTCCAGATAGATTAATTTGCTGGACAGAGCAATTTTTTTTTGTTTTTCGTGGACAGTTGTCAAATAGAGGGAAATTTTGAAAAAAATCAGAAGTGAACTAAGTTAATTTTTCAGATTGAAATGAGCTCACTCAATCACTCTGTTCTTCCTTCCTTAATATGAATACTTTAAATACATAAATTGACAAGTATCATTAAACTATAATTAATTAATGGAATTTATATTAGTTTTATGAAATAAATTTAAATAAAAATATGCTCAATCTGAAATCTTATCATGTTAAGAATATTAAAAATAATATTTTATATATTCTACATCTTTAACACATATAATTCTAGTTTTGACTCTTTTTTTTAACAAACATTCACTTAATCTCTCTCAGTTTCCTTGTAATAAATGAGTGAATTAGATTCCAAGAATGTCTTTTGCCCTAAAATTGTGATTCGTTTTTTTTCAGATAATCCCTAAACAATGAGTTTTTCCAATTAAGGTTATTTTTTATCTGAGAAGAAGCATATTACCATGGTGGAAGCTGGCACTTTGACTATGAAGTAGGACAATGTGAAAAGAATACTATAAAAATATTTCTGTGTATATTTTAACATGATCTTATCTCTATTTAGAGAGGACTCATACAAGATTACTGCTATCAGCTTCTGAAATGCGTGTAACACAATCTGAATCTGTGTTGCAGATCAATGTACCATTCGTCTTACATATCTGCCCTGCTAGAGAGAAAGCAACCATCGGACCTGTGGCAAGATCACAGTTGCTGAGCAACACTTCCATCACAGACATGCACTTTACTTTGATTTTTATGCAAAGACAAGAAGTACATATATTTTTATACACAATAAAACAAGCTTATCATTGAACAGAAGACTATCAAGTTTATCGCTGAACAGAAGACTATCAACAGCAAATAATTCTGTGGTATAATCTGAAGGTTAAATGATTGCTCTTTAAAGAAATTTAGTAGTATCAATATGAAAGTAGATAATTTTACTATGAATTTTACTAATAGTGTACATCCATAAATGATTGCTCCGTATGCAGAAAGGAACCAATATTAGACTATTAAAGTATTTCCTTAGAGTCTAAGTGATTATATCTTACCTTTTCTAACCTATCCATCAGACTGAGTACAGGGAAAAGATCACACATGTGGTTGTTATTGGAATGATTCAAATTACTTTTCAATTTGAAAGCACATTATGGTTTCTGTTAAATAGGAACATGGATAGTTGAGAATGCTTTGGATTAATGTCTAATTTACCCTATTTGCCTTTCTTCTTATAGCTGGACAATTACTTGTAGTCTAATAATTTTTGAATTGTCACCCATGAGTCTTAAGTCTTTAGAATGAGCTTCCTGAGTCCTTGTTATTAGTTAGCATATTTAAAGAACAAGGTGCATTGGCCAAATCTTCATATGCAAACCAAGTGAAAATTAAATAATCTAATGTAACAAAAGAACAAAATGAAATTATTTCTCGCGGTATCCTTTGTTTGTCTATTCTTAACCACCATCTTAGAGAAATGTGAATTAAAAGTTGAAATGATTTATTTCAGAAACTAAATAAATAGAGCACACTTCTGCTTTTTCATTTCATTGTGTACCTTGACTTCTGGTATTTTTTTCCTCCCTCTGAAAGTGCTATTTCAACAAGACCATGTAAATGTCTATAATTGCGAGAGAAAATGTTAATATAACATTTACACAGTTCAACAGCTTCAAAGCTGTTTCATTGACTATGCTTAAAAGGAAACTTACACACAGAGACCCCAAGCCCACATAAATGCTAGTTTAGTGGGACATTTCTGTGACAGAGCCTTGAAAACAGAAACAAAAAGGAAGAGAAATCAAACAGCCCCATCTTCTAGCCTAATTCAAGTCATTTAGAAGCTCTGTGCTTAAGCCAAGGATTACTAGTGATACTATCTACATCAGCTTTGCTGTTCAGGAAGAAGTGTCCTTATTAAAGAAAAAAAAGAGAGAAAAAAATGGGGGGAGAATATAGTTTAAAGCCAAGTAATTCAGGCTTGCATAAATCTTTAATGGGTTCTGTCTTCATATGATTGGCTCTGCGTTCTTTTCTCTGCCCAGGGGAAACACTATATGTCTTAGAGAAGAATAATAGTAACTCCATCTTGTGTGTTATATGATATCTTCAAGTAATCCCGGGGATTTTGGCTTTGTCTGCTGTAAACAAAAGGCCACCCATACATAATGTGTCTGGGCTGTTCCAGACTCCTCACCTTAGCAGGTGACACCTATAAGATGGACGTGGGCGATTAAGCCCATATGTAGCTGGAGGCAGTTTTGCTCCCAAGACAACTCAGAAAATGTAAAAACAAATGGCATATTTCTCTTCTTATAAGAACAAAGTGCAATCAGCACTCTGCCGTTTTGTCAATTTTCTGGGCTTTTCTCAGGAGTAAGAATGAAATGCCTAATAATATGCTTTGCTTTGTGAGATGGTGAAGAAAATGCTATGGTGTAGATTCATTTGTTGAAAATGTATGGATGAATCTAAGCTCTTTTTGTCAAACCACAAAAACAAAAGAGAAATTAAGGAATAAAAGTATCCATCATTTAGATGTTAAGATTTCAATAGTGATGAATAAAAGTTACATAGAAAAGCCTATTTTGTCTTTTTATCATCATTCATTTTTTTAATTTTTCTGAATTTCTGAAGTTAAGCTTCCTGTTGGATAGATAGATAGATTGATTGATTTATAAGCTAACTGATGGATTTATTCACTCAACACATGTGCACCTTTTACGTGTAAGAGGCTTTTTTCTACTTGGATATGAGAAAGCTCGGGTTTTTAGTGTACTTACTACACAGACTAACTTGGTAAAATTTTAAATCTGAAAGAGGGCTGTATTTATCATCTATGATGCAATATCAATTCTCAGCAATCCCATACTTACTAATTGCATTGCATATAAATAATATGCATTCATGTCATTACTCAAACTATACCAACAAATGAAGGGAAAATTCCAAATTGATTGGCTAAAATGAATTATTTTAAAAGCTAGATCTATAGCAAAACGTATTTTTCATTCAAGGCCAAAGCACAGTTTCTGTTTTCTTCAATAAAATCACAAATTGTCTCTAGGATACATTTAATTTTATGCATAAGTGCATGTGTATTTCAAATTCCCAGAAAATTTCTTTGTGTGAGGTAGAAAGGGAATATGTTTGGTAAAATTATCACTTCACAGTGATGGGGTAAATTAGAACTTTGAGTCAATGAATTGATGTATTGTAACAAGAGCTGTTCATCAACAAACACATATAGAAATTCTAATATTTAAAGTTTTCTGCAATGTGTAATATATTGTGACAAGTATAGTAAATGAAAAAGTCAAGTGGTTGATAAAAAAAATAGATTCACAGAAATACTATTATTGCTATTTTAACATGAATTTAAAGCTTCCGTTTCACAATATATTTCTAAGCACAGTTAATATCTTAACACTGTATTTTCCTAGTTACTATAATTATATTGATAATGGTCTTAGATAATACATCGTGCACTAGCAAAAGGGAAGGCCAATTCCACAGACCAAGTTGTTGCTTTTTCTTGCTCAGTCTCCCACATGCAAATTTCATAAAAACTAATTTTTAAAAATCCAAAAAAGGGATAGGAACATCAAAATGGCCTAATCATATTACAATTCCATGGCTAGCATGTTAATATGTTTTATATAACCCCGAATTATATATGAAAATGTTTAAAATTCTAGCATGTGTTACTTATTCAATAGCAATTAAATTCTTTTTCTTTCTTCTTTTTTTTTTTTTTTAAGATTTGATTGGGGAAGGGGAACAGAACTTTACTGGGGAGCAGTGTGTACTTCCAGGACTTTTTTCCACATCAAGTTGTTCTCCTTTCAATCTTAGTTGTGGAGGGTGCCGTTCAGCGAGGAATCGAACTGGCAACCTTGTGGTTGAGAGGACATGCTCCAACCAACTGAGCCATCTGAGAGCTCACTGGCAGCTCAGCTCAAGGTGCTGTGTTCAATCTTAGTTGCAGGGGGTGGAGCCCACCATCCCTTGCGGGACTCGAGGAATTGAACTGGCAACCTTGTGGTTGAGAGCCCACTGGCCCACGTGGGAATCGAACCGGCAGCCTTCAGAGTTAGGAGCATGGAGCTCCAACCACCTGAGCCACCGGGCCGGCTGCAATTAAGTTCTTTTTCAAACTTGGGTCATATAATTCAGTATTTCATGAGAAATATTTAAACAATTAGGAATTCAGTGTACATACCTTAAATCTTTACTTCTTTAACTGATAAACAACATGTTAAAAAACAAGATCACAAATATTGTCTGATTAGCTGGGTTTATTAATATTTTAATACATTAAAATATTCTATTCTAAGTTGTCATCGTACTTTGCTTAATTAAAATGAATTGACCTCTGAATAACTTTAGCCTGAGAAGATAGGATTTGATATATGGGGTCACATCCATAGTGAATTAACCTGTTTTCTGATTAAGAAACATGCTTATTTTTTAAATCTTTATTAAACATATGGGGTGACATTGGTTAGTAAAATTATATAGGTCTCAAGTGTACATTTCTAGAATACATCATCTATTCTTAAAGATATATTTTTGGAGGCACAAATATAGTCTGATGCCTAGCTTAAAATTTCAGCATGCTTCATATTCTCCTAGTCTCTGCTGTCACTCCCTCATTTATACTAGTCTACAAACAATCTTTGAATTCATTTATATTTTCTGCCTATGGTACTGTCTATGACTGTTAGTTTTATATAGTTTACATATAAGATTATGTCATTCAGTTTACACAGAGTACCTCTTCATCCAAAAGTAGTTTGCAAATATATTTTAAGCATTATTTGTGTGGTTTTAATCAAAAAGAAAAATGAGATGATATTTAAACCAATACACTTACTTGTCCTACATATGTGTCATATAAAATATGTGAATCTGAATTAATAGTACATGAAATAAAAAAGAGACACACTTGATTGAGAAATTATTATGTGTTCACTTTGGAAAGTAAAGATCTGAATCCATTTTATTTTCATTGAATAAAGTTAATATGTAAGTGGTAAAAACAAGTACATTTTAGTATTAAATACTACATTTAGCTTTGATCTTAGACCAGAATGTGAGGCATAATTCACATCTTCTCATTAGTATTTCTCTACATCATCCTTTCACTAAGATGCACTAAAAACTAACGTCTACTACTCTTTAAAAACCTAATACTTTCCAGACAGTCTATCAGACATGTTGATTAAAATAAATGTTATAATATATTGAACACTTACTATCTTTGATAGATATCAACAAGGTAAATTTTAGATGATGTAACAAATGAAGTTCGAGATTTCAGGCACATAACACACTAGGGATCTTTTCCTTTTCTCGTATCACAGCTCAATATACTGGTAGATATGCCTGGTTAATGTGTGGCTTTCTTACTTGTGAGTTTGCTGGCTTTCAGTCTTCTAATTCTCCAGTCATTCTCTAGGTTACGATCGCTTAGTGATCTGCACCTAACCAGGGAAAGGGGCAAAGGATGAAGAAGGACTCTAGTCTTCTTAAAAGCCCTCATCACTTCTGCTCTTTCTCTGTTGCAAGATCTAGTGCCAGGATCTCCCTGAATGGGAGGCATCTCTAAATTAGACTCCCTGGCTGAAAGCTGCTGACAGAGATGATTTCACACTATTGATATTTGGAGTAGATAGCTATATGTCTCTGGCACGTAAGACATGGTTCTGGGAACTCTATATTCGTGATGTGGTTTATACTCTCACAGACAACTTGACTTGGTATTATTTCTTATTTTACAAATGAGAAAACTGAGACTCAGATAAGTTAATTATTTGTACAAGTAAAATTTGATCCCAGGTCAGTTTAACTTAAAAAAAATATGAAGCTCTTAATAATTATGATATATATTTTCAAATTATAATAGATATAATCATTCCCAAGAATAATACTAGTAACTAACATTAATTGAATTTGAACTCTTTTATGTATTTGGCATTGCACTAAATGCTTTTCTTTGTATTAGGTAATGTTATCTTCATAACAGCATATGATATAGGTATAACATGATCCACATTTACAGCTGAAGAAACTGAGGCAAAGACAAATTTACCCAGTTTGTAAGTTATAAAGCCATTGGAAATCCTGGCTCAACCCTTACACTAATCTGCTTCTCTGTGTAGTAGCAAAAGCCATATAGAATGCTGCCTGCTCTGGACTGTTTTTCAGCACATGTAGAAATAGTTTGAAAACATATTACCTACCCTGGAAGCTACTCAGTGACTCCTTGCAAAATCATGAGTCCTCACTCTTTTCCACCCTCCGTTCTTGCAACTACCACCAGAAATTTCTATCAAATAACATATTGGCCATTTATTAAGCAAAACATTAATGACTTTTTATGACTTAGCAAACAAAAGTGAGGCACCTGTTGTAAGCACAATAGAAACTCAAGTGTACGTCTTCTATCTTCTTCTGCTACTGCAGCATGCTCAGTACACTTGGTGTCAGTGTAACATTATTAGCATCTTCACAGGCACCTCATCATTTCAAAGGGGCAGAAAACTTATACAGTCATAACTTCAGGCCTGAGGAAAGTTTTGAAGCCAATTTGATCTTAACGTTACTCTACCAAATATAAGTTGTTTATAACAATATCAAGGTAAATATTTCCAGCAACAGGGAACTTATCACCTCACAAAATAACCTATAGGTTTTAATTGATAGAAAATACTTAGTTAGAATCATAGAGCCATAGAAATTTAAACAGTCGAAGTGTAGTCTACAATTTTTTCTGTGGTGCTATTCTTATATATTGAGATCTACATAGTCAATTCTTATATTTTATATTTTTGAACATGGAGATTCTGAGGGTTTTAGGAGACCAGTTTGCCAAAATATCACATAGCTGGTCTTTCTGCAACTTCAATTCATTGATTCTAGCCTTGCCCTTGGAATTACTCAAAACAATTCTAATTTTTCATCTATGTGACATTTTCAAATATTTGA
The DNA here is from genome assembly GCF_036562045.2 of Rhinolophus sinicus. NCBI lineage: Eukaryota > Metazoa > Chordata > Mammalia > Chiroptera > Rhinolophidae > Rhinolophus > Rhinolophus sinicus. The sequence goes on from NC_133752.1 coordinate 27,413,139, forward strand.
AAACACTACCTTGTCTTTTGTTAATTCTTCTCCAGAATAAACCATTTAGTTTTCATCATAATTTCTGATATAAAATCCTTTCAGGTATCGATCATTTTGGAAATTTTCTCATTTTTCAATGTCTCATAAATGTTCTTCCCCGTAACTCGGGACTCCATGTGTGGTCTGACCAGTGTAAGATACAGGGGAACTAATTTCAATTTATTGCTCGCCTCTCTGTTTCTGTTAATTAAATTTAAGATTAGGTGGGATTTTTTTGTTTGTTTCATTGTTTTTGGCAGCCACATTGCATTATTGACTTACATTGAACTATACAAGTCACCATTGTAAAACTTCCAGGTCTTTTTCAAATGAGCCAAAGCTGAATACAAAGAACTGTAAGGTCAAAGGGGCCTGCTTTTCTTTTATTTAATCAACTGTGAAAGTTGAGTTTGTCTAAGGGGATATGACAAAAAGGGGAGAAGTGAGTATGCATGGATTAAACTTCTTTTCCATTATTGTTGCCTCATGATTTTCACTTGTTGCGTATGTTGAGTCATAAATATTAACCCTCTCAGTTTATGACTTCTGAAAATCTGATTCACACAACTTCTATTGGCTCACCAAAACTGCTGATGAAAAAACACACAAAAAAATGAATAGCACAAAGGGGAAAAAAAGACTGTCCTCAGGAACCATCTCAGATTTACATGAATAAGAGCTAAGTCTGAGTTCTCATCTCATTTAGTCAGCTGTTAACATTACTATCTATTCTTGCATACATTTTCTACCCTGTTTATGTGTATATTATGAATAGTTCTATTCAATTCTTTGTTGACATTCAGATATATCTAGTGATCAGTCATATCTTTTCCAGGAAACATTATATTAGTTTGGTATACCCTTTTTCAGTGAAAGAGTCCTGGTTTCTAGGGATCATTGCTTCCTTCTTCAAAGTTTTAAAAACCAGTTGTTTTTTATTCTAAATTTTTGCTGATTATTAATGTTAAAGTATTCCCTCTTTTGGGAAATTGGAGCAATAAATGCCAACCTTGTCATATATTTCTAAATTAGCTGTGGTTTTTTCAATGATTGTAACCAGTTATATTAAGGATAGGAGGCATGAATGGCTCCAAAATAATTAGATACGTGTTCCAAAATAATTAGAAACTAACATTTTAATTAGATAGGTGAATTAACAATTTTAATATTTTTGATATTTGATGGTATTAAGAATGTGAAACTAGATGTTTTCAAATTGTTTAAAATTTGATGTTACAAATAGCAATCTTTTTTAAGTGTTTTCTTAAATTTATTTATTTTTCTTAATTAAAATTTATTGCGGTGACAATGGTTAGTAAAATTACATAGATTTCAAGTGTTGAATTCTGTAACATGTCATTTATATATCACATCATGTGTTCACTACCCAATCTTTTTAATAGTAGAAAAAATGAGATAATAGAATTCTGACAAACACGATAGCTGTTAGAAGATTTTAACAGAAGAGTGCTTAAACTTTTGGAGAGTAGAAAGTAATACCTAGCTAAGATTTGGGATGGGAAACAATATTTTTCTAGTAGAAATTTAATTTAGGTTTCATACTGTAAGTTAACTGTTCTCTTTGTAGTATGTCAAGAATTCTACAAACTTCTGTGAGAATTTTTCTTAAATGATAACATATTTTAAATTCTTATTATTTTAGATTACCCACATTTTTATTTATGTAAGTTATTCATATGCTAGACAATGTTTATTACAAGATACATATTTCAATTACTGTCCTATGCTCTTGTGTCCAGTAGTATGGATAGTGTATTTCTTAAAAGAAAAAAAAAGCAATATCAAGAGATTTGTATCTAAAGAGCCAATAATAAATTTAATTTTCTCTTCATCTTTTCTTATACTATAAAGATGCTGAGATTAAAATTCATATATTTTAAAAGCAGATGGTAGATATTTCACCATCTTGAAGTATTCTACTTTAAGTTTAATTGTCAAGCATAATAATAAAACCCATTAAGGTCAATATTCACCAAAGCAAAACATGGGAAAACAGTTTTATTTTAAATGTGGGGCAAAAATAGCATTACCAATGAATTGAAAGCATTATCAGAACATGTACAATTTTGTTAAATTACATTACTGAATAACTATGTGATAATTTGAATAACAGTGTTGCCTGTTGACATCATTATCCTCCCAAATGCAGAAAAGTGACATCTGAGCAGACTGAAGACTCCTCCCTCTTATTTAATCCTACATACAGTTTGTCATCAAGATCTGTACATTTGATCTCTTCAGTGACTCCTGAGTCTTTGCTTCCCTCTCTTACAACATCTCTTGTTCAGAGATTCTTCTAGAAGCCTATGAGGGTTGTCACTTCCAAACATTCCCCACCCTACTCCTTCATGTGGCTGCCCTAATCGTAAAATCATAGATACAACCATAAGTGTTTTTTGCTCTAATGTATTTGACACCTTACCATTCTCTTTAAAAGAAAGTCCAAGCCTTTAAACACTTAGAAAACAGAATGACCCTATGACACTTCTGGGTATATAGCCAAAGAATTGAGAGCAGGGACTCAAACAAGTATTTCTACCCCTATGTTAATAGCAGCATTCTTCACTGTAGCTAAAAGGTGGAAGCACCCCAAGTGTCCATTGACAGTTAAATGGATAAGAAAAATACGCTATATACATATAATGGAATATTATTCAGCCTTAAAAAGGAAGGATATTTTGACACGTGTTACAACATGGATGAACCTTGAACACATGTTAAGTGAAATGAGCCAGTCACAGAAAGACAAATATTATATAATTATATTCATAAGAGATATGCACAGTGGTCAAATTTATAGAGAAAAAAAGTGGAATGGTGGTTGCCTGGCGCTGGAGGGAGGAAGGAATGGAGAGTTATTGTTTAATGGTTACGGAGGTTCATTTTGGGAAGAAGAAAATGTTTTGGAGATGGATGGTAGTGATGGCTGCAAAACAATGACAATCTACTTAATGCCACTGAATGGTACATTTAAAAATGGTTAAGATATGAATTTTATGTTATGTGTATTTTACCACAATTTAAAAAAAATACCAAACTTACCACAATAGTGCTCACTACCACAACAATCTGGTACCAATCCTACGTTTCCTCACCTTTCTTATAAATCTCCATCCATATTGGAGATCCATCTCACTTAGCTAGACCTGAGCGATTGCTTAATGTTTCTATGCCTTTGTCCAGGCAGTCCCTTTTTTTATCTTTCCTTATACCCTGTCTCCATCTTTCAAAATTTTTCTCGTTCTTTAACTCACACCTTAAAACTCACACAATAAAACTTTTTCAAAATTTGCCTCTCAGAAATATTATTACCATTTGTGCTTCTTTAGCATTTTGTTTATACCTCGATTGTAGCATTCCTGATAAACTTACTCTAAATTTTTGAGTATAATCTATTAAAGACAGGTCACATTTCTTATTATAATTATTTTAAAAGTATTATTCTAGCTGTTATTGTGATAGGAACTCAAAATTCTTGTGGGGTGAAATGGAATGAAATATTAAGAAAGTATTATAATTGAATTGTTTGTTTCTTTGTTGTTGAGTAGTATGAGTTCATACACATAGAATAGTACTCTACCATAAGAAAAGATGAAATACGACATTTGCGACAACATGGATGGATCTTGAGATTATTAAGCTAAGTGAAATAAGTCAGATAGAAAAAGTCGAGCACTGTATGATTTCAATGATATGTGGGATATAAAACTGAACACAACAAAGGAACAAGACAAACAAACAAAGAAACAAAAACTCATAGACATAGACAATAGTTTAGTAGTTACCAGAGGGTAAGGGGGGAGGGGGTGATAGATGAGGGTGAAGGGGATCAAATATATGGTGATGGGATGAAAACTGACTCTGGGTGGTGAACACACAATGCAATATATAGATGATGTATTACAGAATTGTACACTTGAAGCCTATGTAACTTTACTAACCATTGTCACCCCAATAAACTTTAATTATATATATATATATATATATATATATATATATATATATATATGAGATTTAGAATAAAGCATGAATTTAGAATTCCCTTTGAAATTGTAAAATTTTTATGTTTTATCACTCAAAGAAAATAGATGATACATTTGTTCATGTCTGAAGAAATCAAATGGGAGCTTGTAACTTAAAAAAAAAATCAGTGTCTTTTGATAAATGATTGTATAAAGAATATGTGCTCTCTCTCTCTCTCTCTCTCTCTCTCTCTCTCTCTCTATATATATATATATATATATATATATATATATATATACACACACACAATGGAATACTACTCTGCCATAAGAAAAGATGAAATGCTGCCATTTGCAAAAACATGGATGGATCTTGAGATCATTATGCTAAGAGAAATAAGTCAGACAGAAATAGTCGTGAACCACATGACTTCACTCACATGTGGGATATAAAACTGAAGGCAACAAAGGAACAAGATAGTAAATAAAGAAAGAAAAACTCATAGATACAAACAACAGTTTAGTGGTTACCAGAAGATAAGCGGGGAGGGGGGTTGTAGATGAAGGTAAAAGGGATCAAATACATGGTGATGGAAGGAGAACTGACTCTGGGTGTTCAACACACAATGTGATATATAGATGATGTATTACAAAATTGTACACTTGAAACCTATGTAGTTTTGTTGAACATCGTCACCCCAATAAAGTTTAATTTAAAAAATTAAATAAGAATAAAATAACAATATATTATGGACCTTTTTGTTTATAATTAATGTTGTAATATTTTATTATAGAGATGCATCATTATTTATTAAACCAATTTCTTATTTATGAGAATTTAGGATGTTTATAATTATTGCTAGGATGAAAAGTAGTGCTGTAATGAATATCTTTGCACAGTTGTGTGACAATCTCTTTAAAATATTTTCTAAGATAAATTTCTAGAATCAGAATTGCTGAATTAACTAATATCAATTTATAAAATATTTTGTTAAATATTTAAAAATAACTATTTTTTAAAAATTGGAGCCCTTAAAACTGTGTTGCTTGTATATTTCTTTTAGATAAATGCTGTCTGTATAAATACAGTTTTCTAATTGTAAATACATATACACAATCACTTGTTACAAATGACACTGGTGTGCTTTTAAAGCTTTAAAAAAAAAATTGTTCCCCAGTGAGGAGTCCATGTTTAGCCATCTCTTTTATCACCAATGCCTCTTAAGTTTTCCAACACAGAATGGCCGCTCAATGAATTTCTGTAAAATTACTTGTTTTGCCAATTCAAATACTTGAGATTTGATTAGAATAGTATTAAATCAACAGTACCACCTAGCACAGTGATGAAGAGCATAAATTCTGAGCACAGTGTGAGAGTCTGGAGTCAGATTGCCCTCCCTCAGCCCTATCCCAATTGTAGCCTCTTCTCTTCCTCTCAAATTGTCCACTATTCTCATTTCTATAGTATTTTATTGTGAGTAGAAATATTTCCAAGTGTGTAGTCCTAGACATAATAATCTAATCTTCCCCATTTTTAACTTGGCTATGTCTTTTAAGTCTCCTTTAAACTATGGATATTTTCTCTATCCTTTCATTTTCCTTATAGTGTATCTGTTAAAGAGCCTAGGTGATTTAACATACAGAGTTTCCAGAAATCTAGAGATCCTGCATCTTCCTTCATGATGATGTTCCATGTTTTTTTTCTTGGTCTTTATTTCCTGAAAAATGGTAGCTATGTGCAGAGGCATAATCAGACTCATGCTAGATTCTTTTGACAAAACTATGGGTGGTGGTGTGTTTTTTCATGAGGCATGTCTTTTTTTTTTTTTTTAAGTTAATATTTGTTGATGTCCAATACTTAATTCATTAATTTATTAGATGTTGTAAAATGGTTATGTTTTAATTATATTATTTGCTTATATTGATTAGCCAGAATAATTTTGTAAGGAGATGTTTTCCCCTCATCTACTATTTGGTTAACCAGTGATACAATTCATATAGGAGAAATAAATATAGGAGAAGTGCTTTTTTGTTGTTGTTTTTATTTGTTTGTTTTTTAATTTACATTGCTTTAAAAATAAATCCTTGCCTGTTATAGTGAGAAGGTGACCAGTTTGTTTTTATTTTAATATATTTTATGGGTTTTACTTCATTGTATTCCTGCTTACATGTTGAATTCAGAACACTGCATCTTTCACCAGTGAGAGCCTCTTCAAATTGGCTCTTGAATTCATTTAACAAGAATTTAGCAGATTTTGATAGCTGCCTTGCTATCCTATATGCCAAATATTCCACACTTATCTGGTATATTTTGTGTTCCAGAGGTATGATCAATCATTTCTTGAGAGTTCTAGTTTATTTTAATGAATCATGTTTAGAGACGCAGTCTGTGTACTAGAAATGCTGATTGCTACTAGATTTTTCATTGTTTCTAGGCCTTTTTAGTGGACAGAAGTGGTAAATATATATTCATGTTTATTTATAGTGCTATGTTTAAACACTAAATATCTTCTGAATTATATATTTTCAATTCAAATCATAACCATAGAGATTTTATTTAAAATATTTTCTTATATCTCTACTTCTTTTGGTCTACACCAAGAATCCTGGGATTGCTATAATTAGAATATACCATAATTATTTAAACATACAGCAATTTCAAAATAATAATGCCAGTACAAGCAGCACAAATTACGATACTATAAAAAGTTAAAATTTTTCCATATGCTATTTCTTTTCTCTCCCATTATTTTTATATGTTTGTTTTCAGTCAACATTGTCAGGCTACATAGCCACTAATTCTAAAATTCCTGTCTTTTAGCTCTCATTTAGTTTTAATTATACAAGTCATTACGTAGTTAAGGCTCACCACCAGTAACTAGCTCTATGTCTCTCTGGACATTTTGATTATCTAATGCATGTTCTTTAGTAGATTCCTTAAGAAGAACTTATGAGAACAATATTTTCTGAGTGCTTGCATATTGATAATAGTTTGTCTCTGCCCTCTGAAGGTCAATTTTGATGGATATAAAATATTTAATTCACATTAACATTCCCTGAGCATCTTAAATATGTTACTCTATTTTCTTCTGGCATAAAGCATTGCGGTCAAAATGTTTGATAAAGCTCTACATCATATGTTATCAGGGGAATGCAAATAAAAAACGAAATTAACTACCTATTAGAATGGTCAAAAATCCAGAGTACTGACAATGCCAAATGCTGGTGAAGATGTGGACTAACAGGAACTCTCAGTTGCTGCCCGTGGGAATGCAAAATGGTATTCCCATTTTGAAACAGTTTGACAGTTTCTTACTGGAAATAATGTTACCATATGATCCAATATTTGCACTCTTTTGTATTTACCCATTGTTCTAAAAGTGTATTCCCCATACATGGACATAAAATTCTCCTGCATTTGTTTGACCACAAAGAAATATGCAAATGTAATAAACAGTAGCTAATAATCTAATTAACTATAATTTGTCTTGGAATTTAGAAAATTTTTTGAAAGATTAGGATGATGTATTATTTGTCTACTTTTTGTTTTGAATAAGGAATTATGTGCTATTATTCCCCTTTCTTTTACCTTGAGGAAAGAATATATATATAAAATGTTCCATTTACTTAGAACTTCGACTAAGTACTACAGTAGCTATATAGCATAGTGAGAATGTAGTGAGGATGATGGAATTCTGCTAACAAAAATCATCTATTAAGTAGAGGTGACCATATATATATGTAGTGCCAAAAAATGTATATAAGTGGACACTTAGGTCAACATTGCTCAAGCAGTAAGTCATTGTAATCAGAAGTGTCTGGACACTGATGGTAACCACTTTGAGCACCTCTTGTAATTGCAGAAGTCAAATGTGACTTGTATTCATCTTCTGTTATCAGTATATATTATTATAATTTTAATAGTTTTTTTCCTTTCTTAAAATGTGTATACATTTTTTGGCACTGTGTGTGTGTGTGTGTGTGTGTGTGTTATTAAGTTAGCAAGCATTTATTGACCAATTACTATGTCAATTCTTTATACACAACGTAATGAAAGTTAAAAAGAATAATAAGACAATCTTTGCCTTTAAGCCACCCACAAACTGATTAAAATTTATGTAAGTTACAATAATATAATAGAAGGCAACTATCTTAAACCTTGTTCAGTATTTATAAAAATATTTCCCTCAAATACAGGACAGCTACATGGCCTTCATAATGAATAGTAAATGTATTAAAATGAATAACATAGGCTGATTCTAAATTTATTTAATAAACATGTGCGCTTGGACAAACAATCAAAGCATTTAGATACTTTATGCTCAGTGCTTTCATTTATAAAACATAAGTTCTCACAATTTTTGAGCAGATATTTCATACTTCTATGACTTCTTATTAAATATTTAAGGATACATACACACACACACACGCTATCCTGACCAATTTTAAGCTGTTGACTTCCTGTGTGCAGTACTTGATGGAAAGTATGTAGTCTGGATTTCTCATATATGTATGTGTGTATATATACATATATAATATTATTTATATATGATATATATTATATTATATTATATGTAATATAATATATTGTACTATAACATATATGTAATATATATGCATACAGGCATACATTTTCTACTTAGATAATAAGTGGATTTTATAAATTTCTAGCAATTTTACTATAGTAAATACAAGTCTATTTGTATCATGAGCATCATCTTGGAAAACTAATGCTTGTTCGAATTTACAAACTCCTTTTGTAATCCTTGCTCTTGATTTTCATTCCATTAATTATTGAGTCATTTGACTTTATTTAGTTACCTTATTAACCAAGTACACCATATTGAAAGGACCTAGAATTCTTTACATACTAACAATATCTTCTGCCATGAGTGCTTCAATCTGTGACCTGACCAGTGATCTTGGAAGCATAATGATAAAAAAGAGAGCATCCTTGATTAGATCAATCATTTAATCAACAAGTATTAAGAGCTATGAGGGAGATACAAAACCACAGAAGATAATTATCTCTGCTATCAATGAGCTTACCGTCTTGTTAAAAATGCAATATCTGGAAGAGGCAATTAAAGAATAAGACAGTATTCTTCAAGAAAGTGTTTAATTGGGGTGGGGGGTGAAGCCTCAGCTTCTTCTGCTATAAACTAAAGTGTTAGACAAATTGGCTTCTAAGATCACTTTCAGGAGTATGATCTCTATAAAAGTATACTGAGCGGACCTCTATGAGGCCTTAAAGAAGTAATTTATATCTTTGTGAACTAGATTTCTTTTCTCTAGATCGCTCCCATCTCACTCTGAATACTGAGAAGATCTCTTTATAAAGTTGTTGTTAATAAGTATAATTTAATTGATCACACCTCACAATTATAAATATAAACTCTCTTTGGGAAACAAATATACCATAAACTAAAGGAGAATAATATGCAATTAAAAATGTCCCAGTGTCTAAATTAACTAAAGTTATTACTTTTATTAAAAGCAAACATAAATATTTTCAATGAAAGCAGAAGTTCTAAAATACTAAAAACAACGCCTGGTTGGGTTGAATCTCATTAATTAGAAAATGAGAGGCTGATTATCTATGTTATACAGACATAAAGCAGTTATTGAAATTATCTGAAACAGCCTAGAAAGAACTTCAAATTGAAGGTAAGTCACCGGCACACCGCATTTTGCTTTAATCAATCATTGTGGACATAACAGGGAATACAAAGATTGATTTAGGGTAGCTGCTTCTAGATATTCTGGTGAGTCTAAAGAAAGAAATTCAAATTCAGGATTATACATTCTCAGACTAAAGTGATATCAGAAGACCATTATCATCCATGGATATAAAAAGAATCATCACTTTATCATTTCTAGTTGAAATTGCCTACATATATTGTCAAGTCTGACTCTGAGTTGCTAAATTACAATTTAGGTTATGTTCAGAAACGCTTCAAGATTCTTGTAAATTTTAGAACATTTGTTGGGAAAGAGTGTGACCCCTACAATTGTAAGAGAGGCATTACAAGCATTCAAATAAACCTGAGTATCTCACACCACAACCCATACTATAAAGCTGGCCATGCTTTCTTCTTATACCTTATAAATACCTCACCTAATTACAAATGACACTTTTTTTGAATCTCTTTCAAGGCCTTCAATCCCACTCACTCACCTAATTGTGACTGAATCTGTTATAGAAAGTAGTAACATTGTGGCAGAAGCAGAGGGTCAATTCTCAAAGTCCCCCTCCTACTCCTAGATTACCACCGTTTTTTTTAGTTTTTTTTTTTTTTTTTTTTAGCTCCTAGCTCAGGTCTACATGTCCTATCCAGTTGTTAGATAATTGCCATTCCCTCTGGTCAGCAGTATATTATTTAGTCAGACGTTAACTCCAATGTCAACAGTTACTCCAGAAGTTTTCCCTTTATTGAAGAATATAAACCCAATTTCTGGCACCAGACATGTAACAATTTATCTAGCAAATACCATTCTCCTATCCCAAGAAGCAGAGAATTCCAGAAGCAATTTCTTTTAATCTCTCAGTGACAATAATATAACTCTACTGCTTTACTTCAGTATGTCACCTTTCTGGTTCTTTGTTATAATTTAGTGCCAGTGACCTTGGTCATCTCACCATCACATAGGGTATCATGTTGGCTCACTCTATGAAGATCTATATGCGAAAAAGAGCTTATGGGCAGGAGATGACATGTGTAAGACACAGGCATACAAGAGGATGACAGTTGCATGCCAGAAAAATTCAGTGAAGGTTGTCTAGGTCCAATCATGTGCAACATGTAAGGTAATCTCCTCAAACATTATAGAACACTTGCAAGACCTTGCATCAACTGACATTCAGAAAACAACATAATATTTGATGAGCTTCTTTAGATTTAGAGGCAATTTAAACCATACTTCTGGGGGCTTTTATATCCCATTTACTGAGTATCCCTATGGCTGCAAGATTTGAGAGGGTCACAGAGGAAAAGCCAGTTCTTCAGCTTGTCCAGGTTGCAACCCACTTGCATGGGCCCTATAGCCCAGTAGGTATAATGGTGCTTGAAGATTAGAAAATCGTAAGAAAACTGGCAATGGCAGGTAGCAGAATCAGAGCCCAGACCTCTTAGATTTGGGAGAAGAAAGATTTCTGTGGTAATATTATTCTGCTGGCAAGCTTTTGGAAGATATTGAACACCTGACTACGAGACACCAAGTGGCCATAGGCCCTGTGCTTCCTATCATTAACCTTGTGTTCTTATCACAAAGCCATGGAGTTGGAAGTAGCAGGAGCCCATTGTCAAGTTGACATGTATAATATCAACATCATGTACTTTTTCAAAATCACCAATAAGTTGCTTGAGGAGTTGTCTTATACGACATTGTACCTATTTATGCAGCAATGTAATCCTTCCCTTCACTTATAGCTACGTATAGCCTCAGAAAGAATTCCCATAAAATTGGACTACTTGTTAACAGGTCATTGAGAATGATAAGCTTTTTCCAGCCAGAAGTGGATGGTTCTGGCATTATAGCTGTATTCAGAAATGGGCTTCAGGGGCAAATCTTCCTAGCAGGCAGAACATTTAGCAATGGTTTTCTAGAAAGAACTATGACTCTACTGGATAATATTTTGCCCAGATGATCAGGTGGAACATGAGTGACAAGAAAAGTCTGAGGACTTTCTTAATCAGACTATTGATATATACAACTGGGCAAGAGGCTGTCTCTATCCCAGGGATCGTCTGGGGTCCTGGCTAGGGTCAGCATGCCCATGGCAGACTGCACATAACACATGCATGCAGATTCTTCAGGAATAAAAATGTGTGCTACTCTGCTATGTAGGACAGTGACCAGTTGGGTGTTATGGCTGAAAGAAAAGGGAACACGGGCCGGGTGTTAGAAGAAGGGACTTTCCATATTCCAACTCTGAAATCATCATCATTTACAAAAAATAAGGAATACTGTCAGTGTGTATTGTCTATACATTTATATGCAAGAACAAAAAAAAAGAAAAAGATCCCTGCAATATAAGGATTTCACTCCTAATGATGTTGGCTCTTGAACCTCATCTTCCATCCAGTCCCTGTTGTCAGATGGGGTGGGAATATAGTTCTTTTCCTCTGCATGTGTGAATGGTGAGATGCAAGGGGTAGAAAGGTAAGATCTAGTGAGAAAGCAGCATGCAGCTCCATCTCAAGAAGCATGGGGCAGAGGGAGAGTCCCTCTATCCCCCATTTTCCTCTGGCCCAATATTCCTATATCAGGATGACTGGAATTACCACTGAAGTCCTGAAAATCACAGTCAGGGTCATGACATTAATTCTCCCCATTGATATTTAATATGGAATAGACATCCACTACCAGGTGGTTCCTAACACAGTGGGGCCAGAATATATTTGGACCCAGTGCATCTAACTTGCAGTACAGGTTCATTCCAGTCAATTCATTAATGTCACCTGACCCCATATTTTGTGTGACTGAATGTTTTGAGTCCCACTTATTACTCCTCTCTCCCCACCCCCTTGTAAATAGTGTATGATTATGGTTAAGTTTATTATTTAGCACACAGATTACAAAATAATAAGCCAGGGCTCTAACTCAATTAGGAAAAGAATGAACTGGACAGAGATAAATGCAGTAATGGATAGAACTTTGTATCCACACATTGAGAGGGTGGGGCATTTTTATTCCTATTCATCATAGTTGTATGATACGTGGGAGAATGTTATTCTCCTTCTTGTTGTGATTAAGCTTAGATATAAAAAGTGTATACATGGACGTTAGGACCCAAAAAGATGGAATGTTCACCTCTCTTGTTATCCTTTCTTGTATTGAAGAGGATTAAAAGCTAAATGCCATATTTCTCAGGCCCCTTTTGTGGTAGGTCCTGAAAGTGACTAGGTCCTGCCAATCCAATGCCACCACTTGAGAATGAAAAACACAGTGAGGCAGAGGTCATGTTTCTGAAATATCAATTGTTTCTGCTGACAAGCTGTATCAGGAAGGCATTTGATTTATCTTCTCAAAATTAGCAATGGACTAATATCTTGTGAACTTGGTGGGTCTAGAAAGGTAGGCTCCAGGAATTCCACTGGTTGGAGAAATCTTATTAACCTTGGCATGATTCTGGAGCTGGTAGAAATAGCAATTCACTTACTCAGGTCATTGAAAAAATATCCATTGAGCACCCATCACATGCAAGACACTCATCCTGATCCATGTATGGGGTGTAGCAATGAATACAGCATACCGTAATCCCTACCCTTGTGGAGCTTACATGCCAACAGTGGCTTCCTGGTTTAGTGGCTGAAAAGTCATTTCCTTAATAGTGCATTTTGGGGCAGGTAGTTCCTGACTGTAGGAAAAATAGTGATTCCTTTTTGGCCTGGCTTTGTGGTGTGACTTTGGGAGACATTTCTGAAAGCCCAACTGAAAGTCTTTCCTCGGTCTTCCCAGAGATTTATAAGTTAAATAACACCATATCCTAAATTCCTTCTTACTTAAACTATTTAGAGAGAATAATGCTTTCAGCAAATGCACGCTGACCAATAGCACCATTTTCTTGGAGTACTCATTCATTCCCACTTTGGCCACCTTGAAATTCCCACCCATTCTCTAATGTCTACCCAGCTGAAATGTCACCTATGTTTGATTTACTCATAAATTAATAAATAAATCATGAATTTTCTTATTACCAATGTTTTTAAGTACATTATACTTCTTTTCCATATAGATTTATTTGTATTTTAAACATTATGTATGAAATTATCATTGAATTTTAGGTTTAGGAATAACAACAGAAATTAAGTAGTCCAAATTCTTCTTCCAGATCAGGAATTTCAGGCCAGAATGATCTGGATTTTTGTTCTGTGTTTAGTGTTCTTTTGTTTAACTCTCTAATTACTACTAATAAATTAGCTTGACCTTGATCTAGTTTATAATTTCAGTGAAAACATATATTGTCCTTGAAGCTCCTAATAGCTTCCCATGCTTTGCAGGTGACAGGATAATTGGCAACTGAAGAGCTTCCATACTTCCCTCAAAAGTGCATTTATGGAGACTTGTAATGCAGAGGTGGGTGTTCTCCATTTAGAGCAAGTGCTTTTGTCAATAAATAGGTCATGGGCACTAGATAAACTGTCAAATATTTGAATCTAATTTCATAAATTATATATCATTCTCTCTTGCATGATAGTTTTCGCCTGTAAGGTGCAAAAATGATTCTAAAATATGAATGCATGCACCTTTATTTATAAAATTAGAGTGCAAACTAGTTAGGTCATCAACAACATATTGAAGGAACATATTGCACAGATGTGTCTTTTAGCACTTAAACTATTTTATCGTAAGCTTGTCATTCTCTCTCTGCCAGGAGACTGTGAAGCCCATGGTAGCAAGCCTCACATCTTCACGTTAGCTTTAATTCCTAACAAGGTGCTTGGCCTAGGTTATGTATGTGTATTCTCTTTGTTCATATAGGTTCTTGGGCAGAAATATGTAATTTGTAAGATAACAAGCTACTAAATGTTCTAAATTAAATGAAGTAAAACCAATTTCTTTCATCCTGTTAGACTAAGAGTTTATTTTTTTGTAGAAATTGATAGGTGCTTCCTACTAGTTCATGGATTGTTCATGAACTTTAACAAACCCTGGAGTCCTTTACAATCATTCAAAACAGGACAATTTTATTTTCTCTATGTTAATTCTTTGCAAAGCTGCTCAGTTCTCTTTCCAAAATTACTTCACACAGCGTGGAGTATCTAGAGTACAGGCATGTTAGCACTTTGAAATGACCCCAATTAACAAACTTGACAACTGCTTCAGCAAATATAGTCAAGAGTGGAAAAGGTTCGTTTTTAAGTGGTGCTTCTGAGAAGTGTGAACTCATAATGGAAAACATACTCACATAATCACTTATGAACAAACCATCTTGAAAATTAGTCCTACACAAGTTAGATATAAAACACTGTGTTTTTTTACAGAGCACACACATGTGAACTCTAAGGAGTGTAATATGATTCTGCTCCATGTTGGCAGTTGTGGTTGACAAGCAGGTGTTGTGAATGAAGACCAATGAATATGACATACAGTTGTTCAGGAACAGCTTCAAATGAAGCTTGGTGACAATGATTCCTCCATGCTTAGAACAGTAACAGTGAGCTGTAAGGACATTTCTTGAGCTACATTCAAAGACATTGCAAACTTAAGCGACATAATGAAAAACAGGAATCAAATTTAGGACTTGGATACTTAGCTCACTCAATCATTTGGTTATATTTTTTTAGTGAGTTAAGAGTAGATAATAGGGCATTTGGGGATTAATATTATGTATCTGAGGGGATAGTACAACATTTTACATCTCAGACTGACAAAAGCAAAAAGTCACAAATCTTTTTTCTTTTTATGTCCACAAGAAGCTCAACTTGATTACAAATACATGTTCACCGTAAATCACAGACTCCCTATCTAACTCTCATGATGGTGAACTAGGTACTATAAGCAATTAGTGTTAACTTGTGTTAACAATTAGTGTGAACTTGATTCATTAATGTGGAGAATATTCACGATTTTCCACCGTGAAAGAAACTGCTTCTGTCATCGCTTTAACAGAACTCTGCTGGAAATCAAACACAATTTTATTCTAGGGAATGATTACTGTGTCTTGTTTAATTCTCCCCTAACAAATGTCAGCACTAATGTATTACAGATTATTCAGTCAATTTGATGGTTCCAGGTGAAAGAAAGGAACACAAATCTCTTCTTTTAGTGTAAAAAGGGTCAGCCGAATGACTTCCCCTGCAGGAGCCGAGATGAGGCTTGACATGAATCAATCAAGAAGGCTCAATTTTACAGTTATAGTGCCTAATGCCTAAACATGAGCGTACGGGTGGAAATTAGCACCCGATTATGAGCATACATGATCTTCCCCTGGAAGACAATAATATTGGCATTAAGCTTCTCAAGAGGGAAGATGCTTCTGGTTTTTAATATGTCTTAAATTATGTCAGGAAAAACACTGGAACATCACACAAAAGCCACAGTCAGTGTCTATTGCTATCTCATAAAGCTGGAGATCTTTACAACAATATTGACACAGGAGCAGGCAAGCAAATGTCAGCCAATATAACATATGAAATACTTAACGTAACCAATTTTCAGCTGTCAATCAGCAGGGAATAATGACTGATGCAAGGAATCAATACTCCACAATTGAATTCCAGCTCACAAACTTGTTTCGTTCTGTGCTATAAAAGACTGTCAAATGTCACACCCCAAGAGATGCAACAGGATTCCAAAGATTTATTTATTTCAAGCTCTGAAGTCTATTAGCAATGGTGCTCCTTTGCTATTGGAAATAGAGCTTCGATGACATTAAATTTTCAGAAATGACAACTAGCTTTTCTGACAAATTAATGATAGGACTCACTTCGTCCCATATTTATTTATTTTTTTTGCCTACATGAAGTACAATTATACTCAACCAATTCTCGGGATTGCAGAAAGCAAATATTTGACATAATTTGTCAAGTAAACTGCTTACAGAGCCAACTATTCTTAAACAAGTTGTCCTATACATGGTAAATATATGGAAATTGCATAGGACAAACCCTGAGCTTACGTTAAGTCCAAACCTTAACACTATGCAAATACTTGTTAGCAAATTGAATCTATAAAATTTTGTTTTCTTCAAATAATAATACTAAAGTCTACTGCATGATGAACTGTAAAAACAATATTAAATTTCTGTGAAAAAGTCTGTTATCCAGAATGCAATAACTTACATTATTCCTACCAGTAATTTTAGAGTTGTCTAAACCTATTTTTAAAGCCATTTTATTATTCATCAAGCATTTTTTTAAAATGTAACTTTGATGAGATATAGTAACTAGAGAGATTTTTTTTATAAATGAGGAGAAAAAGAAGAGAGAATATTGCTATCTTTCCCTCCTTAGGTATTCCCGCAGGAAATTTTCAGCTCTATTATTTTATATCTTGCTAAATATTCATCCTAAATCAAAGAAAAAAAAGGTAAAGTATTAGTTTTATGAAAGAAAAAAAATAGGTCAATGGTGATTTAAGAAGCATTCTTTTTCCCTTTGGGTCAGAAAAATGTAAGTCACGTATTCTTCTAAGGCAATGAAGTTACAAACCAGTTATTCCTCAAAAATCAGTTATACATAGCAGACATGTAGGAGTTTTCCAGTCATTGCCAATAGCTGTGTTGACAGGGCAAAGTCAAAGCCTGCTACTCTTTGGACAGGAGCTCACATAGTCATAGACTAAAGGAGCACAATTATCACCAGCACTCTTATTTGGTAAAGCACTTGCCTGTAGCCGTTTCTAGGCACTTTTTACACAGTGGCAACATGGTGGGACCATATATTGAAGAACTCGAAACTACCAGGGCTGATGCCTAGGGTAGATTTTATGACCTCATGACAACACCCAGTATAAAGTTGATCTAACTTACTATTAAATGTTTAAAAAAGAAATTATTATTTTCAGATGTATTTGGCATAAAAATGATAAAACCCAAGTAAAGCATGTTGAGAATATGTTTGCTTATGAACAGGCCAGCAAAATGTCTACCTTGTTTCTAAATTGGGATATAATATAGTTAAAGCAGAGTTACTCATGTGGTGGAGTGGGCTGATTAAACCCAGAGAGAACATCTTGGGCAGAACTGTGGTATCCTTCATTTGTTCTTCACTGAAAATGATAACATTGAACTGTAAAAGCTGAGACTGAAAAGCCACTAGTGTGCTGTCTAATTTCAACTGCAGAAGCTGCTGTGCTCTCTTGGTGACTTTATGAGGGAATAAGATTATAGGTCACAAGAGCTTCTTTATTTCCCACCTGTAGCTTCTAACAACATTTTATTAAGGATTTTTCCATCTTCTTTCTCTGACCTAGAGGGGTTGAAATCCTAATAGCTGTTACAGGTCCTTGACCAAAATGGTGTTAACATAGATTAGTGATTCTGAAATGAAATATCATTTTATCAGAGCTCTAGTTATGGATGGCTACTAATATTTTATAGTACTAATAAAACAAGCATGATATATCATTATGAAAATAGAAAGGAGACCTTAATATTGTTAAACACTTAGCCCTTCATTTCGCTTCATAGAAAATCGCACCAAGTCATTGTTATTGAAAGGTTTAATGTTAATTTGTAAAACAAACATGTTGGAACCTAGTCCATAAATACCTTTTTGACATGTGGTTGCTTCCCGGCTTGATTAGATGATTTTTTAAAAATTGCTCACTCACTGACTAAATCTCCAAAATGAAAACTGGGGGAAGAAGGGAGGGAGAATTTTAAGTGCATATATAGTGTACACTCTTATTGCAGGTGAGAAATTCTTCTTTCTAAGAATTGTTTTTGAGACGAGATGTATGATTTGTTGTCTGGATAGTTTTGAAGAGTAATGAGATGATATTTGTGGGGCACTTGGAGAACAAGGAAAGGTGCTAAGTACCCAGTACTATCAATGGTTTTCACTCAGAGATATACTTTAACTGAATAAATGTAAACACAATAGAACAAGAACTACCCTGTTCACTACTATGATAGACTAAAAACTGGAGGCAACACACGGGTCATTGGAATGGCTGCAGTTTATATTTTCCTAAAATCACTTTATGCCAAATCCAATGGCTCTTCTTCTTCTTTAATAAACTGAATTTATTTTTTTCAGACATTATTGCATTAATCCTAAATCAATTTAGTCCCAGTTATAGTCAAGTTAGACTATCTAAAGGTTTTTATGGCTCTTAAGTTTAATTCCTAAAATTGATGACTCAAACTTTTACTACCATTAGGCAAATCTATTGTAGAGTCCACTTTATTTTTTGCTGTTAGTAAAATTTGAAAAAAACAACAACACAAACTTCCATTTGTTCTGTAGTCAGATGGAGGATTTGAGAACACTTTGAAAATAATTGTGTTTATATGAAACAGATCAAAAAGAGTCAATCTGGTGTTTTCAGCTGCCTTAATGACAAAAATCAGATACTCTGCACAGCTAATTCAATCAATAGCGGAGAAATCGGTTGATATGACAAAGAGTGATTGGAAAGAAAACCAGTGGATTCAGTACAGCTTTGGCCTACTTATCTAAAAACCAAATATTTAATGCGTTATTTACATTGAGGTATTTCTGTACTCTTCATTTTTCCTTATGAATGTAAATATAAGTCTAGCAGAGAAACAAACAGCCTTTGCGTAGGCTGTCTTTGATCATTTAAATGGATCATATGGAGAAACTACCAAAGTTTTGCAAAAAATATAGCTTTTTAAAATGTGGGTTATGTGTTAATAGATTCATTAGGTGAAAAGGGTAAGAAATAATGACAGTATGTTTATATGTCAAACGTATGTATTTAACCTAAAGAAGGTGAGTATTCAAAACTTAAGTTTATTTTATTTTATATCCTGTCTCTGGGCTCCCTTTAGTGTCATATATATTCATATATATATATATGTATATATATGTATATATGTATATATATTTGTATATATATTTGTATATATACAAATATTTGCATATATACACAAATATTTGTATATATGTATGTATATATGTATGTATTTGTATATATATATACACAAATCCTTTAGTGTCCCGTATATATATATATATATTTGTGTATATATATATTTGTGTATATATATGTATATATATATAAAATATGTGTATATATATACACATATTTGTATATATGTATGTATATATTGTATATATGTATGTATTTGTATGATATGTATTTGTATGATATATATATATATATATATATATATAAATATATATATACAAATCCTTATAGGGAAATCCAAATATTACAGTCTGTGCCATCTTTTAAGAGTTTAACAGGATTGAAACACCAATATCAAACTGGATATACCCAGTGTTATGAGTTGAATTGTGTCCCATCTAAAAGATGTTAAAGTCATAACCCTTAGTTCTGGTGATCGTGACTTTTTTTGGAAATAGGGTTTTTTCAGATCATCAAGTTAAAATAAGGTCATTAGGGTGGGTCTAATCCGATAAGTTTTTTATAAAAAGAAGAAATTTGAACACAGAGAGGTACACAAACAGAATAC
Organism: Rhinolophus sinicus; assembly: GCF_036562045.2. Lineage (NCBI taxonomy): Eukaryota > Metazoa > Chordata > Mammalia > Chiroptera > Rhinolophidae > Rhinolophus > Rhinolophus sinicus. Next base: position 27,433,257 of record NC_133752.1, read on the forward strand.
CTTGTGAATATGAAGGCAGAGATCAGGGTGATGTGTCTATGTCCCAAGGAAAACCAAAGATTCCCAGCAAACCACTAGAAGTTAGAAAGAAGCATGGAGCAAATCCTTCTTCATAGCCCTCAGAAGGCATCAACCCTGCCAACACCTTGATCGCAGACTTCTATCCCCAGAACAGTGAGACAACAAATATCTGTTGTTTATGCCACCCAGTTTGTGCTACTTTGTTATGGCAGCCTTAGCAACGTAACACACCCAGTAATATAGACCAATATATACTATTGAACTTAGTTTTTAGACTTTGATTTATAATAAGAAAACAAAATGAAATCATCTGAGGAGCTTCAAGTATCCTATAAGTCACATCTTTTTCTTCAACATGTGTCTGGGTGATGGGGTAGAACCAGTTGTGCTTGAGAATCTGACACACAGGGTATAACTCCCACAACTTCCAGAACATTCTAGGCCTTGCATTGAGTAGGATTATACATCTTCTTAGGAACTATTATACTGGTATTCTTTAAGGAAGAGAGGGAAAAGTTTCTCCCTTGAGAGTTGACATTGGAAATACATTTCTTTCTTAGCTGCTTTATCAATAAAGTCAAAATAAAACAAAGATCCCCACCAAAATGTAGTGGCAAATCTAAATGAGTCAGCTAGCCATCATGAGGTAGATATAACCCCTTTACTTAGCACACTCTTCAAGGAAACCGAGTCATCTGAGTCAGAAATACTTTAGAAGACAATAGAGCTAAATGATCCTGTGTTTGTACCTATGAAAACAAGCCTGCAAGTATTCAACCATTAAATACACCTTGCCAATGCCTTGATTGAATTGATTTATTCCTCCCCCAAAAGTATTTCCCTTTCTACACTAAATATACAACTTAAAATTAAACTGCCGGAAAAGAAAAATATACAGTGACATCTCCAGATAAAAGAAATATTTTCTCATAGGTTAATATTTTTTCAGCCTTATTATAGAAACATTATATAAACACAAATCTATTTAATTTAGCAATTTCTCTCATATTTGATTATTATTTTGAGATCAGACCTCCCAATGGATTTGTACATCATTAAGTACTAGGGAAAATGTGAAGTCTACTGTTACTTAAATAAAATACTACAACATCTCTCTTTCTCTGTATTTATTCCTAAGTAGCCCCTCATAGGTGCGAAACCTCAGGGCAGCACAATAAACTCAGAAAAAACAGTGAAGTCAGTGAAAGATCAGCACATTCAGCCTTCTAGTTGGTAGTCTGATATAATTATTCTGAAAAACCAACTTCCTGTCCATGTACTTAGCGTGATGCATATATTCATTTAAAAATGTTATTTTCAAAATCTCTTTGTAATGCCAAAAGTACCATTTGTAGCCTATTCTCTTTATTAAAAGATAATACTAAAAGGTTATGTAAAGGCAAAAGATTCAATTGTGTAAAGTAAAAATAAAATAAGGACCTTTTACAATGAATGCTCACCTGCACTTTATAAAACTAAAATGAGTTTATTTTGCTAAGTCAAGCAGTAAAAAGAAGGAAATACTTCTTTCTTATAGCCATGTACCTCTAAAACCACTGTCCAGGAATTTTTTAGCACTAATATTTTTAGTCTGCAGAGACCAAAAGTATGCAGATAAAGTTAGTCCCAGCAAAGATTCCACGATATAACCAAGCTTAAAAGTTTTGGGGAATCACTCATCCAAGGACTGTTACTGGTGGGGAATTCATTTCTTTGGTCTTCCAAAACAAAAAATGATGTACAAATATAAAGGTAAAATTGAGGATTTTAAAGATTATTGTCAATACAGTCAACATGTTCTTCTTTTCTCTTTCCCAAAAATACAAACCACTTTCCTAGGTGGCACCCAGCCTAGGTGTCCACCCCCAAGTCAACATGGACACATACAGTTGGTACTTAACATGAATATATATATATAATATGATGCCCCAAAATGTATACAAGTGGACACTTTGGCCAATGTTGCTCAAGCAATAATTCGCCGTAACCAGAAGTGTCTGGATGCTGATGGTAACCACTTTGAGCACCTCTTGTAATTGCAGAAGTCAAACGTGACTTGTAGTCATCTTTTGTTATCTGTATATGTTGAGTATTACAATTTGAATACAGTTTTCCTTTATTAAAATGTGTATGAGGGTGCCAAAAAATGTATACACATTTTAAGAAAGGAAAACTGTATTAAAATTGTAATACTCAATATATACCAAACACAAAAGATGAATACAAATCATATATATATATATATATATATATATATATATATATATATATATATTTATTTATTTTTCCCCCCTTGCTCCTGCAAGAAAAGATGTGAGAAGTAAAACACATCCAGGTATTATAACTGTGACTAGATAGCCAGATAGCCAAAAGAGTTTATATATAGGCATCCTTAATTTAGAACTAAATGCAGAATTTATGTTTAATTTTGTTTCTCCTTTTAAGGAAGTGTAATGCTATGGTTCCCATGTGTCACTTTGGAGGCCGGGGCTGGTTTTGAGCTATTCTTCACAAGTTCAGGACAAAATGAGAAAAAAATAAGACAAAATTGTTATGTGTGTGAAGGTAAAGTTGTCAACTACCTTGTTTTGTGAACATAAAGTTTTTAGTTCAAAAGCTTGTCCTTCCTAATATTTTTGTGATAGAGGGACTCTCTTTTATAAAACAATGGCTATGTAGGATAATTTTTTTAGAAGGTAATATACTTACTCGACAAAATAACAAGTTAGCAAACCTACATTATCTTGGTTCTCCCCATTCCCACTTAAAAAAAAAAAAGTACTGACCTCTGAAATTCAAAAGTCTAAAACCCTTCGGTTTTAAATATCTTTACAAGACTTTTAGACAGCCAAGAAAGTAAGGTGCATCATATGATGATATGTATGATTAGAAAAATGTATCATTATCTGGAATACATTAATATGAGAATTATAAATGGTATTTGTATTCTCTGTAATATTCCTAAAGAGGACTATTTTATTATTTGTTTTTTTTTAAATTTTCAAAAATGTATTGGGGTGACATTTGTTAATAAAATTATATAGATTGCAAGGGCATAATTCTGTAATATATCACCTGTATATTGCCTTGTGTGTTTGCCACCCAAAGTCAAATCTTTTTCCGTCACCATATATTTGACACCCTTTAACCTTTTTACCTCCTCTGACACCCCTTTCCCTCTGGTCACCACTATACTATCATTTTCCGTGTCCATGAGTTTTTGTTTGTTTGTGTTATTCATTTGTTGCTTTCAGTTTTATATTAAAATGAATATATTTGGTAAGTGTTATGTAAATTGAGTGCCTCTTTTTTTATAAGTGAGTTGTGATTGCTTTTAATCACATATAATCTGTTTGATAAAAAAATATTTCTTTAAAAACATGTTAGATAAAAAGATTATTTTGTGATAAAATATAAATGCTGTGTTGTAAATTAATCAGAAATTATTTCCAAAAAACCAAACCAACCCTAACAGTTCATCAGTGTCATTTGACCACTGTCAGCTGAAGAGCCCAAATCAAAGACCTTAGAGTAGCTCACAAGTATTTGCCAAACATCAAGATGCTCTTTTTGCAATCAGACATTTCAGAATGAGGAGGCATACCAATTTTTATGACAACTCTGTTTTTGGTAAAGGAAAAGAAGCTTTTGTGGCTTGTAGAAAAATTCTACCTTTTAGATGCTGAACATGTGCCTATTGATTTGAACAACTCTAATTTTGTTGTGCATCCCAATTTCAAGTATTTTTTCACGTTGTTTTCAGGCAGTAGGTTGCCATATATTACATGAAGATTTGTATAACAATATGGATGTTTTCATAGAAAAAAAACTGAGAGTTACAGCTCTCTGGCTAATTATGTTGGTGACCCACATATATACAGAGGAGTTGCCAATGTCCACCACTATAGTAGACAAAGCAGAGTCCTTACTGGTCTCTGAATGACAACTGTATAAGACCACATTTCTTGAAATTTATATTAACTCTGGGTTTGTTTGCCCCTGTTCATATAGACTTGGATGTATAGTCCGGCTGCCACCTAGGAAAATGGTTATTGGGAAAGAGCAAAGAACTTGTTTACCATATTGATGATAATCTTTAAAATCTCTCCATTTTACTTTTATGTATTACTTTTATTTTGAGAGACCAAAGGAATAAATTCCCCACCAATGACAGTCCTTGGATGGATTATGCCCCAAAACTTCTGAAATTGTTTTTTTCTATAAACTTTCAGATGATATTGATTTATACTTGTATTTACTTTGGAGTAAAAACATAATAGACAATTTCTCTGATTTCTGTAGTCAATAAAAAACATGAGTATACTTTTTCTCTCATCTTTTTGCATAGTTTCTTTCTCCTATTGAAGGAGAAATAAAAAGCAAAATAGATGTATTTTGCAGTTTTCCCTTTTAGTTTTTTCTGTAGTATGCTTTCAGAAATAAAGTAATAGAAATGTGTGAGATGTGTCGGTTACATATGCATATTGTCCTAATATAAAGTGCAATAAGAGTTAATATTTAAAATAAAATGATAATAAGATATGTTTATTAGATAGCTAACATGTCAACACTTTTCTTTCTAAAATTTCAAGATAAATTCCTTTAGCAGCATAAAAATGATGTGATTTTTTTCCTCACTTGAATTTTAAAATAATATATAAATTAGTACAAAATTAATTAAAATCCTTGAAACATAGGAATTGTAGCATCACATATAGAGCCCAGTATCCTAACAAATTTGTGGTATTAAAAATTTCCTTTTTTGTCTTAAGCAGAGCTTTGGCCAAACTGTTTCATAAAATCCTGAGTGACAAGACAGATTTTCAACAGGACAGATATCAAATCATCTTACTTTTGTGGGTTTCATTCAAGATCTTAACATTGTTCATTCAATGTGGCAATAAAGAACAGACTCATTTGTTCATTGGACAAACTTTTTTATCTTTAATATTCAACTCATAAAACTTATCACGAGATGATAGGGTTTTGACAAATTGATTAGAACTAAAATATTTTAAGTTGGAGTTGGAAAAACTCTGTCCAACATGCATGTATTATTGGGCCAAAAGTATTTCAGACTCTAATAGTTATGTGAATCCAGTTCAATAAAGTGATGCTGAAACTTTTCTTACTTCTCTGATAACATAATAGATGTGAGATGATGCTAATAGAAATACTTTATCACATATCTTATCATATCATTGGTCTTTCAAAGAATAATTTACTGGATCTGTGAGATAAAAAAATGGCAGTGATACTTAGCACTCTTCAAGAGTATTTCAATCCAAAAAGAAAAGGCACTTTATAAACTCTGAAGCTCATTAACCTTCACAAAATACTGCTGAGTTAAGTGGCAAATGTTACTCTTCTCAGTTTATAGATGAGTGAACTGAAGCACAGAGAGGTTAACTGATTTTTCCAATTCACAAAACAAGTCACGGCATAAAGAGAGGTCATACTGAATTCTTGACTATTTGTTCACATGGGGCTCTACTCTCTAGACACACAATTTTTACATAAGCATCTATTGATTGTAATTTACTGGATAACACCATTTAGAATTTGCTCAAATAATTTGCTCATGACACAATTATACACTCTCTAAAATGACAAAATTGCCTGATTCACCCAAATACTGAAATAGTTTAGATCATTACAAGTGAAAAATTGAAGAAAAAAAATTCAGGCTGCTTTATACTAGTGAAGCTATAAAAAAATAGTGAATATTTTTGAAGGAATTAATAGTTTGTTTTCACCAGTAAGTGAGATAAACACCACCTTAAAGATCTTCTATGAGGAAGTTTTCAAATATATGGGGAGAAAGTTATATGCATTTTTATTTATCTTCTCTAACTCAAAACCAAAAAGATCTGATTTTTTTTTTTTGCAATTAGGGAGGTAAAAGAGCAGGAATATAAGTCTACTTAAAAAATATTTGCTATGATATTGTTAAATTTATGTAATAGGTGTAAGGTTTTTTATTTTATATATATAAAATATTGTTAAATGTATGTAATAGGTGTAAAGGTTTTTATTTTATATATACATATAAAATAAATATATATATAGAGAGAGTCTATGTAATAAAATATTAAATATTAAAATAAAGTATTTTATTCATTCCTGAAACACATAAAAGTAATTATTCAATTGATCCTTGGATGATTTTAAAAAAAAATTGAAATATGTGTTCCAGGCTACAGTTAGTTTCAACAAAGGCATACTTATGGGAGTTTACATATGAGATTGTACTGTCTCTTAAAATTTTCCTACTATTTATTTATTTCCCCTTCTAATCAAAAGAAACAATTACCAGCATTGTAAACAGTCACGAACTGAAAGCAGATCGGTGTAAAGGGTCAAATTGATTGTGTTACCATATCCCACGATATGCTCTGTGGCTAGGGACAAATAGAAAATACTCAGCCTTTAGACTCTAACACTACTGGGATCTAGATTCAAGGATCATGATATTGCAAGATTTCTGTCTTTAGTTACCAGCTTATGGAATCTGGATGAATGCAAATAGAGAGAAAGCGTACAAACATTTAGAATTTTGTGTTGTCTGAGAAATCCCACTTTGATTTCCTTTCCAAACTTATATCCCTGCCCCAAACTCCATGTGTTTTGGGTGGGGCTGTCTCAATTCTTGGCCTTCAGTTCAGATGCCTGATTGACCCAGAACTGGTCAATCAAATTTTCACGTCACCTTTATCACAGGGATGGGACATATGACACATAAGAGACTGTACTTTGAGAGGTAAAACCTCTTTTTCTGCTGTGGCTGATGCATTAGAAGAACTGAAGTTTACAGTTTCTGGATGCCACTCAGAAAAAAAAAATTGCTTGAAATGAAATCAACATAGGAAAATAGAAATGAGAGATTAAAAAATGGAAAAAGATCAAGAACTGAACATATTGTCAGAATTCTTGAATTATCTAGACATGAAAACAATTCTATTCATGAACTTTTCTGTTATAGGAAATAATATATTTCCTTTTTCACGTATGCCAATTTGGGATTCTATCTCCAGTAATAGAAATACAGTGATTACCACATAAATAGGATTAAATTGAATTAAATTGAGATTGTTTCCATTGCCACAATTCAGCAGATGAAAAAGATTCATCGATTTGATTAAAGATCTATCTGACAAAAAATAACTACAGCATAGATTGTAGTTTGGGATGATTAGCATCCTCTGATATAATTATTTCCAATTCCTGCTATTATGTTTAAGAGGCACCAAAATTAGTGAACTCAAAATAATACTGAAAATTAGCACTGAATTTTATTCCAGTGTCAGCATCTGGGAAAAATTTCCACTTACAGTACTGGATTGAAAAATCCCAATCATGATGCAATATAGGATAAAAACAAACCTTACCTGAAAGTAAAGAGAAATATTTATTTCCCAGTATTTATTCCTATTTTCCCAAAACCAAACAAGCTCTAAACCAACTTGAAAACCTCAGAGACATCATGACTGCATGATAACTCTGTTGCTCTCTTTTCCTTATTCTTCAACCCCACACATCCTTGTTAGTGTATTCTCTGTGAATAAATGTTCTATAGTCAGAAAGGAAGGTAAAATACTGGGGATTTGTTTTTAATCTGAGTTCTAGGAAGTAGAGCGAGAGAAACTCTCATCTCAGGGCATCACAACGTCACAAGGTATGTGCCTACCAAGGCCAGATTTGGAATAGGAGCTGTGTACATGTATTTCTGCTTATCTTTCAGCTTCAGATCTAAAAAGGTTAAACATAGAGAATGAACATCAATAAGTCTCCATACTCTACTAACACATTTATGTGGATTTGGATTTGGTATTTTCTGAGGCTTGGACTCATTTCTTTAAAAAGAGTTCACTTAGTTTTAGAATAACTAAAAAAGAAATAATGCAACATAAAAAAATTATTGAAACATACCCAGTCAGAATAAGGCATTGTCAACTAATTATAAGACTCAGAGGAGGATAGGGCTCACAAAATGAAATGACACAGGGATTGGAGGAATATTATATGAACAAATTTGTTCTGCTCAGAATAAAACAAAAATCTGTGGTTCTCTGAAATGGAAAGAAAAAACTAAAGTATAAAAAAGAGTTTTCTGAAATTATGTAGGATTATGTGGAAACTAAAATTTTCATAGCAAAATAGAAATATTATTGAAGCATTATAGAATAAGATTTCTGCTTTTTCCAGTTCTGGCTGACCGACCGTCTTTCAATCATAAAAAATTTTAAGAAAGACCTACTAAATAATAGATAGTGGAAGAAAAGGGAGAAGAAGGAGTTAAGACAAATATGAGAGGAAGATGACATCTTTATGTTGTATATAAACCAAGACTTCTACTAGTTGGAAGGCTAGATGGTGACAAGAGATGGGAGGGATGATGACAGGCTAGTATTGTCTCGAATTATAGAATTCACACATGATATTGGTAAACAGATAACAATGTCTGAAATATTCTTTAAAAATAAAATATCACTAGTAGAATTTCTAAAAATTAAAAGCATATTTATCAAAGCACTAAAGATTTAAAAAGGTAGGAAAACAAACAAGTCAAAAACAAACAAAAAAGCAAGAAATCATTAAAATGAAATTTAAATGACATCAGAACACTATAGTATACAAGAAAAGCAGAATGTGAAAATACATATACAGTATAGGCTCAATTGCTAAAGTCAAGAAGAAATAACTAAAATGTAGGTGGTGGTTATCTTTGGTAGTGGAATTCCAAAATTGCTTTTTTTTCTTTATAATTGTCTTGGTTTTATACATGGAGCATAAAATTATTTTTATAATAGAAAGAATAAGCTTTTCTTTTAAAAAGAGAAGAAATAAATGTGACTGCCAATGTAGACTAATTCTACATTGTACGGCAGAGAAACTAAGAGGAGTAAATTTGAGAGATTAAGGGTTTGAGGTAAGACTTTAGAAGTATATAAAAAGATACACAAATTTGTGGAGCAAGAAAGAGGTTAGCTTATATTTACAGCTGTGTTCTTCTCAATTTAAAGACTACTTCCGGGAGCACAATTTAAGTGAAAAGAAGCATGATCAGCCCTAATAAAATAATGGACTTTATGAAGTCTGTCTTCTACTTGCATCAATTCCTTTTGTTTTTTGTTCTTATGTTATATACTGTATACTTGGGCACTCAATGGCCAAAAGCCCATGAGAGACCTGAAGCCTCAAAGAATAACACAGATCCCTAACTGCACTATAAGTAAAAATGATGTTAAAATATGAAATGAGGAGATCAATTTCAAGAAGTATTGGATGTTTCCAACTCTAACTTCTTCTGAAAATAACATATGTTGAATTATTAGAAAATAAAAATTCCCATCGTTGCTTTGCCAGTGCCTTGACAATGGTTTAATAATAAAAACTACAATAGTTTCATGTTCTTTCCACAGCCAAAGTCTTTCTTATATGATTCATTTATCAGCACTAAGATTTAAGGAACCGATTAAATGTTTCAACCAGGCCATACTGGAAGTAATGTCAGTTAACAATGCTCAATGTCTTAAATTAGATTAATTTGCATCATCTGGCAGGAGGGGAATAATCTTGCAGAAACTAAAGCTTCCTCATCGTGACTGTGTTTTGGCCTAAAGCTTATGAGTCACACCAGGCAAGTAGTTCTCCCTGCCCCCTTTCCCTTTCTTTGTTCTTATGAAGCCAGTGAAGTTTATGGATTCCTTCTGAAAAAAAAAATTATCAAAGTCGTTCCAAAGATGGCTATACAGGGGTTAGTGTTTGGGGGCTGGCATAAAATAGCTATTGGTACTATTTGTTCCACAGGACTCCTTCTGATTTTCATCTCAGGCTGAATGATTTAAAACTCTTTTATGCTGCTCAAACTGTTTGTTGTGCATGTTCAATCAACATTCATGTGTTCTCCTAAGTATGGGACCATGTGCAATTTATTTAATCTTTGTAAAATATAGGAATTAGAATATATTTATTAGTTTGTTCATTTAATCTTTCCACAAACTTTTATTTAGTGCCACGTATGGATCAGGCATTTGCTAAGAGTTGAGGATATAAATATGAATAAAACAAATTTCTACCCTCCTGGAATTTATGGTCCAGAGGTGCAAGATTTCAAAAATGTTTATATCCCACCACTTATGACTATATTAGCTTTTCAACAAATTAGTTAAAGGGTGTGGAGGGAGAAGTTGGAAGGGTAGGGGAGATACCTAATAGAATTTGCCACAAATGTCACATTTTTTTTTGTCAGTCCTTAATATCTCTGAGAATTAGACAAGTAAATCCTGGCCAAAAGAGAGCTCTGTCTGCCTGCAGGGGTCAGTCTCTCCTTGAAAATCCTTTCTTAAATCACCTAAACCCACTTCTAAGGCTCTCACACTTGCAGGTAGGAACAAGCCTTCAAGAATTTTACTTGCATAGAGAAACCAGTTCTAAGTTTTCTTTCAAACGTGAACTGAATCGCAAGCAAGTCTTTTCCTTTGATTGAGATAGAGGGGCTTGTGAGGGTGCATGTGATTTGTACTTTTACATTCACTTTCATACGTCTTTGAAACCTAGACAAAGATTTTTGCCTTAGGCCACTAAGGGAGTGAATATCACAAAAGGGATTAGCATGTTGTACTTCATAGCATCAAATCTTGTATTGGGGTATTAAATCATACTTTTAATTCAAATAATTTCACTATGTCCAATTCAAGTCAGAATCATGAAGGCACATGACTGAAGAGAGAAAAAAGATTGGCTTTGATTTGAAGTTGAATCAATCTAGTGGTATAACTTATTTGAAAGACAAACTCAAATTTGCACATTCAACATGCCATTATTCTAGCCCTACTACTAGGAGAAGCCTCCTTAGCCACAGGCCCATGTCACTTAAGAACCATCTGCTGATTGGGAAACCCCTCCTTTATTCTACCCGTTCCTGAAAACTCATTGAGCAATTAACGAAATGAAAGCATTCTCTTTCTGGAATTTTTACTTTAGAATTGGGAAATTTAATTTACAAAGCTATCTGAAACTAATTAAAATGAGTAGTCACTACAGCTTTGAAATGGATTACGTTTGAGAAAAATCACACTTTAGATTGTCAAAAGAAGGTTTATATCCTGGTTTTGAACAAGCATCTTCCTCCATTGCAAATGCTTTCTCTGTTCATCCAATTGATGGTCATTCAAATTAATGGAATTGAAACCTGAAGCCACACAGGGAAGATGATTGATCCTTGAAGGTTAGTTTCATACATAGATACTTTACATCATAGTATTTCTGAAAGGATTCTTATTCCTTAATTCCATTATCTTCTCATTTCCTTTGCTTCTTACAACTATTTCTTTTGTATAATATACAACCAAGAAAGTGCTGTTTTAGATTATTTAAGTTAGTGAATAAATATAAAATATTTTTTAGCTCACCAAATATTTATTTGTATTGAACATTTTCACCAAGACTCTCTGTAGTTAATTTCATGTTAGTGTTCAATCTAATAACACCTTTGTCATAATTGAGGAAGTATAGCTATAATTATGCCAACTTTCAAACAAATTCTTATATGCCTGAATCCTAGAATATTTTAAGGCAGCATTTTCAAGTTTAATTAGGAATTTAAATTTCACCCCATTTAGATACTTCTATGGAGTTTATTTTCTTCCAGTGATCAACTTGAATTAATTTGTTTAGTCTAATTATAATAAAATAGGTCTACTAACATTTATCATCTTTAGTTAGAGAGTGGATAACTGGAAGTGTTCATAATATGCCTGTTTCTATATGAGTACTCAATTTTTTTTAAATCAGTCAATTAACTACTGTATGAAATAAAGTTTCAAAAAGTAATACAAATTGAAGGAATTTGATGTTTCAAATGTAAGTATCATTAATTAAGCTACTGCTTGGTCATTAAATGTAGTGGTAATCTAAACAAAACATTTGTTTCCATGAATTTGAATAGGAATAAATGATAAAAAATTAAATGAATTTCAAAACTGTAAGAAAATGATCAGAGACAGCACATTATATTATCTTATAAGAACAACAACCAGAAATCAGAATAGTGCTAATAACATTTTGGAAACATTTGCTATGATTCATCTATTTAGATCATGCCACAATGTGTATACAGTTTAAAGGAAAAATAAATGCATATCATATAGCTATATGCGTGAAATAGAATATTGTGCTAAGAAATAAAGAACATTCAGAGAGCATGGATAATTACAGAATACATAGCATTTTATATAATAAGTATTGAAGAAAAAAATGTGAACTATATCAGGAAGATATTTAAAGCTCAAATCTATTTTGAATGCACAGAAATGGGCCTACACATCAATACCTAAATTTTGTTTTTTGGCAGTGTGTTGCTCCCATAAATAACATTGATAGTTGACTTACCTAATTTATGGGTTAACCTGGGTCATTCTCATTAATTTACCCAAAGCTTTAAAGCTATTAGCAGTGCTTCCCTTTGATCACTTCTTAAGTTTGCCTCAGGATTCTTTTCAGAAAACTGTTGGTTTACCTCTCCCATTTTTTAATGATATAATCGTCAATCTTTCACTCACATTGTGTGTTCTTTAGGTGTTGATCTGTGTCCCACTAAATCACTTCAATTTTTCTTAGTGGGTCAAGATTAAGAGTTTTTAACTTGGACACACACTTAGATACTTTTTAAATGTAATTTCTTTTGCCTTCTATGCCAAGGGCAAGATGGAGCAAATGACAGCCTTAGCAATTAATATTTTTTTAACTTTGGAAATCACTGTTAGGAGAAATGGGGAAAGAATGATAACTGCTTGGGGCAGAACCCATAAGAAGCCAAACACCTATATCAGCTTAATTTAAAAAAGAAAGAAGGAAGGAAGGAAGGAAGGAAGGAAGGAAGGAAGGAAGGAAGGAAGGAAGGAAGGAAGGAAGGAAGGAAAAGAAAGAAAGAAAGAAAGAAAGAAAGAAAGAAAGAAAGAAAGAAAGAAAGAAAGAAAGAGAAAGAAAGAAAAGAAGAGGAAGCAATCTCACATATCCCACAGATCATGCTATCAGATCGAGAAGACTGGCTAATTTTAAAGTGTTCCTGACTCAGAGGAGGGCACAGTGAGTGATTTCACTGGTCAACAAAACATGTGCTCCAGTGCTGGGAAAATTATACTTATTTCACACACACTGAGCCTGATGATATTTATTCTACGCTATTTTTCAACCCCTAAAGAATAAGTTCAACACAAAATAGTTAACCTCATATCAAGATATAATCTTTCAACAGTCTTTGAGATCATAATCATGAATCAAAATAGGCAAAACAGTAAGATAATGGTGAGGGAGAGTCATGAATTTTTGGGTCAAAAGACATCTGTGTTCAGATACCAATTCTGCCACTTAACCTCTTTCTGTCTGTTTGTTCATCTGTAAGAAGGGGTGGCAATACCTATTCTGCATGTTGAACTGATTTTTATTTTTAGAAATATGTATATACTGTGCCTTGCACAATTCCTAGTACTCAAGGAATATTTATTCATTTCCATAACCCCTATACCAAGATCAGCAACTACAACTTTGGGCTGAAAGGAAAGTTTAAAAAAGCAAATGGAAATTTCTTTCAATATTTCTAATCATGATAGGCCACTTGCACCCTGAAGGATACATTTGAATCACAGATAACAAGAGGTCATTCTATACCTAGTTATCTTGTATAGATTTACTCTTGTCATGGTTAAGGACCATGGATTCACCTAGACTAGGTTTACTGAATGGAGGTGTGGCAGGGAAGCCCACACTGAGAATACAGGTAGACTTTCAAAAAGTACTGCATAAATCGTTTTCTTATTGGAAGATCTTGGTTTTCACTGTGTATACACGAGTAGATCATACTCCAGTGGTCGTTCTCCAAAAGAGTACTTATTCACCTGCTTTTCACTCTTCAAATGGATTGGCAACATTTTTTTCTAGCTACTAAATTCCCTCTTGGAGTGAAAATAGAACATTCTAAAAGATTCAGTACTGGAGCTTTAGGGAATTTTAGATTTTACTGAGGCTCATAATCAAATGATTGATATGTTGAAGTGTTACAAGTTATTGGAATTGTCCCTATCAAGGGAGACTGCCCCTTAATTGTGGACTAAAGAGTATCTTGGAGACTTCTACTGTCTTAAATTGAAACACAGGGATAGTTCAGAACCTGTGACAGGGCAGAACTCAGAGTTAAAGATACTCCATGAAGAGCCCTCATCTATAATTGTGAGTGTCTTGACCAAAACACAACACCTCAATTTCTGTTATATAGTTTAGGGTGGGAGAAAGGGTTACCAAATGTGTTAGGGCTCTCAGACCTTAAGTAGAATTAGCATGACATGATGTCTAAGCTAAGCAAAATATTACTAATGTGGTTTGATCAGAGCAGAGTTTAGTGGAACCAATATTTCTAAATTTTGAGCTGCATATTCTGCTTCTATCAGTTTGTTTTATAACTGCTATAAATATATATAATATATTTATATGTATATATAATATATTTAAGTATATATATTACATTTAAATATATAAATATTATATTTAAAAATATATTTTATATATTATACATACATTGCATATATATATTACACAAATATATACACACAAACTTTCTGTGGAAGCACTGAAATAAACTAAAATTCTAGGTTTAAAGAATTATCTTGAACCTTTCTGGGCTAATAACACAGACCAATGCCATTCTGTCAATCAAAAGCACATGTGACTTAGACCTAAAGAACAGGGGAAAACCAGTGGTAAATTGAGTTCTACTAACACAAAAGCCAGCCACAACCCAGTTTAACTTCTGAGTGTATCGTGGTGATCAGATCTTCACTTTCTGTGCCTAACAAACTCTCATTGGTAGAAAATAACATCATCTGAAGTCTATGCAGGTCTTTTATACAAAATGTGTGGCAAAATAAAAGAAGAAACAAGCATGCAAAGAAGGAAGAAAATACGACGAATAATCAATATTAGAACCTGGTTTACATGACCTAAATAGTGAGGTTAGAAGAAATAGGGGTGGGGGCGGAACACACATGAAAACACAGAAACTTTCAATAGAGAATCAGAGTATACAAACACAAAAATAATAAACTGCGCATCCTAGAAGTAAAAATTACAAGGTCTAGAATTAAAACTCAGTGCTTTAATTTGATTAAAACTCAGGATTTAAAAGCAGGTCAGACAGAGCAGAAAACAAGATTGGTCAATGAGTGAAGGACTAGGACGAGTATGCGATTTTACCTTACTTAAAAGCTCACAAGCTAGCCTGTTGCAGTGTCATGGATGCTAGTGGAAGACACAAGATCCTTGAGTCAGAAGCAAATAACGTTATTACTCACAGCCCAGCAGGCAGCATGAACTCCATTTTTGTGCCAGTTCCCTATGCTCGCCAAGTCCCTAGAATCATGCAGCGGCCTATGTGGATACCTACATACACTGCACAATGACACACTGTGTTTCAGGAGGCAAACATTGATTTGAAAAGATTCACCACTTTTATTGCAAGTAGAAATAACCTTGATCTTTGTCCATGGGGAGATTATACCTCAGTCTTCAGTGTTGCTAATTACAAGCACAACCCTGGGATCCGTCTCAGACAAAGAACAGTCAGGGTCTTATATTCTTGACATACCCAGAACGAACATGTAGAGATGCTCAGGACCAATGGTGGAAATACAGAAGAAAATGAAGCACCAGAAAAAATAAATAAATACTGTGGGTAAACATCACTGAATAAAATCTCTACAAAACAATAATTATACTATTTTATGAATTTTAAAATACATGTAGAACTGAAATGCATGACAACAAAAATGAAAAAGGAATGGAAGAAGAAAACACTTTAATGTTTCTAAGACACAAATATTTCCATTTGGTCAGGAAATGAGAAAATAATTGTTACTATGCTGTTAAGTGTGCATGGTATAATTTCTAGGGTAAACACTAAATGATTATATTATTGACAAATTATAAGAAGCCACTAAAAATTTGAATGGTTTGTTAAATAGCACAGTAAGCATTAACATACAGATATACTGGGAAAAATGTGAAATGGGTTGTTCATTAGGAAAATATTATAGGATAAAATAAATGGAGCAATTATTGCTGAATTATCATTAACAAGGAAGTGAAATAATCAATGATACAGGACAATAAATTCTAAGAAAATTACAGGACTGACCTAAATAACATCTTGTCAATAGAAAATTATACCTAATTCTATGTGTAAAACATGATTTATAAAGATATTGAGAATTACATAGAAGTGAAAGAATGAGTGGGTTGCAGGAAAATAACTTTTAACAAGAACAGAGGACTAATTTGTGTTTTTTTTTGAAGCTCCAAGAAGGTGGAATATGTAAATACTAAGCCTACTCCCTCCCAGGATCACATTAAAATTACAACTAAATTATCAAACAATCATCTGGAGAGTAGGTGAACAGAACCCCTATAACTCAGAGTACAAAGAAGACACCACGTCGAGACCAATAGGAAAGGTGCTGATGCGAAACAGCTGACCCCAAACCCACAGGTAGTGATTGAGCCCTGGGAAGGACACCTCAGTGGCGGAGGACCCCCCTGCCCCAGAGGAAAGGGCCCCAGCCCCACTCTGGGATCCCCAGCCCAGGGGTCCTGTGTCAGGAAGAGGAGTCCCCACAACATCTCGCAGTGAATATCAGCGAGGACTCTGTCTGTCAGTCTCTGTGAGATAGAATGCAGCTGGATTTCCAGACAACCCTTTAAAAGACCTATGCACAAAGTCATTGGCTTGCAAACACTCACCTGGGCTCCAATGGAGGGGGAGCAACTTGAGAGGCATCAGAGACATATGGGGAAAGAATGAATTGTGTGGCTTTCGAGGTGAGGGCTGGAGGGACAGCTGCCATTGTCTCTGTGTGGAGCCCACCTCACCTGAAAGCCTATAGGAGGGTGCCATCTTTCCTGTATTGAATCCTCCCGCAAAGGACCAAATCTGAAACCACATTGGTCTGGGAAAATCTGCACGTGCACACCACCTTGGTGACACTCTGGGTCCCCACCCTGCCCAGCTAGTGTTTCATCGCCAGAGGAACTCTTGGTTCCTGGGCAGCCAGCTCTGCACCTCCAGCTGCAAAAGGCTTTTACAGCAGCTGATAGCCTGCAGCAATCTGGGAAACTTTCAATGATGCACAGACAGCCACAACTGGCTCTTTATTCTCTCTTAGGCAACTCTCAGGTATATGCGGACTCAAGGTGAGTGGTGGCTGGCTGCAGTGTTTTCAGGACATTTTGCAGAATGATCAGAGGCTCCACTCTAGTACAAGAACTGAATCTGCATTACCTTTGTAAAAACCACTGCCCACACCCCATGACTCTCCAGGATCCCACCTTGCCCAGTAGAGCTTCATCGCCACAGGCACTCTCAACACCAAGTCAACAACAATCCTAACCTGAATCTAAAGAGGCTCTTTCAGCAGCTGAGCCTTGCAGGCAACAGGCCTAGGGGGCTCTGGGCCATTTGCTAAGCTGCCCCAGGCCCAGTACTGATGGCAGAGGCCTTGGTTCACAGTGAGGCCACCCCAAAAACCTCCAGGTCTAACACAGGCAGCAACCAACCACATAGAGTTTTGTAGCTCCTACCAGGTAGCCCCCAAGAGGTCATAGGCAAGGATGAAATTGGTTTACACAGGAGCCCCTCCCAAGACACACCAGAAATAACAAACCCCGATGCCGGCTTCAGACAACACCAGAGCACTACCTGGTTAGACCCACAAAGAGCACAGCCAGAGGGTGCTCTCAACAGGCAAAAGAGCCCACTGGGGGCAAATCCACATCTGAGGGTTCAGTCCCCACACAAGCAGCTCATATGCTGTGGGTATAACCAATCCTCACAGCCAGTCAGCCTGAGAGTCAGTCTCACCCACTGACATGCCAAAAGCAATCAAGGCTCAACTATTAGGTTGGTGTAAAAGTAACTGCGGTGTTTGTAATTATTTTTAACTTTTTAAACCGCAATTACTTTTGCACCAACCCAATACA
Organism: Rhinolophus sinicus; assembly: GCF_036562045.2. Taxonomy (NCBI): domain Eukaryota; kingdom Metazoa; phylum Chordata; class Mammalia; order Chiroptera; family Rhinolophidae; genus Rhinolophus; species Rhinolophus sinicus. Next base: position 27,451,305 of record NC_133752.1, read on the forward strand.
ACAGTATAGTACCCACAACACACACAGGTGATCAGGGAGACTGTGCTGCTGGACCACCCAGGACACATACTACGTAACGCCACCTGGCAAAGACTGGGTGACATAGGAGATCTACCTAATACATACAAGCAAACACAAAGAAGCAGCCAAAATGAGGAAACAAATATGTCCCAAATAAAAGGACAGGAGAAAACATCAGAAAAAGACCTCAACGGAATGGAAGCAACTGACCTACCAGAGACAGTTTAAAATACTGGTTACAAATGCTAAAGGGAGATTCAAGATGGTGGAATAGATATTTGCTGTGCTTGCCTCATCCCATGGACACATCAAAATTACAACTAAATTATAGAACAATCAACCCGGGAGAACCATCTGAAGTCTAGCTGAGCAGAAGTTTTATAACCAAGGATATAAAGAAGACGCCATGTCAAGACTGGTAGGAGGGGTGGAAACATGAAACAGCTGGGCCCACACACATTTGTGGTGGTTGATAATTGAGTTACCTCAGGCACAGAGGTTCCCCACGAAGGAGGGAGAGACCCCACCAAGGGACCCCACCCCACACCAGGCTCCCCAGCCCAGTGTACTGATACCAGGAAGAGGAGCCCCCACAACATCTGTGAAAAAAAGTGGGGATTCTGACCATCTGAGTGGGATGGAAGGCCGCAGTAAACACAGATATTCTCATAAAGGATTCACGCAGGCACTCACCTCGGTTCTGGCAGAGGGACGGTGTCTCTGGGGTCTTCAGAGACATATGGGGAGAGACTGAGATGTGTAACTTCGGGGTGAGTACTGGAAAGACAGACCCCATTTTCCCTGTGTGGGGCTCTTCTCTCATGAAGCCGGTAGGCAGGCGCCATCTTTCATGTGTTGAGCCCGCCCCCACAGGCCAAATCTGAATCTGATTGGCCTGGTGAGCTGCTGCTCTACTCTGCTGACTCACTGAGACTCTGCCTCACCCAATTTCCCTACCGCCAGAGGCTTCATCAGTGGCTGAACCTTACAGGAGCCGGCAGGTGACAGGCCTTGGAGTATCCTGGCTCTTTGCAGAGCTATCCCACACCTGCTACTAGTGGCAGCAGACCTTGGTTCACAGCAGGAACTCTCCCACGTTCCTTTAGGTACAGCATAGGCAGTGACCAACCAAGGATCACTTTGTAGCTCCTACCACGTAGAACCCAGCCAATCACAGGCAGTAGCTCACCTGGGCCTATACTGGAGCCCCTCCCAAGAGGCCCAAGAACCAAAATACTTGGAGGTTGGTTTCAGACCACAGCAGAGCACCACACAGTTAGCTCCACAAGCAGCACACAAAGGAAGGTCTAAACAGGCACCAGAGACTACTGGGAGGAATTCCACTTTGTGGGGTTAGCCCCCCACAGCAGCCCATAAACTGTGGAGGTGGCAAAACCCACAGCCAGTCAACCTGAGGGCCAATACCACCCACTGACATGCCAATAGCAATCAAGGCTCAATTATAACAGGAGGGCACACACAAGTCACCGGGACACTCCTGGAGCACCCTGCTCAGGTGACTGGGGAGACTATGCCACTGGGCCCCACAGGACACTACTACATAAGGTCCTATCAAAACACCAATGGCATTTTTCACAGAATTAGAACAAATAATCCTAAAATTTATATAAAACCATGAAAGACCCCGAATAGGCATGGAAATCCTGAGAAAGAACAAAACTGGAGGTATCACACTACCTGATACCACTAGGCTATAGCAATCAAAACAGCATAGAATTGGCATAAAACAGACACATAGATCTATAGAACAGAATAAGAGCCCAAAAATAAACCCATGTTCATATGGTCATTTATTTTATGACAAAGGAAGCAAGAATGTACATTGAGATAAAGACAGTTTATTTAATAAACGATCCTGGGAAAACTAGACAGACCCATGCAAAAAAATAAGTAAATAAATGAAAACAAAGAAAGAAGGAAGGAAGGAAGGAAGGAAGGAAGGAAGGAAGGAAGGAAGGAAGGAAGGAAAGAAGGACGGACGAACGAACGAAAGAAAGAAAAGAAACTGGACCACCTTCTTTATGCCATATACAAGAATAAATTCAAAATGAATTAAAGACTTATATGAGAACCAAAACCATAAACTCCTAGAAGAAAATATAGGAAATGCTCAGATATTACCCTTAGTAATATTTTTACTGATATATCTCTTCAAGCAAGAGAAACAAAAGAAAAATAATGGGACTACATCAAACTAAAAAGATTTTTCACAGCAAAGGAAACCATCAACAAAAAGACATCCTGATAAATGGGAAAAAATATTTGCCAATAATACATCTGGCAAGTGTTAATATACAAAATTTATAAAACATTCATACAACTCAACACCAAAAAACCCAAACAATCCAATTAAAAATAGGCAGAGGACCTGAATAGACGTTCTCCAAAGAGGACATACAGGTCCAAAAGATGCTCAATATCACTAATCATCAGAAAAACACAAATAAATATCACAATGGGATGTCACCTCATACCTGTCAGAATGGCCATCACAATAAATCAACAAACACATGTTGGTGAGGATGCAGAGAAAAGGGAGCCTTTGAACACCATTGGTAGGATTAAAAATTGGTGCAATTGCTATGGAAAACAGTATGGAGGTTCCTCAAAAAATTAAAACTAGAACTACCTTATGACCCAGTAATTCCTCTCCTGGGTATTTTTCCAAATAAATCCAAAACATTAATTCAAAAAGATATATGCACCCCTATGTTTACTGCAGTGCTGTTTACAATAGCCAAGGTATGGAAATAACCGAAATGCCCATTGATAGACAATTAGATGAAGAAATTGTGGTACATTTATACAATAGAGTATTACTCCACCATAAAAAAGAATGAAATTTTATTATTTGCAACAACCTGGATGGACCTAGAGGGTATTATGCTAAATGAAATAAGTCTGACTGAGAAAGACACATGCCATCTGATCTTACATATAAGTGGAATCTAAAGAACAGAATAACCAAATAAACAAAACAGAAATAGACTCATAGATACAGAGAACAAACTGATGGTTACTAGATGGGAGGGGGTTTGGGGGTTGGATGAGAAAGGTGAGGGATTAGGAAGCACAAATTAGTTACAAAATAGACACATGGATATACAGCATAGGGAATATAGTCAATAATATTGTAAAAACTATGTATAGCGTCAGATGGGTACTAGACTTATTGGTGGGATCACTTCATAAATTATATAAATGTCTAACCACTATGCTGTACACCTGAAACTAATATAAAATAATACTGAATATCAACTATAATTAAAAATTAGTCCTGGGATATAAAGTACAGCATAGGGAATATAGTCAATAATATGATAATAACTATGTACAGTGTCAGATGGATAATAGAATTATTAGGGTTATCACTTTATGAGGTGTATAAATATCTAATCACTATATTGTTTTGCACACCTGAAGTCAATAATAAAAAAATAAAATTAGAGGTCTGACTTGAATGGCATCTTGTCAATAGGAAATTATAACTAATTGTAGTTAAAAAGAAATTGAGAATAAGCTCTTCATTTTTATCATCATTGTCAAAGAAGAGTAAAGTACAGTTAAGCAATCTATGGAACGCAGGATAAAAAGTAGATATTCTGTAATGAAGTAAATTTGTCTTGGTTTTATAGTCATAGAATCAAAAGATGAGGGCACCTTGAAAATCATTTAAGTCCTGAGGTTAACCTTATGAGGTGGTTACCTGGTCTCTGCTTAACACCTCCAGTGACAGAAAGCTAATCATACTTGAGAGATCTCATGCTATCTATCAACAATTCTGATACTTTTAAAATGCTTTCTTATTGTACCTCCCTGAAAATTTCTCCCTCTGATTCTACTTATTGTGCCCACACCTATCCATAAAAAGTAGACTGTCTTTCCACATGATTCAGAATATAACCTTCCATCCTCCATCATCCTGTCCTCTTTCCTACCAATTCACTGTGCACTATGCCTCTGCCAGAACTTATCAAATTATACTATAATGCTTTATGTACATTATACTTGTACATGGGTTTACATTTGTTGAGGGCCAGGACAGGTTGTTTGCTGTCCTTAGTAGTTGACACAAACATTGCACACAATAGATGAAAGGTTTGATCTGTATAGAAGGTATATCTGGAAGCATTTTGATAGCCAGCTAATGGGCAGGTGTATCAGTTGGAGTCCAATCAAAACAGAGAAACCACGCCATAATTAGAACAAAAATGTTTAATATTAATAATCATTAGCTATAACAGGTGATTGGACATGTAATAATGGGGATTGATATGGAATAATAATATTTTTTTCAAAAATTGAGAGACTATAGAAGCAGCAGCTATAGAGAGCAGCCATTACCTTAAGACTGAAGGAGAGTACCCAAGGAAGAGCCCCAGACTCCTCTTTGGGGCTTCAGTCCAAACCATGTTAGAGAGAGCACATCATGTCTATAGATGACAGAGAAGTCACTGTGGTGCCATGCCAGCAGAATTTGCAGAAAAGCCATTCTCTGGAATGCCAGAGAAAGGTATTCATAGGGTGATATATCACCTGAGGCACTCTGCTACAAAATTATCCAAGAGGGTAAAGGGGGTCAAATATATGATGATGGAAAGAGAAATGACTCTGGGTGGTGAACACATAATGCAGTATATAGATGATGTATTATAGAATTGCACACTTCAAACCTATGTAGTTTTGTTGACTATTGTCACCCCAATACATTTTATTAAAAAATAAAAAGGTCATCCAAGGTGAGATGAGAATGCTGATGGCAGCAACTGACTTGTGCACACTGCTGGCTAACATGCAGAGCAGGAGCCAGACCCTGGCGAAGCAGGGACGCTGTAGGAACCTGGTGCTAAAGAATCCAAGCATGCTGTAGGAGCCTGCAGAGAGAGCAAACTGGAACTGGAAAGCAAAACTTTACTTCCTTCTGTGACTCTCCAGAACCCTGTATTGATAAAGCTTCAGTGCCAGATGACAACAGAAAAAGCATTATAAGGGCCCAGATTCATTTTCACAGAGCAGTCAAAATGGGTGAATTTGGGACTCAGAGGCAATAAATTGACAATGCACACGGCAAGCACACGTCTCACAGTCACTGGCACTCCACCTGCCAATCCATAGGTCGTCATGCTGGTATTGTGAAACATAACCAAACAACAAATTAGTTCTTTGCACTGTTAAGTAATTGGTCATTTACATCAGTTAGCAAGTTATAACATTTTCATTACACAAATAATTGAGAGCGTTTGTTACTTCCAAGTCCTTCATATTTCTTCCCATTGCATCACAGTCCTTAGAGATTATTCCTATGTCCCATCCTGTAGGCAATCCAAGCAATTAGTGGTCACTGAGACTAGTAAACCTTGTCAATATTTATACCACAAACATACAGAATATTTTCAAAAGAGTGCATAATCCCATATAGATCAACATACAGCTGTTTCTATGCTGCTTAGCAGGATGTGTCTGCCACCGTAATGCATGTCTTCAACTCAGGGGCAGTGACAGGTACTCACTGACTTGCTCTTGCTAAAATGTCCTCCATGCTTGTTTGCATTTCTCCTCAGGTCTGGTTTTATCTTCGGTGAGATAATCCACATATTAATCACAAATTGGTTCAGAGATGCAGAATTTTTTCTTTGTCTCTCTTCTCTGTATCTTGTTCCTCCCAGAAACATAAATTTGGCATTTGTTTTAATTCCCTTCCATTTCATGATTTCTTTTGATTAAGATTTTGTCTATTCTAGATAGAAAAATATAGCATACCCAATATGAAACATAAGAATACTTGCCTCTTCTTCTAAATTGCTTGTTTAGAAATGACACATTACATTTAGTGTGAAATGCTTCAGTATAGAAAGTTTTACATGTATTTTCATGTACACATTAACACAAATTCTAACAATGAAACATGTAGTCTTCAAAAGAACTTATTTACCAGTGGAAAACTGATTTTTGGCCCGGGGCCTCCTTCATTGACCTTCAGGGTATTTAGGTAGGTTTCTTAAGGAAACACTGCCCTGTAGATTTAGAAAATTAGTGCAAAAAGTGATTAATCTTCATAGATGTTCATTTTGAATGCATTTTTAAAATACTTTAAATAATCCCAATCTGTCTCTTTGTATTGTAAAAGCTGTCTGATTATCTTGATAATTGGCAAAATGAAACACTAAGACTTGACTGCTGATGAAAGATGAGTGACCAATTAAGATTGGATGTGGTAGAGAAAAGATCTATTTTGAATTGACAGTTCATGAATATCAGAGATAGAATTTATGTTCTGAACATGGGCTTAATTGTCAAATGTTTTGCATCTTTAAGCTAAGGCCTGGAAAATGCATTTAAATATCTTGGTTTTGCTATTCACTGAAATTTCAAGTTATATATTTGGGGAAGTACAATAATTTTTTAAATATTTTTTATGCAGTAAAGGTGAAAGTTCATTAATTTCAAGATAGAATTTTTACTAGTTTGTTGCATCTTTAAAATTTTTTTGAGTACTATTAAAATTTTCAATTCTCCCAGCACCATTTATGGAAGAGGCTCTTTTCTCCATTGTATGTTTTTTGCTTCTTTGTCGAAAATTGTCCATATTCATGTGGTTTTATTTCTGGGTTCTCAATTCTATTCCATTGGTCTATGTGTTTGTTTTTCTGCCAATTCCATGCTGTTTTGATTATTGTTGCCCTGTAATGCTCAACATCATTAATCATCAGAGAAATGCAAATAAAAACCACAATGAGATATTACCTCACCCCAGTTAGAATGGCGATCATCAACAAGACAAATAGTAACAAGTGTTGGAGAGGCTGTGGAGAAAAAGGAACCCTCATACACTGTTGGTGGGAATGCAGACTGGTGCAGCCGCTATGGAAGGCAGTGTGGAGATTCCTCAAAAACTTAAGAATAGAATTACCATATGACCCAGCAATCCCTCTCCTGGGTATCTACCCAAAAAATCTGAAAACATTTATACATAAAGACACATGTGCTCCAATGTTCATTGCAGCTTTGTTTACGGTGGCCAAGACATGGAAACAACCAAAATGTCCATCGATAGATGAATGGATAAAGAAGTTGTGGTATATATACACAATGGAATGCTATTCGGCGGTAAGAAAAGATGATATAGGAACATTTGTGACAACATGGATGGATCTTGAGAGTATAATTCTAAGCGAAATAAGTCAGACACAAAAAGCAGAGAACCATATGATTTCACTGATATGTGGTATATAAACCAAAAACAACAAAAGAACAAGACAAACAAATGAGAAACAGAAACTCATAGACACAGACAATACTTTAGTGGTTACCAGAGGGTAAGCGGGGTGCGGGGTGGGAGATGAGGGTAAGGGGGATCAAATATATGGTTATGGAAGGAGAACTGACTCTGGGTGGTGAACACACAATGGGATTTATAGATGATGTAATACAGAATTGTACACCTGAAATCTATGTAATTTTACTAACAATTGTCACCCCAATAAATTTTTTTTTTTCAATTCTTGTTCATTATTCTTTGTTCCCAATTCTTGGCATTCATTGGCAAAGGCACAATTTTTTGGGTTTTTTTTCGGTCAACATTTAGAGTCCTATTGTTCTGAAAACACCTGCTGAAAGACTGTTTAAAAACCTTCTTCAACTAGTTAAGATTACGTTTAAAAAAAATAGCTGTGTCATTCAAGTCTTTCCATTTATAATTTATATTCTTGAGCCTCAACCAATGCCCAAACTCAGTCAGTCTCAGAGGATAATATTTAGTTTGACTCAGAGTAGCCTAACATACTTATTGTCAGGTATATGTTTTGCTAATCAAATTTGCACTTCTAATCTAGAGGACTCAAGGGATAAATTTCTTACCTGCTATTTTACTTAGTGTACAACCCCATGGGCAAGAACAATTTCCATTATCAGAATTTTGTTCATGAGTAAGCTACAGCAGGAATAGTAAAGAGCAGAAAAGGAAATGTTCTTTTGCTAATGAATTATAATAAAAAGAGTTAGATTTAAGATGTCTCCTTTAGGAAATCATCATACAATGCTACATATGACTTGAGTCACTTACATATTATAAAAATCATTTACGCTATAGTTTTAGTTTAACTATCTCAAGTGTAATTGTTTTCTATTTTTTGGCATTGTTGAACAGAATGCATTTCTTCCTAATCTCTGCATTTCTTTTATTAATCACATGGTTTTATATCTTGCTTGGAAAAAGCGTATTAAAATATGTATGATCTATTCATTTATTTTAACTAATCTTGTTTTGAGTTTTAATGTTTAAATTTATATGGTCATGATCTCAAATTATTTTATAAACAACATCACGGGCACAAAGTGCATTTCTATTGAATTCTTGAACAAGTCAAAAATAATGTCCATATAAATCTGTTCCTCATGCCAATGATAAAGTTAAATGCTTATAAGAATCTGCCTTCCCAAAAACTTACACAAGTAATAACTTATTTCCCCTTTATATTTCCTTATTCAATGTCTTTACACATACGTAAATTTTAACGTATATAAATACATTCATAATTACACAATTTTTATTTCTATTCCAATTATTTTATCCGTAGAGAATTTATTTTATTATATTTTATTTTTACCCTCATTTCTATCTTTTGTAATAGTTCTTTACAGTGTTTTTCTTCTAATTTTCTAATTTTGACATTTCTTCATTTTTTTCCCCTTCCACTGCTGCATTTTAAGTTTATTGAAAGTAATGCACTTCTGGGTTCCTCAGCAATTTCTAGTGCCTCTGCTTACTTCTAGGTGTCCATGTTGGCTGTTAAATTGCATTATATTGCTTCAGGACAGATAATTTTTCTTTGATGACACTAAATAAGATTCACTCAGACAACTTAGTTTATTTTTTCAGCTGTTCTTTCATAATAATTTTAACAAAAGCTGTGAAAGGATTCCAGTCCAAGGAGGAGACAGCTGACCCAAGTAGAGAACAACAGTGTACCGAAAGTGATTGTGTATGATCTCTCAGGTGGGTGCTGTCGCTGAGAAGGTCTTTCATTTCATCCAGGATGATGATGATAAAGCATGGGCACTATGGCTCTGAACTCCCTTTGGACAATGCTTCATGACATATGGAAAATGTTTCCTGACTTATGAAAACTAATATCAGGACAGAATTTACCAAAAGGCTTGGGTCATTGGGGTGAAAGAAGCATTAACACAATCCTTAAATACAGTATTTAAGTCATAAATATCCTACTCATGAAAGAAATATAATTATTTCTGTTTTAAGAATCTGTAGGAAGAATCATGATTCAATCATATACCTAATAATTAATGTGTAATTTTTAAACGAATAATTCTACTTTTGTTGAAAAACAAGTACGTGCATTTAAAATGACAATAAATTTAATACTCTGCCTTGATATTTGTGTGTGTGCACAGTAAATGAAAAGTTTTTATTGGATCATTCCATTAGGTAAAATTGTAGTATGTTTTCAAATGACATCAAATGAAAAAAATGTAATGGCTATTTGAATTGATAAAGTTATACATTCATGTCACTAAAATCTGGCTAATTAGCAAAACGTCCAGTAGTAAATCACTTAAAATTCTAGGGACTATATGTCAGAAATTCAAGGCAGCTGTCACTAGATAGTTATAGTGCTTTATTTAGTCACAAAGCAGTCATTGGTTGGGCAAAAGCTGTTCCTCCAGCTGTGCAATTTGACATATTGGGAAACAAAATTAAATTCTAAATTTATTTTCCAAGTTTGCAGATATAAGCCTTATCACTGACTTAATAAACCATCGTCACTCTCTATAACAAAATCTCATGAAGACTTCTCCCAAAATTAGTGAGAATTAAATCCAAAGTGCCTTCGGAATGACAACCTCAGATGCTGGGTTATCTACAAGATGGCCTTACTGAGGATAACCTCTAAGAAGTAACAGTGTGGCTAAAGCTTTAAACTCTTTTCAAATGCTGTCTCGCTCTGTGGACAATGTTCCCCAGGTGGTAGTGGTGCCAATAAAATTTTCAGTGGAGGGTCATCTAAGTCACCGGTGAGACCACAGGAGGAACACTACCTAAGAAAGAATATTTTACCCCAAAATGTCCATAAACTTTACAATTTTTCTCAAGTGAAAATTACAAGTCCACCCCTGACTTGGACTGTCTAATTCTGGGCATTTAAAATCTAACTCCAGGATTTTACTGCCATACTGTAAGCTTTCAATTGGTGATCATGAAAACAAATGGCTCAACATTTCATCATATCAATTTTATATTTCTCCTTGTTTAAGACTTACTTTTTCTACTTATTCTACACACACACACACACACTCTTCACCTCCTGTTATTCTTACTTATACTATCATAAAGCTTTCAACATTGAACCTCACCACCTTCTCTCCTGTATTTAGATATTTTTTAAATGTTCCACTGACATTTGAGATCTGTTTTTAGATGAAAGATAGAGAGATAGATACAGATAGTAGATAGATAGATGATTGATAGATCGATGATAGATAGATAGATAGATAGATAGATAGATAGATAGATAGATTGTCAGATAGATGATCGCTAGATAGATAGATATAATAGAGAGATGGATAAATAGAGAGATGATACCATCTTGTAACTTCTTGATGTTTCTCCCCACACTGCTAGTAACTAAGCAAAATTAGTCTACCTAGGTCAATAGATTTTTTAGCATGGGGTACCACTTTCTCTGATAGTGTGTGATATAAGTAAAAGGTATAAGATACACAGTAATAAAACTTGGAGTTTGATTTCAAAACTCCCTTGCTCTGTGACCTTTATGATGTATTTTCTATATGTGAGTGAGGATAGTACCATCTATTCTACATGTCTAATAGTGCCATTGAAGAGAACAAATTAGAGCAGCGCTTTTCACACATTAGATTTTACTGGCATAAAGTCACTCTGTTGAACTGCCAAAAATGTTCATAAGCATTTACTCAATTTTTGCACTTACCTCATTGGAAACTAAAAGCAAAAAGTTCTGATTATCATTTTCTAGCTCAGCAATTAAATATATAATCCATATAGCAATTTTCTCAAGCAAGTCTGTGGTTGCCTTTTATTACTAAAAAGAGCTTGTTTACTCCACAAACATTTTCAAACATATAAATATGCACAACATAAAACAGTTTCAATTATAAAGACTACTATATTATAAGCTATTAACTTTATCTCTCATGCCAATTTGACTCTTATATTTAGCTATTATGCCAGTTCCACATATGTAAAAGATTAAAAAAGACACTAGCAAAGACAAATATGATAAAATGAAACTCGTAAACAATTCAATATGTCTAACATGATAAAGGAAATATCTTTGGGTAAATTATTTTCATTATCTTCCCCCAAATGTCAACTTTGTAGCTACCTTATTTCTTCTACTTCTCTATGTAATACTCCATTACACCTGGCTGCTTTCAACTAATATGATGATACATGATAAAACTTAATCCACTAGTTTTATTTTATGCCTCTGCCTCTAAGTATGAATCTGTAATTTAGATAATGCTTACATGCCAAGTGGTTTTCCGGGTCATGTGTGTATCTTATTTCAATAATAAGTTGCTATTGTAATGAGGGGTGAAAATTTTTAATAGTAGTAAAGAAAATCTAGACGAAAGAACAATGCTGCTTCCATAGGACAAACAGCATTGTGTGATGATAATGATATCCTAGTGAGAGAATCTATGCCTTTAATTAATTATTCCTAAAACAGATATTTTGTAAATTACCACATGATTCTATTAATCTACAAACTAAATGCTCCAAACTAAAGTGGGCTAATATTTCAACCTGAGGGAGTATGTTTGTATCTATGCGCTTTTTGTGCATGTTTTAACTTACATTTATGCAACTATTGCTGTCAACTAAAATGAAACACAAAATAACAGTTTTTATTTAGGACTTGAAATATCTTGTAGAAATAAAAATTATTTTTTTTAGTATAGCAGTAGTTTGAAACTGAAGGGGCCTGAGATACTGGAATGTCAAGCACATTGTCTCAGCGCATCCATAGCAGAGCAGATCCTGAATCCTGGTCTGTCTGTCTGTCTGAAGAGGCTTCCTTGAACACTGTGTCATTGTAATTATAATATTTTCTTGGATTGATAGAGCCAAGTTCTTTAAAGAATTCAGAGGAAATTTCTATCTGTAATTCTCTTTATCCTTTCTCTTGAGTTTTCAAGGAATTCGAATTTTCTATTAGGTAAGCAATGGACACTAAAATTAGGCTTACTTGGAAAATGGAGAAATAGTGATATAGTTATCTAAAGTGATTTTTTTCAAGGTCATAGAGCAAATCAATGAGAACTAGAACTGAAATATTCTTATACTTTTTTATTGGAATATCTTTTACTGGTTCTCTTTTCTCACAACAGCTGAAATATTGCAAACAAATGAAGATACTGTTTTTTAAAGAATTCATTATATAACATCCTCAGAGAATTTAAAACATGTAAAGAAAAGTTCAGAGAAATAAACATTCTTTTACACCATTTAAAAGTCAGGTTTAGAGATAAGTTTAAATTTATGGTTAGAAGAAAAAAATACAGTTACAATATCCCGAGGACCACCCACAATCGGCCATGCATTATACATAGCAGATCCTTAATGCTTACAGAGTAAATACATACATGAATGGGCCCATAATAAAAATGATATTATATAAAATAAAATAAATTGTCCTATTTCAAAGGACTCATTTATTTGTGCACAATATGCAGCAGACCATAAATTAGTAACTCAGAATACAAGGCTTATTTCATGATCTCAGTAAACTTATAGTCATGCGGAGGAAATACACAAGTAAAAAGCCAACATACTCACAGAATATAAGGTGCCATGAACCAGGTGAACACAGGTTTCCTAGTGGGGTGTTACAGTTGTCTTGAGAGGAAACAAAGCCTGGTGATGTTAGACATTCCCTGAGGAGGTAAGCATGTGTACAGCCCAGAAAAAAAAGCAAGATTCACTGTGAAGAGAACACAAGATCAAGAAAAATGTGTATCTCATGGACACCTATACACTGAGTATTTTTCTATTTTAATTATCTAAAAGATTTTGAAGAAAAGTTAGAAAATTTTAGTATAGGTGCAGTTTGTGGTAGAGACGGTATGCTGGTATTCAGTTGCCATTTCTATCGTCTGGTGAAAATCTCCAAGTTCTGAAGCCTGGAAGGCTGAAAAGTTTATTTAACTAGACTTCTTCAAAGGTAGAACTCAGGATGCAAATAGATCCCACCAATTTGAAGCTGACACTTGCATGAGATTTTGGAGACAGAACTGAAAGACGATATTTCCAGTGCTTCAGCTGGCTCTGCTAGCAGGCATGCTTTTGAAGATACTGAGTATTTTTGCCTGAGCATTTGGGTGACTAGCTCTGGTCATTAGCTCTGTGGTTGTCAAGAGACATTGACAGTAGGGTTGGCAGGAACCTCCTGAGCCCTGGAGACAGCTACGACAGGGCCCTCCTGAACACAACAGCTTTCTGGCAGCCTCCTTGTGCCCAGCTTCCTAAATAGTGCAGGGAGTGGCTCCGCTGACCAGTTTTATAATAGTATTACCAGAGTCTTTCCTGGAGGCCCTGTCAAAATCCCACTCCTCTAGCTCTAGGCGGAGCACCCAATTTCCTGTACCAAATCCCTTTAACTTTCAGTAGCTAGAATTGTTTATTTCTTGCAGCAGAACTCAACAGATGTTTGGGCAAACAAGGTTTTATGAAAATAAGAAATAAATGAATCTATCACCATCTATAGGAAAATTTATTTATACATCTTGATTTTTCCTAAACATACTGCTTTCTCGGCAATTTATATAATGTGTCATTCACCTCTAGTTTCTCTCATTTTATACATATAATATAGTTGCTTGGGCATGCAACATATAATATAGTTGCTTAGGAAATGACTGTTGATTGGCTAAAATCAATCAAATAAAAATTTCATCAATCTATCCAAATTTATTTTTTTCTAAACTTTAACTTTTTAAAAAGATCCTGTTTGGTGTAAGTTAATTATAAATGAGAGTATATAAGATTTTTCATATTCAAGTTAATAGATTTTTACCTTTAAAATTTCCTGGTGTTCTGGGTAACAAAATCACAAGTTAATGTTTTGCTTTCAACTTGTGATACATACACTAAACAACAATGACTTCTGCCGTATCCAGCTAAACCATGAAGGGGATTAAAGAAAGTTCAATAGGAGATTGACAATACTGAGACACCTGCATGTTAATTTATACACAGTTAAATTTTACTTCCACAAGCATCTGATAATGATTTAAGGTAATTTCAACAGAGTATTGGTCACAACTGATGGCATTTTGTCTTTTTCAGTTCTCTTCCATAACAAAATGAGCTAAAACTGTTTGACGGGTTACCAATTTTGTTATTTCTTACATCCAAAATAACGTGACTGTCATGCGGGAGACCCTGCTCGCTGCGCCATTTGTCGTGCGGGGAAGCCTGCGGGGTCTCTGCTCCCGCTCCCCATACAAGAACGCAGGACATGGTGAGGCCAAAAAGGAACACCCACGGAGCCATAGGTAGGGGAGTCATACCACTATATTCTCTCTGGCGGCACTATACTCTCAATGGAGGCTGGATTCACACTGTCCGCAAACCGCCATCCACACTTGCCAGCCCAGCCACCATCTTCTTGCTAGCGCCCATTCTTTTCTCTCCTCTCTCCCCCTCTCCTAGCGTAGCCACAGCAGTTATATTGGCGGCTAATTGGCTAACTGGCTACAGCTGACGGCCAATCAGCCACAGCTGACGGCCATCTACTACCCGAGCCAGCACTCCTCCACGTGAGGCCGAGAGCCTGTAAACTACTTTCTGGGGCTCTGCCCCCACAGTGACTTTAAATCATCACTAGCCTGAGTAAAGAATAAACTACTCAAGAGAGTCAGCCAAGATTATTTTTGTTTATTCTTCATTATGATTATATTATAAATAAAATATAAAAGCAGAAAAAGAAGCATATAGACTATTAATAGATCATGTTATAACTAATCTAGTATCATGGAAGGATGGCAGGCATCTTATTCTCTGCCAATAACAAATGTCTATACCTGAACAAAAATATAAATATCACCAAGGTCTAAAATTTATCTTCAAATTCACTATCTGGGTTCTAATCTCTTTAACAACTTACTTATAGCCAAAGTAATGTAAATAAAAACAAGACTCTAGGACTTCAGTAAGAAGTGGGGCTAAAAAGAATGCTGCCAAGGCTCATTTCTCTTTTCATAGTTCTTGTGGGGACAGAGCCAGGAGAGCAGTTTCCAGGCTCTTGGCCTCACGTGGAAAGGTGCTGGCTTAGGTAGTAAATGGCCATCAACTGTGATTGGATGGCCATCAGCTCTGGCTAGTTGGCCGTCAGCTGTAACCAGTGAGCCATTGGCCACTAATATAATTGCTGAGGCTACACTAGCAGTAAATGGGGGCTAGCAAGAAGATGGTGGCTGAGCTAGCAAGCAGGGGAGTGTGGATTGCAGATTGCAGAGAAGCGGATTGCTAGCAAGTGAGATTGTTTGGCAGAGACAAGTGGATGGCGGATTGTGGATTCTGTGGCTCCTGCCTCCTGTGTCTCCAACCCAGCCGCCAGTGAGAATATAGTGGTATGACTCCCCCATCTATGGCTCCATGGGTGTTCCTTTTTGGTCTCACCATATCCTGTGTTCTTATGTGGGGAGTGGGAGCTGAGACCCCGCAGGCCGCTCCGCACAATAGTTCTCTATTTATTCTCCGGAAAACTCTCACCAGACACCTTGGCTAGTTTCAATATATTCATCTGTGGGCACATAGCTGTCAGCAACAGCAATGCCAGTTCCCCAGATCGCAGCTTCACATTTACTCTGTTGAGTATGACATGCTCAAGAAACTAATGATTTAAAAATCACAGAAGGTCCGGGTTCTTTGTCTGCTGACCTAGTGAGCCTAGGCTGATTAGCATGGTTAATGGGGGGGGGGGGGGTAGTGTGTCAATGACATTGTTTGGTGCACCTGAAACTAATTAAAGAAAGGAAGGAAGGAAAGAAGGAAAGAGAGAGAGAGAAAGAAAGAGAGAGAGAGAGAGAGAGGCACTTTGGGTGAAAACATACTTGGAATAATCACATGAAGGGAACTCACTCTCTCCATTCCTTGATGTTATAGGCAGGTCACGACAAAGGGAGCAGACAGTTACATGGAGAATGGGTTTGCTCTCGGGGACTTCCTGAAGACTGGATACAATTGGTTGAGTCTTGTTACTGGTTGTTGAATTATTGATAATGCTGCACATTTATGGTTCTAGCAATTCTGTTATCTTCTTTCAACAACATATCTACCTCATATAGTTTGTTAACATTCATACATTCTAGGGTGACTGTGGGGACAGAGCCCCAGAAAGAAGTTTCCAGGCTCTCGGCCTCACATAGACAGGTGCCTGGCTCAGGTAGTAAATGGCCATCAACTGTGATTGCATGGCCATCAGCTGTGGCTAGTTAGCCATCAGCTGTAACCAGTGAGCCATTGGCCACTAATATAACTGCTATGGCTACGCTAGCAGAGGAGAGAAGGAAGATGGGGGCTAGCAAGAAGATGGCGGCTGGGCTGGCAAGTGTGGATGGCGGTTTGCGGACAGTGTGAATCCAGCCTCCATTGAGAGTATAGTGCCACCAGAGAGAATATAGTGGTATGACTCCCCTACCTATGGCTCCGTGGGTGTTCCTTTTTGGCCTCACCATGTCCTGCGTTCTTATGTGGGGAGCGGGATCAGAGACCCCGCAGGCCGCCCTGCACGACAGTGACCCAAATTAATAAAAAGAAGTTTGTTCTAGAGCATGTCTAAAATGATATAATCTGGCAAGTGTAGGGAGTCAGCTGAAGGTTTTGATTCATGAAGTCTTGAACTGATTCGTGGATTGATGTTAGTAACACAAAATCTATCTCTAAATGGAAAGGAATGATATTAACAACAAATTAGTCAGTGTGCATGTAGAAACTAAGGGAGAAGAAGTGTGAGAATGAGCCACTAATTCAGCACAGACAGACAGAAGTTTGGGTTACCACATTATAGACAAGTCAATGTTCAAATACAGGACAGCTTCCTTTAGTCAAATAAGATATGAAGACATAGAGACATAGCAGATAAGGAAATGGATTACAAAGCACCAATAGGCCCCACCAAATAACTATAATTGCATGTCAAATGATGTCATATTACCGATTGTGAGTGTGATATTTCAATGTCAGTACAATTAGTTGAAACGTGAAAAATGTTACCGGCTTTATTCACATAATGTGAAAATGTCTCTTTGTCAGTTTCTCATGAGTTAACAGTAAATGCTTTATTAAACTACAGATGTTCCAGGCTGTTTCAGAGAAACAAAATTTTATAGGACTTAGAAAGTCTTGAAATTATGCCATCACCATAAAAAACCCAAGGTATTTTTATAGTTCACAAATATTCATCAGAACATATAATTATTTGGTCTGTCACTTAATCATTCATGTTTGGTCTAAGGTGAAACTGCACATAAATAAACCAAAAATATCTCCTATATGACTATAATATTTAGTGTTTGCTGTGTGCTTCAACCATACTTTAACACAAATTTAAGGTTTTCTAATAACGAGTCCAGATCTTATATCAGATCCACATGTTTGTCAGATATTATCATTTTATTTTCCAGATCAGATGGAATGCTGTTCACGAGATTCAATTTCTCAATTGCCTTTTTGCAAAAGGTTGGAACCATTTTTATATCTTATCGTGTGTTCATTGCACCATGTGTTATTACACTGTGTATGTAATTTATATATGCATTTGTTAGATGGAGTCCAGCAAAAAGAGGAAAAAGGAGCAAGTTTTAAACGGGCGATTTTCAGGTCCATACTTTCCTCAGAAAGCAATATGGGGAGGAATGCTAGCCTCTTCATGAGATTGCATTATGATCTACTGACCCTGAAAATAGGGTCAGAAGGAGGTCTGTCTGCTAACTGGAAAACTAATCAATATAATTCAATATAAGGACTGGTGCCCCCAAATCACATAACTTCTCTCCTTTGATATTCCCTCCACTATCAAGCCTGATACTCCAGCCTCCACCTCATGATTCTCCCTCCATTGCTCACATACCCATAGTCCTGCATGTAGGCAAATGCTAATACAAAAATTATAAAAATGTGACATAATTGGTTAGATATATATAAAAAAATCAAGAACTTTTAACTGAATGTCATTTTTTTATTCAACTTGCTTAAACTAAGATTTATTTGTTCAAAATGTGATTTATTTCACTTAAAACAACTTGAGGATGTAGCTTTTTTCAAGTGAAATAAATGTATAGAATTACATTTGTTCCTAATATATCAATTTTATCATTTATATCAAAACCCAATTATTTAGATTTGTAGCAGGTTTGCAAAGGAAGTTCTCTGTGTACTAGTCTGCATCAGATTCAGATCAGGTACAGTTACTGAGAAGGAGAGCAAGACAAAGGGTAAAAGGTCACTGGTGACTAATTTTCTGAAAACTAGCAGCTTGTGTAAGTAATAGAACATTTATTGCCTTTCGATGTCATCCCGGCAATGAGCTAGAAAATCCATAAGAATTCCCAGCCCCAGCCTTTATTAAGGCATAGCCCTGGATTAGTTTAATGTGCAATTTAAAGTCACTGCCTGCCAATACTTTGCTTACTCTTCTTAAGTAGAGACATTTTCTACCTCTACTTAACTACCAATCAAGTTGTCAAAATGCAAAAAAAAAAAAAAGTGTGTTTTTCATAACCGTTTGAGAGTGAATCTATTTTCCAATTTAAGTGATACATTTATTTCTTCTTATAAAGTATAGATTCTGATAAAATGACCAACCCCGAATGAAGGTCTCATTATTCACAGTAAATTCATGACAGAGCAGAAGGTAAGGCCTGTTCCTTTTGTGCCTATCTTCTTCCTGTCCAGGTGTACCAGGCCTTAATATTCCAGTGCTTATGAAGTATTTAGGTTGGCAATTACAATACCAAACTAATTTTTTCAACTAGAAATTAAAAAAATATATTTATAAAAATGAGTCTTAACAGAGTAACACTACCAGATAAGCAGGTAAGAAAGGGAACTCACATTATTTGATACTGTATTTTATCTCAGAATCCTACAAACAGCTTCATAAAGTAGACTTCAACATTATCTTATTAAAGGTGAAAAAACTGTAACTCAGGAAGTTTAGTGAACTAGCCAATGTCTCAGAAGTAGAGAATTAGTAAGTTTTGTTGTAATGTAAATATCCTTCATTCTTTTTTTGACTTTACATTGTCTTCCGGAAGTATGTTATGGTCAGAATATCATTCAGGGCTTCTGATAAGGTCTCTTATTTGGTATAAACTAGATCTTCTCAAGATTCTGAAACATGTTTAAAAATGCCCACCAGGTCTCCTTATGTTTAATATAATACTGACTCCAGACTCAGAAAGTAAAAAGGGAGTTTCATAAATAGAGGAATTTTAAAGGAAGCTTATTTTCTTTGGTCATTAACCCTATAAAATGAGGATCAGGGCATGGAAGCAGGTATCAAATGAAGCAGGAAAAAAACTCAAAATTTTGCTGGTGCTTTTTTTGTTATTGCATATTGTATTTTTCTGGAAATACGCAACCTGACAATTAAGTTAGCAAACTTGCCGCCATGCACTTACATTGGCAGCACTATACAAACAGCTCAATAAAGTTTCAGAACCGTGGTGTATATCAGTGTCTCACAGATGTGTTTCTGTCGACGTGTGGAAGTGTCTTGCTGATTAGCATTCATTATTGTTGCAAGTTTTTGTGTGCCGTTGTGAGAATGTCTGAACTTAAATTAGAGCAATGGAAGAACATTCAATTTCTTGTTAAACTTTGCAAGAGTGGAAGTGAAATCAGGGACATGTTAGTCCAAGTTTATGGGATAATGCCTTAAAGACAATGGCAGTGTAAAAATGAACTAAATGTTTTTCTAAGGGGAGAGAACATGTCACTGATGAAGAGAGGTCAGGGCAGCCAGTAATGAGCAGAACTGATGAAAACATTGCAAAAATTCCTTGAATTGTGTGTCAAAATCATCGGCTGACTGTGAGAAGCATAGCAGACCAAGTAAACATCAATAGAGAAATAGTTAGGAAAATCTTAACTGAAAATTTTGGCACGAGAAAGGTGTGTGCAAAATGGTCCCGAAGGAGCTCACTGATGAACAAAAGCAAAGGACAGTCAAAGTTTGCCAAGACCTTTTAGAGAGGCAAGATGATGTTTTGAGCCATGTTATCACTGGTGAGGAAACATAGGTGTACCAAAACAACCCTGAAACAAAGCATCAAAGTGCACAATGGACATCAGCCAATTCTTCACGACTAAAAACATTCTGTCAGTCCAAATCAAATCAAAATGATGTTGCTAACTTTTTTTTATATCAGAGGGATTATTCATTATGAATCTACATCAACTGGACAAACAGTTAACTAAGTTTGCTATTTGGAAGTGCTGAAAAGGCTACACAAAAAAGTTGGACAAAAATGACCTGAACTTTTTGCCAACAATTCATGGCTCTTGCATCACAACAATGCACCAGCTTACATGGCACTGTCTGTGAGGGAGTTTTTAGCCAGTAAACAAATAAGTGTATTGGAACACCCTCCCTACTCACCTGGTCTGGACCCCAATGACTTTTTTCTTTACCTGAAGATAAAGAAAATATTGAAAGGAAGACATTTTGATGACATTCAGGACATCAAGAGTAATACAAGGACAGCTCTGATGGCCATTCCAGAAAAAGTGTTCCAAAATTGCTTTGAAGGGTGGACTAGGCACTGGTGTCAGTTCATAGCTTCCCAAGGAGAGTACTTCGGAGGTGACTGTAATGATATTCAGCAATGAGGTATGTAGCACTTTTTCTAGGGAGAGTTCGTGAAATTAATCATCTGACCTCATACATTATAATTATTGTTAAATATGGTTAAAATAATATTTCAGAGTTAGATTATTATTCTGATATTTGTTTTGCCTTAAAATCATAAAAATAAAAATGGGGTAGGAATCTGTTTTTGATCCTGTTGGTATCGTTGTTATCTCCCATAGTTCTTGGCACATACAAGGTGCTTCTTGAACATCTGTAATTGTATGTAGTGGCCAATGAAATACACACTCCCACCAAAATCCTTACAAATTTGATAGCTATAACACAGGATAATAAGATAGAACAGAATTATTCTTCCCTTAATTTGGACTGAGGTGCCAATAAAATAGACATCAGGTATCAAAGTAAGACAAATTTCCAGTACAGACTTTTCAAAAGAAATGTTTTAGAACTGGGCAGGATGAGGGGGCTTTCTGTCTGAAACACCTCTAATGATGGGCTCTTCCTTGGGAAGACTCAAAGGGGTGGAAATGTGTTCTGTGTTACTGGGAGACCCAGAGGTCTGGGGCCAGACTTACTCCAGAGAAAGAGAAAGCAAGAAGTGTATGTAGGATAGAAGGGCTTTGTTAGGATTGTCTTCTTCTCCAAGACTTTGTCAGGGCACAAGATGTGCTTGGGTTTTCCTTGGAATCCATGTGGACCCTGCAAAGACAATAAAACCCTAGAAGCAAGAAGATGGATGCAATAACCAGGTTACTAAGAGCTGAGAAAAGGGGTCACAAGTGACCACTAGGAATATACATGCATTTTCCAGGGTCAAGAGAGCTGCACATGAAAAGTATCCCATGATGAGTCCTCCCAAGAGCCCAGAAAATTACACCTGAAGACAATGAGTAGTCATGTTTAAGTACTGGTCAGGTCTGGAGACAGCAAAGCCAGTGGACATAGTTCCTAATCAATTAAGAACTTACATCTCTCCCTAGCACTCTTCCTCTCTAAATTCTCTCCTAGGAGGGATCAGAAATAGCTAGTCACGGAGGGGAGGGGAGGGGAGGGGAAGGAGGAAAAACAAAACAGATGAAGCCAGAAACACCACCCTGTTCCATTTTAGATTTGCAGTCCAAAGCAAGCCTTGGGGAAAGGGTAGATTTAATATTGAATTGGTTTTGAAGTTTTGATTTATATATTAGACTAGATAACCTCATTTTTGAAGTGAGACAGTATGTGTGACTTAACATGAAGGCAACACTGTGTGACACCAATGAACCAGAGTTTTTGAGCAGGAACAAACATTAAAATGTAATATTTTAATATTAAAATATTGTCCCTGCTAGGTTTATTTTTCAACCACTCTGTAAAAGACCACATTTACCAGTGTCTCAAGAAAGACAAAGTCGTGTTTCTCTCTCACATGTTGGTCTGGAGGAAAGCAGTCTATTACTGTTTCTTAAGAATGTTTGGGAAACACAGGCTCTATCTGTTAGCACTGTGTCTTTAGGGTGGAAGCCCCTGCTGTCTTCCGTTTTCTTATATAGTCACCGTGAAGGATAGCAGGGTGAAGCAAACTCATGCCTGCACAGAACAGTTTCTCACATCGTTGAGACCACAGCTCAACCACAGGCCTCACCTAGCCACAGGAAAAGTTGGGTAAATGTAGATTTATTCTAGGCAACCACTTGTCCAGCTAAACATCTCTTACTTTCGATGAAGGGAAGAACAAATCTCGATCACTGTCACTGATGCATTCTAAAGGAGTAAAAAATAAAACCAAGCTAAACAAAATGGAAATTTAATTCAATGTATAAATTGCAGGACCCATAAATAGAGCCCAATTATCTCTCTTAAATAGTAAAGTCAGCTTTTCAAAGCATGCATATTATTTATTTAGTAAATATTATTTGGAGACCAGTTTATAAAACAAAACAATGACATTGACACAAAACTTTGTTTGGGTACCTTAATGTTTGTCCTGTAGCCCCACTAGTCATGGGCAGTCAGACTTACAACCCCCAAAGGTCCAGAGGAAGCTGAACAGCTAGCTATAACGGGAACGTTGATGGAAGTTTCTTGTTTAATATTAAATATTCATACAAAGTTTGCATTCTGGCACATAATACATGCTAGTTTCATAATAAAGCAATACTTTCAGTTATTTAAAAATCAGTATAGAATGCAATTTTCCATTTTGAGAAGCCATACACACACAATGTACAAAAAGATTAGTGTAATAAATATAAAATAATTCAAGTGACGAAAAGGTAACTATCAAATATTTTGATGATTAATACATATCTAAGCTTTGAGTCCATCACATAGAAGTCTGCTAACAGATTACCAAATACAAAATGTTGGAATTTTGTATAACAACAAAAAATAAAATAAAGAAAGACAACAATACATTAAATAGGTGAATAAAAGAACAAAAAATTTAATGAAGTATAAATAATAAACAAATGTATTTTTGAACATTTATCCTCAATAGTAATCAAGTACCATGCGCATTACAACAATCTGAAGCATAATTTTACACATACTAAGCTGACAAAATATTGTTGAAAATTATATCATTTAATGTTTTTGACTTTATAATAAATAGATACTCTCAAATTGCTGATAGTATCATGAATTTGTGCACTTGTTTGAAAACCAGCATACATATATGTTGTAAAAATAATAAAGTTTTTCATTCTCCTTGACCAACTAAAGCCACTAAACAGAAATTGTATTTAGGATAAAATCCTCTAAAATAAAATGTGTTGTTATTGAAGTTACCCTAAAATAGAAAGATTCGAACATAATTTAAATGTCCAGCCACAGGGGAATGCTTTATTAAGTTATGGTACAGCACATTGGGTAGCTATTACAATTATTTTTAAATTATTTGTAAAAATTAGAAAATATAATAAATATTTTTAAAGGCAAACTATGACTACAATGATTCAATTTTATAAAAGATATAGACAAGTTCCTGAAGAAAACATGTTAAACAGAATCCATTTTGTTAATAATAGTAATCCATTATGGAAAAATTTTACTTTCTTAATTTTTTAAAGTGTCTGAACTTTTCATAATTTCTCAAATGCTAGATGTAGCAGATGTGTCATTCATATAGTTGCTCTAAATTTTTTATGATTTCTTTAAATTTTTATTGCTTCCCCAATTTATGATTCCCAATGTAGAATATATAAAAAGTGTATATAAATTAAAATATATATTAAAAAGTATATATAAATTAAATGTATTATTTATTGTCTATTAAAGC
Source organism: Rhinolophus sinicus (assembly GCF_036562045.2). Classification (NCBI taxonomy): domain Eukaryota; kingdom Metazoa; phylum Chordata; class Mammalia; order Chiroptera; family Rhinolophidae; genus Rhinolophus; species Rhinolophus sinicus. The sequence goes on from NC_133752.1 coordinate 27,475,485, forward strand.
AAAACCCTACTATGGTATTAAGAGTATCAAAAACATGAGTATATGCATTCCTTACTCTGAACAGTTAATAACCTAGAGTTAAAACAGATTACTGATGCTGCTATACTTAAAATATGACAAATTCTACGGTCAGGGAAATGTTTATTCCCCACAATTCTGATTTCTGTGAGGTAGGACTTTCCCTTCACACTGCTAATTATTGCTTGACTCTATTCTCCTCCCCAGGGAGACAGAATAAGTTACCTGGTTTGTGAGTTTGGGAAAGGAATTGGGCATGGATTTCTCAGCCTTTTTCTTCCATTTCTTAGAAGCCAGCTGCTTGTAGAAAATGTGTTCATCAGAGACCTACTTTTGTTCCATACTATATGTAACTGAGTTGGTAAGTCAATATAATTTGGGGATTTAGTATTAGGAAGCCCATTGCTGCAAAGTCCTCAACTTCCATTTTAGTCATTATCAGTAATAAATATGATGTCATTCTACCCTTGTCTGTTTTTAATTTATAACTCAGACAGGGGAAAAAAAAGAGTTATATTTTGGCCCCTTTAAATCCTAACATCCTAAAGTGGAACAAATAAAACATAGTGGGAATTCAGGTAATGAGAAGATTTTTGGTGCATCAGAAAATATTTAGCAAGGTAAATGAATAATATTTTAATTAGTTTTAAAGTTTGTGTAGATATTCATTTGGCTGGAGGAACAGTGGTGGATGCAGAAAGTGGTAAGAGCTTGACAAAATGTCATGGAAATAGAGAAGGAGATCAGTGCAACGCTCATTTGAGGAAGATGAGACAATAGTCTGTCTGTAAACTATGTTCCAGATAACATTTTTTTTTTAATCTATCCTACTGTTGATGGGTATTTGGAAAGTTTCCAGCTTTTGGCTAGCACAGAGAGTGCTGTTATGAACATTTGAATATATGTCCTTAGGTGAACATACATACAAATTTCTGATGGGTATAAACCTAATATTTGGGTCATGGGGTCAGATATGTTCAGCTTTACTAGATATATGTGTTAACCATTCTGATATACTGTTTTACAAAGTGTATGTTTAAAAAGAACTTTGCCCATTTTTCTACTGATTTTGTTTTTTTCTATTGACTTATAAGAGTTGTCCATTGTCACCAGAGAACTTCTAAAAATTATCTTAGCGGGACTGTAAAAGCTATGCGACCTGCTTGAAATTCTATACAGCCCTTGGAAAGAAAGTGTCAACATAATAAGGTCAACAGGGAATAATGAGAAAGAATAATTTCTTTTTATGCTTGTACCATACTAAGCCCAACTCTATTAGGAAAATAGTTATCCTTGAATACATTTATATTTGTACTAAACACTTATGTATACATGTATATGTTGTTAATTTCCTAAAATGAAGTTGTGTTGTATACACCAATTTTCTTTCACTTAATATACATCATTTTATGGACATCTCTCCAGGTAAATCCACACAGACATGTTTCCTTATTGTAAATACTTAACTGCCTGGTTTATCATAACTCATGCCACCATTGTCTTGTTAATGACAACTTAAGTGATCGCCAAGTTTTTGTCCTATATGCATTGTTTCTATAAGTATTCTTGTACCTTTAGCACTATGTATAAGTATATGCTTACTAGGACTATATGTACAAGAATGCTTATAGGAACAATGTATTTTATTTTTATTATTGTTGTTGTTGTTAACTGATATAAATTCCCAAAGTCAGTTTGCTTTATGAAAATTTCTATCAGAGATGAGGCCCTTGGCTCAGCCTACAGTGTTTAAGTACTCTGGTTACAATGCTCACTTTGCCTCTTACATATTATTAAAAGAATAGACTGAATAGCTTTCACAATGATTAATTCTCATGCACTTTCTGATATTCCTCCATATGCTCATTTTTTATACTTGACTACGTTTGAAAAGCCCTTCATGATTGTGCTAAATAGGAATCTTAGCAGGACTGAAGGTGCACTGTCTCATTGCACATTAGGAATGCATTAAGTGTGGTCTGGCAGCAAATTTACTCTTCTTAAATGATTTCTAGGTGAAACATATAACATAATGACAACAGGTTGCACTTGTTTCTGACTTGACAGCTGGTTCAGACTGGTACAGGCTAGAGGATTTACTGCGGAATCAGCCCACATCGACTTACTAGGATTTTTAAAAATGCAGTCAAAGTATTGCATTTTAAAAATCTTTAAGGAGCTCTCTGCTAACTTCAGAACAACGTATTTTTTCTAGTTAGTTTTCTCCATGTAAAGTCAAATTTAACATGTTCATTGAATTTGCAGGCATCCCTTTCAAACCTGGTTATTTTTCAGGATTTCCACCACAGTTAATGGCACCTCAACTAATTCAATTTAATGAGCTAGAAATCTGAAGGCCATTTTTGACAGCTTTATCTTGTTTTTCTTACTATGCCAAGTTTATTGTCAAAAGGTGTTGATTTTATCTTTGGAACATCTCTTGAATGTGTGACCTTATCCCTATTCTTGCTCTTTCTACCTTGGTACAATCAGTCTCAGTTTCATCCTGGTTCATCAAAATCCCATAAACTGTTCTCCACACTGTGGCTGAAGTAATCTTTCCAAAGCACAACTTATGTTACTTCTCTCATTAAAACCTTTAAATGGTTTCCTTTTGATCTTATAATAAAGGCCAACATACTTGATACAACCTGCAAGGCCCTGGGTGTTCTGTCCCTGCCTATTCCTCTAACAGCATCTTTCACCAAATGTCCTTTTGCTCCTGGTGGTTATGGCACACTGGTTTTCATTCAGCTGCCTGAACATACCAAGCTGTTTGGGTTCAGAGCCTTCAGCACATGCTATTTCCACCCCTGGAAAGCTCTCAGTCTTCCTATATTCCTAAACTTCCCTTCATCTAGTTAATCCCTCCTTACCACTTATAACTTGATGCATACATTACTTCCAAGCAAGGCTTTCCTAACCCTCCCGAAACTAGTCCAATTTCCTCTGTTATACTCTCGCAATGTACAGTGATCTTTTTCTACATAATACATATTTCAATTTATAATAATATATTTAGTTGTGTGACTGTTTGAATTATAGCTGTCTCCCTAATTGGTCCATAAGCTTCATGACAGGTTTTTATATTTTTCCTTACCTGTATGTCTCAGTAACTTTGTACAGAGTCTCTCATATAGTGAGGACACAATAAATATTTGCAGAAAAAAAGAATATATTTGGATTTTCTTTGAGTCTCCTAGATCCATTTTGAGATAATGTGATCTTCTAAATGGGATATGTAATGCAGGAATTTATGTAGATTCTGTATTAGGAAATATTCTTTGTATCAGAATAAAATGGAATAAATGTTGATATCAGAAAGGTCACTCATATGAGTGAAAATCTCTTACTTATAATTTACTCAATTTCCCAGGGATGTTCTATATGATGGCTAAAAGCCAATCTGTTCAGGGGTTCACCAATATTTCACTGGACTTTCTGACCTTGACATTGGCTAGTAGATCATAGAAGAAGCACTGGGATACCGTAATATCCTATGGCAGATAGACAGAGAAAGTCTTCCTAAATTCTTTAGTGAACAGGTTTCTATTGCAGATGTTAGAAGAAACTTGGTTTGTTGGAGACAACGAACGTGGGGGGAGTGCATTGAGCAAGGCAGAGTGTGACACCAGAGGCAGCAGAGGTTAGACCATGCAGAGCTGTTTAGTACATTGTAAGAATTTTCAATTTTACGTAAAGGTCCTAGAAAACCACTGAAGGTTTTAAAGTTCAGAAGTGCATAATTCTAATTTTGAAAGGTCTTTAATTATACTATGAGGATGAGCAAGTATTAATTCAAGGAAGCACATTGAGAGGGTTTTTTTTTTTTTCAGTAATAAAGATGAAAGATGATGTTGGATAGGGCTAGTGTGGCCACAATAAAAACTGACAGAAATGGACATATTTGAGAGAAAGATATCAGGAATGAATCTCAGGTTATACCTTGCACAAGTAAATGGATTAGGCAACTGACACCATTTGTTGCCATGATGCTGACTGGAGGAGGAATAAGATTAGAGGTAAACAAAGAGTAGGTTTTTGGACAAGATATCTGTTAGACATCCAAATAGATATATGGGTGTGAGGCACAGAAGAGCAGTTTAGATTGGAGATACAAAGGTAAGTAACACCCATATCTGAACATCATTCATAATGATGGAGCCACATAGGAGACTGGGAAGGGGTTCTTAAAGTTTTGGGAGGCGATGTAAGAAAATACATCATCACATGAAAAGAGTGATCACGTTTGGCAAATGTTGAGTAAAAAGTAAGATGAAGATAGAAAACAATGTATTCTTTCTTTTACTTTTCTTTTTCTTTTTTTTTTTTTTTGAATCTTGTGTTAGCTTGGACAGCTATAATAGAATACCATAGACTGGGTGGCTTAAACAACATACATTTATTTCTCAAATTCTGGAGTCAAGAAGTTCAAGATTATGGTATGGTTCCTGGGGAAAATACCTACCTGGCTTTCAGATGGCTGTCTTCTGACTGTCGTCTAACATTGCTGAGAGATAACCTCTCTTGTATCTTTTATAAGGGTACTCATTCCATTTATGAGGACTCCACCCTCATGACCTAATCACCTCCCAAAAGTCTCACATCCAAATAACATCACATTGGGGATTAGGACTTCAACATATGGATTTGGGGAAGACACATTCAATCCATAGCAGATCTGGTAACCTAGATATCATGAATCATTTTCAATTGAATGGCAGTGTTTCAAAAGGGATTGTTTAATTATTCTCATTGAAATGAGCTGAGTGTTCCAGGCATATACTTTAAAGTTGTGGTTTAAAATTTTTCATCCTATATGTCACACTCAGGCTGCAATCATGACTTATTTTTTTGCATTTAATTAAAAAATAGTATTGTTGTTAATGGTGAGAATTTATATTTTACATAAAAACCCTCTTGAAAATCCCAAGATTTGAAAACATTGAGTCTATATTCATGATTAGCAATAATGAACTGGAGCTGAATAGCTCACTGTTTATCCCCTTAGATGGTTGTCTCTGCTCCTCCTTTACCTTAGTCCCAACGAATCCATGTGGTTTTACACCTCCACCTGCTTCATTTCACCTGCCTGGCCTAAGGACTTTGCTGTTCCTATTTTAGAGATTTGCATTGCTACAAACAACTTAAGGAAGGAATTTAGGCAGCCCTATTTTGTACTCCGAAATGACTAATACAGGATGCTGTACAGAGTAAACATACAATAAAGTTCCATTAAATTGAGTTCCCTCATTTTTTCTAAAATTGAGTAGTTTTTTGAAAAGCTTCAAGAACAAACTAACTTTGCCATATAGTCAACATTTGAGCTAACCATTTTTACTCTTAAGGATAGCATAATATTCAAATTGTGTTTTATTTAATTATTCTTTCAATGCATACTCATATTCTATATGATTCATTATTTGAAAACAATTTTAATTTTTAAATTTCTAATACATAAAATTTGTCATTGGTGTATAATATAGTCCATAAAATTTCCACATGTTTTGTCAATTTTTTTATTCCTTGTTATCCTGATATGCAATAGGGGCAAATTGAATTACTTAAGGGAACGAGATGGATTCTATACTTGAGGACCAGAAAGACATGTGGCACCAACATGCTTCAGGATAAGAGAGAGGCCTTTTGTGTAGCCAAGCCCACTAAAGTAATTGATGGGCAGACAACAGATCCCTACTGCCAATCTCCCACCACATATGTGCTGAATTTGCTTCCACACTGTGAAAAGAGTATGTATATTTATATCTCTTTCACAAGGACTCTGAGCACTGAAACTTGAAACACATGACACTAACACTAGTTTAGTACCTAGCACTATTTTATTTAATACATATCCTGTTCTCCCTTTAAATTTGACCAATTAGTCATTGGTATTCATTTATAAAACATAAACAATTGTATAATGTGATCAACAATTCTCACAATAGTTTGAGAATCATACATTTTTTTCTCTTGATACCTAACAGTGATATAGCTCAGTGATCACTGGGGAGTGAAGGCCAAAACCAGAGAACTGATCTAACATAGTGCTGAAAAGATTGGAAAGCAGAAGACTTTAAACTGCAGAAGAGCAGAGAAAGATATGGATGGACAAGAAGCAAAAGTGATTATACTGAATTCCTGTCTGGGTTTGCATACCTACAGGCTAGTAAACCAGTACATAAACTCTCCCCACCCTAACACTGTCCATGATTAATCTGTTTGTTTTTTTTTTTGCATGGAAAATGCAGCTGCATTTGTCTTCTTACTAGATCTATTGTGTATTACAATTTGATAAATAAACTCATTTCTTATTTCTATAGATATGCCTATATTCTAAGATGTGATCTAAGAAGTATGTGTGCATATGTGTACATATGTGTGTGTGTGATTTCACCTTAAGTTGGTAAAGCATAGGTGGAATTTTGAAATCCTACTCATCAAGTTCTACAGAAAATTGATTTCAGTATAATTTTCTCTACATGTGCTATCAGTTGTTCACCCCTGATATTGAGAGAGATTTAGAAAACATAAAAAACAAACAAACCCCACTAATCAAAAAGAAATACCCACATAATTTTTTAAAATGAGCCAAAAAAGTAAACCAGCAATTTATGGAAGAATACTAAATACTCTTGGCAAATGAGTATATCAACCCACCTCATCACTAAATAGGAAATTCACATTAAGCAGCCTGATACCAAATATATTTAAAAGTCTGACAATACAAAATATTGTTAAAATGTAGAAAAAAACCATAGTTTCATACTCATTCAGTGGGAGTAAAAATTGTTACACCAAATTTGGAGATTTGTTTTGCAATATCTGGTAAAGCTGAGAATTTGCATCCCTTGCAACACAGCAATTTCACACTTAAATAAATACCTTAAAAATAGTTTTACTCTTGGAACTATAGAACTGGAAACATATATAAGAATTTTCATAGTGACTTATAGCATGAAATTGGAAGCAACTAAATATTTATCAACTGGAAAACTGATTAGTATAGAGTGATATTCACACAACTAAAGGATTTTCAGTAGTGAAAATGAATGAAGAAGCCTCTGTGTATCAATAGTTTAATCTCTCAAACATAATGTTGAATGATAAAATAAGTTGTGAAACTTTAAAAAAATGTCAGGCCAGAGTACATGTTGTTCCTAGATATAAACATAGGCAGTCAAAGTTTCAAAAACATGCAGAGATATAATAAAATGCCTTCTCTAAACTTACCATCTTCAGTGAAAAGTGGGAAAAAGGGAGTACAAAAGTGCATTCAAGGTTACTGTAATGTTGTATTAATTTTAAAAATTTGACTCTTAATGTTAGCAATTTCTAATAGATAAACCATAGGTAAAGGGTGTGGGTAATATATAACCTATAATTTTCTTTATGTATAAAATACTACACAGCAAATATATTTAAAGTGTATTATCCACGCAAACTTAATTTTTCCATAACATGATCCGCACGCATCTGTTAGAGAATTCATCAAATTCCATTTAGTCTATCTCCTTAGGACACTATCAACTTCACAAGTTTAAGATTATTGGTTATTCAGGTTTCTTTTTCATAGTGTCTGTGGATTTATTGCCTCAGTAATTGTTGTTGAATGAATATGACTTCTATTATTTTAAATGGAGTTTTGCAACATTATATGTAAAATTCGTAGTATACTCATCAATATTATAACAAAGAGTTTCTGAAAGAAAACCGTCTTGCTACATGAAGGTTTCCTCTTCCCTCAACTCCCACCTGACTTATAGGATGTTATTTCATTACACAGACTTTTGCTGATGGTATGAGATGGCTTCACAAAATATCATGTATTTGATATATTTATATAAATGAGTTATGAAATCCAGTTCATAGTCACAGCTGTAAATAAGCAAATGCTTTAATTACATTTTATATTTTCATTTTTCCTGAGCAGGGCCAATATTATTTGAGAAGTCTTAGAAAGTAAAGGAGTACTCCAATCATTCTATTTTTTTATGTCAACATGTAAAACTGAGTTGTGGTGATAATAAACCACTCATATCAGTTAATTCTTTTATGTTTTATATTCTGTGTATCTTTTTTCAAATCTTTGTGAAACAACTTGTGACAAGCACCTCTAGTTAGATTTCAACTTTTATTATGATCAGATAAGCATTTGTTGCCGTTAATCAGCAGCTAGTTTTGAAATTTTTAATCAAAAGAAGAAGATTGGCCATAATTGCTAATACTTAAAGTAAAAACAACATAATTACAAAAACTAAAATTTAAAAAGGTTCTGATTAATCATTTGATGGTTTAACATACATATATTGCAAATTTAAATTGGCTAACAGAGTCCTTCCACAGACTGAAGTTCATTCACCTCCACTTCCTGTGATCCACCATGCATCGTTGGTATTGGCCTTGATAACTCCAAGACATTCTAATACATCTCAAGCCTTTGCAATCAATCAGGGATCAACAACATTTCTGGATAAACCAGGAGTACAGCGAATGAGCAACATTGTCTAAGTTCTGCCATAATAGAATCTTTGTAAAATACTCAATTAGAAAAATCAGATTAAAAAACAAAAAACAAAACAAAACTATTTTGTTTCCCAAACTGAAAACTAATCCTGATCTAGGGAACATGATTTCTAAAAGGTGGAATATTTTTTTCAAGTAAAATATTAAAAGAAAGCTCAATATGTAAAATGGATTAATTTAAAGCTACAGGTAGTAGAGCAACCTCTTACCAGACTAACGGAAACATATGCACTCTGAATCCTTATGAGTCAAAGGAACAATTTTCTCCATCACTGGCCCAGAGTTTCTGTTTCTGGTAATGGTGGAAAAGCTTTTACTGGACCAATCTCCCCACAAATAATAATTATAAACTCTAGACAAAGTATAAAAACAACTCTTTGAAGTTATCAGAAACTGTATTTTGTTTAACCCTTAAAAGAAGAAAACCACAGTGAGTGAGGTTTTTTTTCTGAGAGGGCACTTCACAACACACATAAATGAAGCTGCTAGAACTTACACAGAATGTCACAATTTTATTGGCTATAGAAGTGGGAGGTAATGTTTGCAACTGAAAAAACAGTTGGAAACCAAAAAAGAAAATTCTCGATAGGAGAAAGTCACAGAAGAGCCCCAAAATGTGTGTATAAGTCTTCAAATTCATGACTCCCCCCCCTCCCCCCAAACATGAATGCTTGGGAATGAAACCAAGAAGTCCAAGGGAACTAACCAGATTTTTCAGCAACTGCCTATTATAGAGGAGACAGAATTTTAAACCTGAATGCTGCCAAGTTATAGAAGCTTGGTAAGCACATTAGGCTATTCTGTTGAAAACTTGAAAGAGCCACACTCTAAAAGTAAAAACTATATCCCAGGAATAGGGGATTTTCCCAAGGAGTATGATCAAAACCTAAGACTCAATTTCATAAAGCATAAAACCAAGTATGTACAAGTTCCAGGGCATGTGCCCACAATTTAATTGCTTGTTAGAACAAAATTTTTCAGAGAACAAGAACATAATCAATAATCTGTATAATGTGTTACCTACAATTTCCTGTACATTGTTTTTAAAATTGCTAGCTAAATATTCAATAAAACAGAAATACGTGAACAACAGTCAAGAAAAAAGAAATCAGCAACATAAAGAGACTCATAAACATCTCAAATGTTGGAATTAGCAAATAAAGGTTTTTAAATATTTTTGATTAATATTTAATAAAGCCTAGAGGAAACTATGAGTAGAATTGTAAAAAAGAGGAGGATTGTCAGGGTGTATTTGGAATGTATAAAACAATGAACTAAATAAAAAATACTAAACTGAAAAATATAATATACGAAATAAAAAGTTGCATGGGGTTGACATCAGGTTAAGAAGAAGAAAAGAATGGATCAATAAACTTAACGATATTAACAAAAATTATAAACTGAAGCACAGAGAGATAAAAGATTATTAAACCACCATCTCAATGACTTGTTTTGTATTATGCTGGATAATGTAATATTTTATCTAACATTTGTATAATTGGTATCACAGAAGATGAGAAGAGAAAGAATGATGCAGAAAATAGATTTTAATAAGTATTGGGCAAATTTTTCCACATTTAATAAAATCACTATCCCAAATAATCAAGCTAGATAAATCACAGTAGGACAAATACAAAGAAAACCATAACTCCACACAATATAGTCAAAATGCTGAAAATAAAAGGTGAAGAAATAAATCTTAAGAACAGCTAGAAGAAAAGGAAAAATTAAATCAAGGGAAACAAAAATAAAAATATTGCTGACCTCTAATCAGAAATAATGGAGAGCAAAAGAAAATGGAATAATATATTTCAAAGGCAGAAAAATTAGGGCCTACCAGAATAGGATTTTCTACCCTAAAAACATAATCTTTGAAAATGAATGTGAAATAAAGAAATTTTCTTATTTTAATGCTGTGGAAAATTGTCAGCAGCATATACACATCACAAAAAAATACTATATGATATCTTTCATATAGAAGAAAATTACACCAGTTTTATTCACCATTGTACGAGATACTAACCACTGCCATATGCAAGAAAAAGAAGTAAAACAATAATAATAATAATAAAGAAAAGTTGAAAAAAAAGAAGACACACTCTTTATTTTCACAAAGCATGATTGATTATATAGAAAACCCTGAGGTATCTAAAAAACTTACTAGAGCTGATAGATTATTTATGAAGTTTGCAGCAACAGGTCAAAATACATATGAATTTCTATATAATAGCAGCTGGCAATGTGTAAGCATTTTACACAATATCAACAAACAACTGGAAATGAGATTTTTAAAATTGTATATCAAATTAAAAATATAAAATACTTAAGGATGTAATAAGTTCAACTTTGCCATGATATATTCGCATTTCTGTATATTATCAGATAGAAGAAAAGATAAATGTGCAAGACCTCTTCATTGAAACCACAAAAGTCTTGGAGATAAAGTAAAACCATCAAAATCAATGGAGATATATATTCCAATTAATTGGAATATTCAATATTGCTAAAATGCTAATCTTTCCCCAAATTAAATATAAATTCAATACCATTTCAATCAAAATACCAGCAGGCTTATTTTTTTCCTGGTTAAAAAAATGGCAATCTGATTCTAAGATTTATATGGAACAGTAAAAAGATATAAATAGCTCGTGATATTAAAAGAGACCAAAATTAGAAGAATTACACTGTTTAGAAGAATTTAAAGCCACAATAAAGCAGGCCTAAGGAAAGAGAAGCAAATTAATGGAACATAATGAAGAGTCTAGACATAGATCCAAATACATATGGTCAATTGACCTTCACTGAAAATAACCCAATTCAGAAAAGATACTCTTTTCAACTAATGGTGTTGAAACTACTGAATAACTCTATGGGAAAAGAAGAACCACAATTCCTGCTTCACACCTCACTAAAAAAAATTAATTTGAGGTAGATCAAAGATCTGAAAATAAAAGCTAAAGTACAAATCTAGAAGAAAAAAAAGGAAGAATATCTTAACAAACATGACTAACAACTATTTCTTATGACACAAAAGCACAAATCATTAAAAAAATGGAAAAATTGCAAGTTATTTAAATTTAAAAGAAAACCAAACAATTATGCCCTTCTAAAAACTTAACTAGAGAAATAAATGGCTAGCCGTAGATTTGGAGAACATAGTCCCAATATTTATAGTTAACAAATTACATGTATCCAGAATATATAAAGAGCTCCTACCATTCCATAAAATTAAAAAATATATAATTTACATTAGTAAAAGACATTATAAACAGACTCTTTTCCCAAGAGGTATTTAAATGGCCAATATGCACATGAAATGATGCTCCACATAAGTGACCATCAAGGAAATACAAATTAAAATCACAGTGAGAATGACTGAAAAAAAAAAAAAAAAAAAAAAACCTGACACCATCAAATGTTCTTCAGGAAAAGGAAAAGCTGGAACACTAAAATGTTATGAAGGGAATGGAAAATGGTGCAACAACTTTGGGAAAAGATTTGACAGATCTTTTTAAAATAAGTGTATACCTAATGATTATTCCACTACTGGATGATTATTCAAAAGAAATGAAAACTTTGGTCACAAAAATCTTGTGGAAAAATGTTTACAACAGTGTTGCTTGTAACGTCAAAGACTGGAAACAACTCAAATGCCCGTAACCAATTGTTCTATATCTATATGATGCAAAATATTCAGTTATAAAGAGGAACAGACTATTGATATATGCAAAATATAGCAAATCTCACACATTAAATTAATCAGAAAAAAATTTAAAAATATACACTGTATAATTCCATCATATAAAGCTCTAGAAAAAGTAGAACTGAGACATGACGATAGAAATCAGAAGAGTAATATCCAATAGCAGTATGTGAGAATTAATTAGAAAGCTCTGGAGAGCACAACTGGAGTGATAAAAAATTTCCATATCTTACTAGGGATAGAGATCTTATGGGTGTGTATATTTATCAAACTCTATGAAATAAACACTTAACAGCTGTGCATTTTGTTGGGATTAAATCATATTTGATTTAAAAAATAGATATTAAATTCAAAAGAAAATATCACTGGGCCAAGCACCCCTCTTCATTTCTTTGTGCACCTACCCTGGCTCCTACCAAGCAGAAACAAAAGAAGAGTTTAAAGTCCCTAGAAGCCCAAAGTTTTGAAATGGAAAAAAGTCCATACATAAAAAGTTACTCCATAACACTTATCCTTCTCACACTATTCCAAAAAATTCAGGAGGAATTTCTAGGCTTATTTTATGGGACCAATATTACCCTGATTCCAAAACCAGACAAAGACATTACCAAAAAAAGAAAATTATAGGCCAGTATCCTTTTGAGCATAGATGCAAAAATCCTCAAAAAAATTAGCAAACCAAAATCAGCAATATATTAAAAAGACCATATGCCATGATCAAGTGGGATTTATTCCTGAGACAGAAGTTTATTTTAATAGACACAAAACAATTAACATGATACACCACATAACTAAAATGAAGGATAAAAATAATATGATCATGTAAATAGATGCAGAAAAAGCATTTGACAAAATCCAACATCCATTTATAATAAAAACTCTAAGAAAAGTGGGAATAGAGGGAGCATACCTCAATGTAATACAAGCCATATAAGACAAACCTATAATTAACATTATACTCAATGGGGAAAAGCTGAAAGTGTCAGTTTGAAGGAACAAGACAAGGATATTCACTCTCACCACTTTTATTCAACATAGTATTAGAAGTCGTAGTGACAGCAATGAGACAAGAAAAATAAATAAAAGGCATCCAAATTGGGAAAGAAGATGTAAAACTGTCATTACTTGCAGATGACACGATAATATATAGAGAGAACCCTGAAGACACAACCAAAAAAGTATTAGAAATGATAAATGAATTCAGTAAAGTAACAGGATACAAAATTAATATTCAGAATTCAGTTGCACCTTATACACCAATAACAAACTATCAGAAAGAAAAATTAAGAAAACAGTCTCACTTCCAATTGCATCAAAAATAAAATAAAATAAAATAAAATAAAATAAAATAAAATAAAATAAAATAAAATAAAATAAAATAAAATAAAATAAAATACCTAGGAATAAATTTAGGATGTAAAAGACCTATACTTGAAAAATAATAAGATGTTGAAGAAAGAAATTGAAAAAGATACAAATAAATGGAAGCATATACCATGATCATGATTAGGAAGAAATAACATCATAAATGTCCATACTACCCAAAGCAATTTATAAATTCAATGCAATTTCTATCAAAGTACCAATAGCATTTTTCACAGAAACATAACAAATAATCCTAAAATTTATATGAAACCACAAAAGACCATGAATAGCCATGGCAATCCTGACAAAGAAGAACAAAGATGGAGGTAGCACACTACCTGATATCAAACTATACTACATGGCCATAGTAATCAAAACAGCATGGTACTGGCATAAAAACAGACACACAAATCAATGGAACACAATAGGGAGCCCCAAAATAAACCCATGCCTATGCAGTTAATCAATTTATGACAAAAAAGACAAGAATATACAATGGAGTAAAGACTATTCAATAAATGGTATTCAGAAAACTTGACAGATAAATGCAAAAAAAAATGAAAGTAGACCACCTACTTACACCATATACAAGAATAAACTTAAAATAGACTAAAGACTTAAATGTAAGACCTGAAATCATAAAACTCCTCAGAGAAAATATAGGTAGCAAACTTTCTGACGTTGTTCTTAGTGATATTTTTTTCTGATATATCTCTTTAGGAAAGGGAAACAAAAGAGAAAAAAAAAAAACACAAATGGGACTACATCAAACTAAAAAGTTTTCGTGTGTTTTCTTTTTCCACAGCAAAGGAAACCATCAACAAAACAGAAAAACAGCCTACTCAATGAGAGAAGATATTTGCCAATGATATATGTGATAAGGGGTTAATATCCAAAATTTGTAAAGAATTCACGCAAATTAACACCCAAAAAACAAACAATCCAATTTTAAAAATGGGCAGAGTATCTGAATAGACATTTCTCAAAAGAGGACATACACATGACCAATAGACAAATGAAAAGATGATCAGCATCACTATCTATTTGAGAAACGCAAATTAAAACCATAATGGGTTATCATCTTACACCTGTCAGAATGGGTATCATCAATAAATCAACAAACAACAAGTGTCGGCTAGGATATAAAGAAAAGGGAACCATTGTGCACTGTTGATGGGATTACAAATTGGTGTAACCATCATGGAAAACAGTATGGAGGTTCCACAAAACCTTAAAAATGGACCTACCTTATGACTCAGCAATTCCACTTCTGGGTATTTGTCTGAAGAAATCCAAAACACTAATTTGAAAATATATATGCACCCCTATGTTCACTGCAGCACTATTTACAATGGTCAAACTATAGAAGCAATGTCAGTGTCCATCAATAAATGATTAGATAAAGAAGATGTGATACATATATACAATGGAATATTTTCAACTGTAAAAAAGAATGAAATCTTGCCATTTGTGACAACATGGATGGCCCTAGAAGGTATTAGTCTAAGTGAAATAAGTCAGACAGGGAAAGACAAATACTATATGATTTCACTTTTATGTGAAATCTAAGGAACAAAATAAACAGACAAAACAGAAACCAACTCATAGATACAGAGAACAAACCAATGGTTACCAGAGGGGAGGGTTCTGGGGGTGGAGTGAAAAAGGTGAAAGCATTAAGAAATAAAAATTTGTAGTTACAAAATAGTTACAAGGATGTAAAAGTACAACATAGAGAATACAATCAATAATATTATAATAACTATGTATACTTCCAGGTGGGTACTACACAAATCAGGACCATTTCATAAATTATATAAATGTCTAAACAATATGCTGTTCCCCTGAAACTGATATAAAATAATATAGTAGGTCAACTATAATTGAAAAATAAAATAAAAAGGTTATCCAAAAAATGTTACTCTAACACCGAATTGGGCTTTCTGATATAATATCTTCCACAATAACTAATCTTTTTTTTTTCCTGAAAGGTCCACTTTTAAACTATGATGTTTATACCTGAAAAAGGAGTGATAAAGAGAATATTTAGTTTTTTTCAAATAAAATTCCAATTGCTGAATCCACTGGAATAGTATTTGAAAGGAGTGAAAGCACCACGAGGTGAGGGCTGTGAATACCACAATGCAGTCTTTGGGGTCTTCCTCCTGCATGCCTAATACGACATATCTTAGGGATATTAGGGTTAATTAACTGAATCGTACTAATAACAATTTATGAAATTCAGTCTTACTATTTATAGTATTTTACATACAATGTCTTACTTCAAACTTACAATAGCTGAATAAAATCAGTTTTAGAGTCTCTATTCTACAAGTGGAGAAATTAAGGTAGCAGTTATGTGATTTACTTAATCAGTGACAGAACCGGAACTATACTTTAGGGTCAATACTGCTTGTAACTGTACTATTACCTGTATGGGCACAGTTTTGTGAGGTACCCATCTTTTAGATATCTAGAAACTTTAAATATCAAAAATTGGCCTAGTAGATGAATTCAACAGATCAATTGTGTTCATAAATTCTTCTCAGGAGTCTGAATTCAATAATAAAGCTTTTAAAGATCTACCACCAAATCAAAAAAGATTTTTCCTTAATTGGGAGTGCAATTTTTAAAATGCATGTATAAAACCTTTATAATGTTAACACCATATAAATTAATACAAGTTCTGAATTAATTTAATAAATATTTCCCCTTTATAAAAATTATTCTGTCATTCTATTATTTATCATTAATTGTTGTGAATGTTTGACCCACACAAACATTATTGTTGTGGGTTGACTTGTGTCCCTCTAAAAAGATGGGCTGATGTCCCAAACCTAAGTACCTCAGAATTTGACCTTGTTTGGAAACCAAATTGTTGAGATGTTATTAGTTAAGATGATGTGATGCAGGAGTAGGGTAAACTCCTAATCCAACATGACTGGTGTCCCTGTAAGAGACAGTCGTGTGAAGACAAAGACACACAGTGATGATGAAGGCAGAGATTATAGTTATGCAGCTGAGAGCCAAGAAACACCAATGATGGTTGGATTAGTTTTCCACTTTTCTACTGTTTTGATTTTTATGAAGTCATATAACTTCTGACTATATTAAAATTTGAAAATTTTTTCTGCTTTTTTTCAGTGTATTAACATACTAATTGTTAGATATATAGAAGATTTATCATTCTTTTGACACACTCCCCTGAATAAAGCCAACTCAAATTTTCTCTTTCCATAAAGCATGTATTGTCTGAATAAGATTTCTACGGTCAAATAGGTTTTTCAAAAATTTAATTTTAATCATACATCTTTACATATTTTGATTGCTTAGAAAACTCTCCGGTTAACATTTTCTTAGCCTTGCACAACCTCCTGATGCTGATGTTATGAACTTCTGACCATTGAATGGAGTCAGCTACTTGGCAAATCTACTTAGGATCTGTTTTTACAACGTGGAACTTATTTCACACCACCTTTCTTGTTCAGGTTTGCATTGAAGCTTCCTTCCCTTTGGGCATGAATAACAGTGTTATGACACTGGCTTCAATAAGCAACTTTTTATGGTGTCTAATCATGTGCAAATGTGTTAAAATTGGTAGTTTTTAGCAAACAGTTATGGAACATATTACCATAAGGCATTTGTTCATGGCGTGACAATGATTGGCCCTTGGCCACTTAAATGTTTTATTTAATAATGTGGGAATTTCAGTGTGTTTTCCTTTCATTATTTTAAACTTGAAAACAGAAACAGAGAACCCCTTCTTTAAAGTTAAAACTTTACCACCTACAGTCTGTCAAAATCAATATAAGCATCTGGATTTGGGAGAGGGGCTTTTTTGCAAGATGTTATTTAATATACTGGCATATTTCATGATGCTTTTTATATTTTGTATGCTTGAAGCTATCTCTACAGTGACCACCCAAGAATAATAGACTTATTTTCGAGATTGCAAACTGAAGAGAAGAACACCTTGTCCAAACAGTGGATAAATATTGGATTCAGGTTAATATCCATCCAATTAAAACAGCGCTTAAAATGTCAGATATTCATTGATGTACACTAAACTACCAAACTGCTTAAGATAAAGCTTTGCTTTTCGATAAACTACATTAATTTTTACTTCCCCCTCTCCATACTATCTCGCAGAGATGGTTTTCTATGAAATACAGGATGATCTGCAAATATTCTGAAAAGTGAATTTTCAAATAATTGCTGAAAATAATGCTGTGTTTTCAAAAACTGGAATTTTTAATTAA
Organism: Rhinolophus sinicus; assembly: GCF_036562045.2. NCBI lineage: Eukaryota > Metazoa > Chordata > Mammalia > Chiroptera > Rhinolophidae > Rhinolophus > Rhinolophus sinicus. The sequence continues at coordinate 27,493,356 of NC_133752.1, forward strand.
AATTGAATAGTGTAATGTTCTGCTCAATGTCTGTAGGGCAGAACACTGTATATTTTAATATTTACTGAGATTAGAGAATACAAATATTCTTTATTTTCAACACAGCTTAGTACCTTTATTTAATATCCATAAACGCATCTATCAGCCTGACTTCAGAGATCTTTCATGCGACTTAGCTCTTCAGTAAGTTTAGAATTAGCTCCAGCTTTATTAAAAAAAATAATTCATAAATATAACAAACCAAACAGGTTTTATTATGCTTAATTTCAAATTTTGAGAGGTCTATTAAAAAATGTTCTCAGCGTACAATTTATACATAGCATATGTTTATTTTGGTAGTCTGAAAATTCATTTACAGAAGTAAGCTATCAATCCAAAAGAAACAAATGGGAAAGGAAACCTTTACACTGGGGTTATTTGGTTTCAAGACTGGAGTACTTAAAGGTCTTGATCCAATTAAGTGTCGGGGTGTGTATGTGAGTGTGTGTGTGTGTGTGTGTGTGTGTATCTAGGGGAGTAAAATGACAATCATGTTGTAATTTTCATACCGGAGAAGCTGAACATCCAGAACTCCACATGCAGATCAGCTGTTGGTAGCTTTGGTAGACACCACTTAACATTCTTGACAATTGCCCATTAAAACCAAACCCATGTGACTCTAAAACCCTTGTAGGCAGTTGCTGCCAGGAGGACTGAGAGAGAAACCTCTTAGCATCATCTGTAGGTAACTACCCCAGAGTTTCAAGTGGACAACAAGGGCTACTTCTGCTAGATGTGGAATGTGTGTGTAAAATATTATAACCAACTCAGCATATACATGTGGAGGAATCACTGAAACATTTAAGCCCCTGACAATTTTTAAATTAGATTTTAAAGTGATTCTTCTAGTGAAGCTTCTCCTATAAAGATTTTAAATATTATAGCACATGCTACTAAAATTAGACCAAATGCTTAAACTGATGTACCAATGTTTTTGCAAACATGCATTTTCTTGTTTAAGAATTTATTCCTATTATACAAAAATATATACTAGAAAATTTAGAATATATAAAAAAGCACAATGAAGAAAATAAAAATCACAGTGATCTCAACCACTCAGAGTGAATAAGGATACATTTTTGTGTTTTATAAAATGTATATAAATGTATGTAAATATAAAAATATTTTATAGTGTACATTTTATAATATGCCAACATGTTACACATGTATCTGCATACATATGTTTTTATATATGTATATAAGTATATAGGTAAATATGCTTCTATATAACAGCTAATAAATTTTTAATGTAAACTATGTGTTTTATTTTTAGTAATCCCTAGTTCCTACCATTTCCCCAAAAAATAAGACCTAGCCAGACTATCAGCTCTAATGAGTCTTTTGGAGCAAAAATTAATTATATTATATTATATTATATTATATTATATTATATTATATTATATTATATTATATTATATTATATTACATTATATTATATTATAAAGACGCAGTCTTATATTATAGTAGAATAAGACCAGGTCTTATATTAATTTTTGCTTCAAAAGGTGCATTAGAGCTGATGGTCCAGCTAGGTCTTATTTTCGGGGAAACACAGTAATTGTCTTACTACATTGATAATAAGAACAGCACCTGTCTGTATAGGGAATATGTTCTCTCTATCATTAAGCGAAAACTATGAGCTTTAATGCCCCCGAGAAAAAGGGAATGCCCCTAGTAGAGAGGAAGAGAAACTGTAAAGCCCACCACTTCTGGACTAGAACAGTACAGAAAGAAGAAATGAAGAGGCAAGAGGAATTAATCATGAGCCAGCATTTTATTTCTATCCAGCTTGGACTAACTTTGAAGGTTGATGAAATAGAACCATCCAAACAGGTATGGGATGATTATGAAAACATTGAAGCGAGTGTCCGTTTCCCCAGGCAAATAATGGAGAAAAAGATGCAAACTGCTACAAGCCCAACTCCCGTGTAGTACCAGAACCACAACGTCAGTGCTTGGCATTGACAGTGGGAGGTGAGCCTGACACAGGACTTCTGGCTTCCCATGGCCTTTGGAAGGCCAGAAACTGGGATCTGGAAATCTTAGTGAGCCTCATGGAAGGGGCACAATTGTAAGGCTGGCTGAGGGACCAGCAGAAGCAAGGTGCATGGACAGAGAAGCCATGGTGATCAGGGACTTTGAAACTAGATGTGAGTAGCCAAGACCATAAACATGAATAAATAGTACCAGGATGAAACTCCAGGAGAGTAGATGACACTAATCCTTCCCTATTGAACACCAGAAAATGGTAGGAAAAAATGAGTGGTACAAATTAGCACACATGAAAGGTGCTTATGGGTAAAGGACACCTTTTCCCTCAACAGCCAGAAAGTTATGTAAATATCCCATCCACTTAGATGCATCTAGAGAGAATCAGTGGTCATGGGCATGTGAGGGAGTATAGGGAAATCCCAAAAACAATTTCCCCAAAAGATACTGGATCTTTTGAATGGGTTATTAAACTGGAAAGACCTGACTGTTATTAACAAGTTAATGTATCCCCATCTATCTGTTGTTTCCAGCCCAGCAGCACGAGAAATCATGAGGAAATTAGATCAGTTACAGAAAATAAAGAAGCAACATTTATTTTCCATCTGTGGAGCAGAGTTTCAATATGCAAACCTGTTACATGTATATGGATCTCTCAATTGTGTGTGTATGAAATAAAAAATAACATAACATGCTTTTTAAATTCATAATACACAATATACAAAGTCTTTCCATGGCTCTAGTTTTATGTCTATATCAACATATATTAAATGTGTCATAACTTATTTAACTAACTATCTTTTATTATACATTTATATTATTTACTTTTTTGTTTTATAAATACTCTAAAATCAGCATTTTTCAAAAGCTAAATTAGCTGGCAATATTTCACCACCTAATGTAAAGGACTATATGCTTAAAAGTTTCTTATTTAAAATAATGGCCAAGTAATATTCCATTATATATATGTACAACATCTTTATCCAATTATCTATCAAAGGACATTTCAGTTATTTGTATGTGTTGGCCACCGTGAACAATGCTGTAATGAAGATAGGGATATATATATAGATAGATATAGATTTAGATATAGATATAGATGTAGATGTAGATGTAGATGTAGATATAGATATAGATTTGATATATCTATAGATATATCTTCACCAATAAATATTTTCAGATTTTGGGGGGTAGATACCCAGAAGAAGGATCGCTAGGTTGTATGGTAATTCTTAATTTTTAATTCTTAATTTTTTTGAGGAAACTTCATACTGTTTTGCATAGTGGCTGTACCAATTTACATTCTCACTAGCAGTGTATGAGGAATCCTTTTTCTTCACAACCTCTCCAACATTTGTTATTACTTGTCTTGTTGATAGCCATTCTAACAAGTATGAGGTGGTATCTTATTGTAGTTTTGATTTGCATTTCCCTAATAGCTAGTGAAGTTGAGAATTTATGTATGTATCTGTTGGCCATTTGTATGTCTTCTTGGGAGAAGTGTTTGTTTAGATCTTCTGTCCATTTTTTAAATCAGAGTGTTTGGGTTTTTGTTGTCGTTGAGTTGAAATAACTGCAATTCACAATACATAGATGGACCTTGAGATTATCATGCTAAGCAAAATAAATCAGACAGAAAAAGCTGAAAACTGTATGATTTCACTCTTATGTAGGGTATAAAACCAAAAACAACAAACAAACAAGACAACCAAACAAAAATTATAGATACAGACAACAGTTTCGTGGTTACTGGAGGGTAAGGAAGGGAGGAGTAGAAAAGGGTAAAGGGGGTCAAATGGTGATGGAAAAAGAACCAACTCTAGGTGGTGAATACACAATACAATATATAGATGATGTATTATAGAATTGTACACTTCAAACCTATATAATTTTGCTAACCAGTGTTACCCCATTTTTTTGTTTGTTTTTGTTTTAACTAAAGTTTATTGGGGTGACAGTTCTTAGTACAGTTACATAGGTTTAGGTATACAATTCTGTAATACATCATCTATGTGTCACATTAAAAATAATGAATAATGATTGACATCTTAGTATTGTGATATAAATTCAGATTTCCATAGGAACCCAATATTACTTTGTCCTCCAATTGCTTGCCTAAGAATGCCTTAAATGAAAACACCTTCTCAGAACTTTAGGAAGTAGTCCATTGAACAAGGTCTAGAATAGACATGGATTATAGTGTACTTCACCATAATAGCAGGAATGTTGTCCTAAAGATACATTTTAGCAATAAGAGGATGGGAAATTGAAATTAAGGTGTTGGTCATTATCAGAAAAGTGCTATCAGTTCTAGTGAGAATAATTAGGACAATTCTGAGATCAGGCTTAAAATATCTGAAATAAGGGGGAAGTGAATAATTCAGGGAAAACTTGTTTATACATACATAATTTCTATGCTTCAGTTTGAAAGAGGAGATGTCTTTTGTACACTTCCCCCTTTGTTTTACTACGTTGCATATCGACTGTCTTAATTTACCCCAGAGATAGTCAGTCAGTAGCCACATGGGAAGCATTGCTTTGAATCACACATTTTAATTCCCATTAAAGCAAGTGTAAGTTTGGTTATGGCATACTGCTTTGAAAGCAGTCGGGATAGTGGGGCACAATGAGAGAGTGTGTAAAAGAAACAACTGGTTCATATTCTGGGAACACTGCCAGAATTTGATTCAAAAGCAGAACAAGTGCTGGCTGTCAGCTGAATCTGTGCTTAAAATAAAAGAAGGCCCATAAGAGCCTAGATTAACAGGGAGAGGGAACAATCTAATGCTGAAATCTTAGTACAAGTAGCTGAAAATGGTGGGTGCTATCCCTACATTTTTTCTGGTTTTTAATATGATTGCAGATGACTTAGTTGATAAAAAGGATATAGAATTCCCATATCCCAAGTGCCCTATGAAATATTTGATAGTATTTATGAAAACTGTGAATTTATGAAAACCAAGAAGGATCACAAATACATTTACAATGAAACACGTAAAGGAAGGTCAGAAATGGGTGCCAAGCCATGTTTCATATTACTTCACTGCATATGAAATTGATGAACTGTAGGTGGCCAATAACTACATTTTTAAATTTTTCTATAACCTCGTTAATTCTGATGTCTAGGGATTAAGACATGAGCTGAGCTCAGGTTCCTTTACGTACTCATCAGTAAAAATTCCGTTTGCTACACCAATTAATTTCACTGTAAGCAAGTCTGTAAAGGGAATAATTAATTCACAGAAAATGATAAATTATTTTAACATTTTATATAGTAGGTATATAAAATTCAGATGATAATTACAAATCATTACATTGACATATGAAAACAGCACAAAATATATGTCTGACCACAGCTGTTAGATTATTTTGGCTTGTTAAGTACACATACTTGGAAATAATAGATATGTACATCTTTTAAAATATTTTATTGAATTATAATTGGAATATAACATTATATTAATTTCAGGTGTATATCATCATAACTCATTATATGTATATATTGCAAAATGGTCACCACAATAAGTCTAGTTAACATCAATCATCACACATAGTTAGAATTTTTTTCTTCTGATGAGAATTTTTAAAAATCTACTCTCTTAGCAACTTTCAAATATATAATACAGTATTATTAAGTATAGCCTCCATGCTGTAAATTACAGCTCAAACACTTATTTATTCTATAACTGGAAGTTTGTACCTTTTGACAACCATCACCCATTTCTTTTAAAATATTATATAACTAGAAGTCTCTAATTCAAATTGTCTCCCCCACTAAGTCCCAGTTAGTGAACATTTACAATATCAGTTACAAGATTCCTGCATGATTTGATTTCACAGACCTTCAATAGTACAGTGAAGAGAAACCACTTTGAGCCCTTTATTACCAAAGAAAGCAATGAAAAGAGTCAACCCTTGTTATTCTTTGGGGACATAGTCAATGATTCACGTATCCACTGATTCAAACTAGCACGTGGGTGGTGGGTGGGGAACCCCACACAATTTAGCCATCACAAAGTTGACCAAGATGCAGAACTGCTTTGTACTGTTCTGCTTTAAATAAATACAGATAAATTCAATAAACCTTTGCAGCAGGAGAATAAGGCATAAATCCAAACTTTGCCCAGCCAAAGGCTCCCTTGGCCACTAGCCAGAAGCCAGAGGGCCAGGGCTAATTTGCATAAAATTGAACAGATTGCTGCAGCTGCCGTCTTATTAATACCAAGACGTAATCAGAATCAGGAGACATTCCATCCACAGCAGACCCACCTCCTCTACAGTGCCACCCATTGCTTTGTGGGACGTATAGTCATTGATACGTGATCCCACTTTAAAGAGAAAAGCTGTTTCTAAGGGAAAAAAATTCAACTTCTTTCAATTTACCAAAAAAAAAAATTTACCCAGTTCTTTCACTGAGTACACTTACCAAGTCTCTTGTTACTCTGACTTATCAATATAAAGCATTGCAGATATTTCTGTACTTTGTCATGACGGGTAAAATCAGTGTGTGCAAATTAGTGAAACCGTTGATTTCAAATTTTCTTCAAAAGAATTGTGGTGAACTTTTCACTACTTAATTTTTTTTACACGTCTGCAAAGTATTATTTATGATACAGTGACTGCTACCAGTTGCTGATGATGTCACACTTGGCTCTTTATATTCTGTCACCCTGATTTCAACTGCAGGAAACTCTACACGGCAGTGAAATGCAGAAAGATGTCAGAAAACCATGTGCTATGACTTATCACACCCAAAACATGCTGAGAACACAGACACTATGTAATGCCTGATAGAGTGCTTTTGCATCAGGATATCAACAGCTCTCTCTTTGTCAGTGCTACTAAATGAATTGGGAGATTACTGTTGTACAGTTTCTCAGTCAGAAGTGCTGTCAGCAGCTTCATGAAGGCCATCTGGGGAAAACAAACTCTTGGCCCACAGAAAGATGACGTCACATATAAGAAGCACTGGCAAGGACGGGTGGATTATATTAAAAACCTATCATATTTGTTAGCTAACTGCAGATGACAGCATTGGAGTGTACAATAAAAAGCTTTTATGGTGCTCTGAAAAATCCCATGAGGTTACCACACAGAATACATCTTGAGCTCATCTATTGTTCTGCAACAGAGTAAAAGTAGAGTGTTGTTATTTTCTGATCATATAATGTGCACCGATGTGTTAAAAGAAACTCGAGATACGCATTTAATGCCAAATTTTGTGGGTAGCGTTTAAGATTTGGTATACATCCTTACCTCATCCCAATTATTTAAGGATGTTTGATTCTATGGTTAGGACCACAGAATTCCCACTGTGCAGAGGGCTATATATCTGTGTTAATCCCTAAAACAAGAATTGGGGATGTTGTTAGCCATACTCAAATATATGATTAAAATACATGATCTATATGCTATTATAGAGAAATAAAATATCATAGTGTTTTTCTTTCCACTCAACATCATTAATTCCTACATCTTCTATCCTCTTTATGTGAATAATTTCTAAATTTACGTTTCAAGTTCCAAATTCTACTTTTTAAAACTCTTATGCATATTTATATTTCAGTGTTGGAATTTACTCATGAATATAATGGAAAGACATCAAATGTAAGATGATCTCCCAAAACTTACTTTAAGTTCCAATAACACTTCTGTTTTCTAAGTTCTTGTCTTAATTGCCTACATTTAAGCCTGTCTATATCCCCATGGTCCTTGCTCTGGGTGTCAATAAAAGTGAGCTGCAAATACTGTATCTCCACTTACAGTCATTGCCTAGACACTCGCTTGCGTCTCTTTGATGCACTTCCAAATTGACTATACCTCTCTCTGGTTTGTGGCCTCTTTTCAGATTCACTACTCTTTGGGTTCATCAGCTTAAACTTTGAAGCTTGAAATCCAAAACACTCTAAAGACTATAGGATGTGTTTGCACGTTTGACTTTCCCCTTCCAGGTGCCTGGGACTTCTATCTCAGCCAAGGTCCCTTGGTTCTCAAAGGGAAGCCTCTCATGATACCTAAAGAGCTGGAATACTGATCTGTGGAAAGATGAAGTTCAAGTAACAACCAAGCCACATTACTGATGTTAGAATGTGGTTCTGGTAAGAATAAAAAGGTGTTAAAAGGCTCCTGCAGCCATTTGTCAGTGTGTCTTTCCTAATTTGGGTCTGCTTTATGTTTTTGTTGTGTATTTTCTATTCTAATTCTCTCTTTGAAACTATGTGCAGTTGATATGACGAAACAAGCTAAGGGATACTTCTCATTCAGGACAAGTTCCCACACTGACATTTGAACATCTGATGGAAATCATGCTAAGTGGTCTGTACAGATTCAAAGATTTGGCAAAGCTCATCCTAGCAATAGTCATCAGAATTAGATGACCTCTTGATCATCAGAAGATCAAGATGATGTTTTGGTTAGGCCTCCCCCCAGACATACCTACTTTTCTCCATACCAACCAAATTGACAAACATATGAGAGTGGATTCAAGTCCACCAGATGACCATGTAGTCATCCTCACCTGCCAGCCTTCCTCCATCTCCCACATCTATGGAAGTACTATAGATTCCATTCTGAAATTTGATCATTGCTTATAGCTTTATTATCTAGATTATTTCAATCATCTCTTAATTATTCTTCTGGTCTCCAATCAATCTGTCTTTTGAAAAATTAAACCTCCTACTAAGATTAGAAACTTCTTCCTAAAATACGTACTTTTCCTACTTGCTGGATCAAAGACCTTTGCAATCCTATATTACCTGCAATATAAATTGTGATGGTAATCCAACAACTGTACAATCTGATTTTAGCATACTTTAACAGCACCAACTTATCTGTCTTGTAATCTACATTCTAGAGTTCAGCAAATGAGACTGTTATTACCTGAACATAGCTCTGTGGGTCTTTATCATTTGTATTTGTTTCTCCTTCAGTCTATTATCTTTCTCTTTTGTCTAGATGTCAAAATTCATTAAACATAAATATCACTCAGTGAAAGCATTACATATCTATCCCTGGTTTTATAATTAATGATTCTATTATATGCTAAGTGTAAAGCCACATGCTTATGGGAAGTTGTGTGCTGAAAGTTATCTAATCTAAACTCTCGTTCTGCAAGTGGGGAAACATTCTGGTAACACCAGGTTGTTGAAATCAGACAATTCACAGTTTATGCCACTAACATGAACTTATCACAATATAGTTGATAATAAAGCTAAATAAATACAGTTGAAATTTGCTTAAATGCCCATGCATTTCACTGACTCGTCACTCCACATTGCATAATTTCGGGGTTTTAAGTCATTTCCATCCCATTATGTGTCTCCAGGTATCTCTGAGAGTTCACGGTGGGACCTCTGTGTACTCTAGCACAACCACAACTTTACACTCTCCTGAATTTCCATTAAGTTTCTACAGCATATGTACCATGTTGACTTGTGAACAGGTCTACTGTAACTAATATCTGAGAAGGCTATGTTTAGGTCTTACCACATTTATAGACCCTATCCACTTTGGATCCACTGACTAGACAGCACCATATAGTATTCCAACGTAAAAGGAAATAATCAGAAGAGGCTGATTCCTCATAACTTTGGATCACATTTTTACGTCTGTGCCCCAAAATAACATTAGTTTATCCCAAACTTCCTAATTTTCTCCTAAAAATACTTCCCTTGGCTTCTGCCTATATTCTTAATCTCCACAGGGACTCAAAATCAGCCCCTGGTATCAACAGGTAATCAAGAAGTAAACTACTTTTCATTGCTTTATTTTCTTCTGTCCTCCAGGCACTTGTGTATCAGTGCTTTTTTCCACTGCCCCTCCAGTCCAAAAATAAAGTCCTCAAGCATATCAACTAATGTAGATGTATTGAAGCAGAGCATGCTTCTCTTGGAGAATGAATGTTTTATACATGGTCTCCTCCACAAGACTTCCAGGTGTGTTCACTTCTGTGTTCACTAAGGCACCTTGAGAGTGAATGGCATAAAGTTGGAGCTAAACATTTATAGTTTAATGGAAAAAAAAATCAATATTAAATATTCTGAAGGTAGGTGAGCGTAAACGGGATCAAATATTGGTGATAGAGAACTGACTCTGGGTAGTGAGCACACAATGTGATGTATAGACGATGTATTACAGAATTGTACACCTGAATCTATGTAACTTTACTAACTATTGTCACCCCAATAAGCTTTAATTAAAAAAAAATAGGTGATCTAATATAAAGCATAGGGTTATCTCATAGGAATAATGCAATGTTTTGAATTACACAGGTTTATATGTAACCACACATATAACTAGAGTACCCCTACAAAAATGTCACATATATTAATTACTTAAGTGGTGTATGACCTAGAATAACATTTTTAGTCATTCAGGTTTATTCCTTGATTTAACCATGACTTAATAAATCCCAATCCTTCCTACCTATGGAAAATGAATCCAAAATATTAAACATAACATTGGTCCTTTGGGGACGCATTCCCAATCTAAAATATCCTTAAAGTCCATTTCTGCCATCTATTATTATATTGCCTTGGTTTTAAAAAATCTTTTTAATATCATTTCCCCCCTACCTCTTAACGTTATTTCTCTCTTTTAATATCATTTGTGGTTCTTTCTGCATCAAGAAGAGAATACTGGGAATAAACAAGCCAAATATTTTCCATTCCCTGATTTAAAATATTGTTTTTCACAAGGAGAGTGTTTTAAGTCCACATGGTCTATAGTTACAGATTTGCACCTGCTTGTTTGTAAACTGCCTGGAAAGAAATAAGTACATTTTCAGAAGGTCCTTTCCTCAGACTCTTCATTCTTGGTAAGTGCTCTGTTGCTCACCAAACCTCCCTGAATGCCAGGAGGGGCCTCTGGCTCGAGTCTACATTTCCTTGTATTAAAAAGGTGAACTGCAAAGTAGATTCTGAAAAGTTAATCCTTATAATTTAAGCCCTTATTTGTTCCACATGAACTAACTTCCAGATTGTTACTGAAACAAATTTTCTTTTATTTATGTATTCAAATAAGTATGATTCACTTAAAAAGCAGTCCCACTGAACCACATTTGCATATCCTAATTAGTTTAGCATGTTCATTTTCCATTCACATGTTTTTCAAATAAATGCTTTTGAAGAACAGTAAAATTTAACTAACATCTGAGGCTGTAAGTTCACAAAAAGAAAAAGAAAAAGCTGACATACACACTAGCTAAAAAAAGGCAAGAATTTTAAATGTGTGGCACAGAGGATGTGGATTTGATTCTTATTTCATAATGGAAGCTTGATTTTTGTTTAGTATGTACCAGGATGTGGGTGGCTTCAATGCCAGCTCATCCATATATTTGTATAACCAACAGAGGGTAGAAATAGAAGAAATAGCCTAAGACTCTAATGCATATTAAGAATTTATCAATTTTTGAAGAAAATTTTTAGTCTAAACTAGGCTAAGGATAACGAATTAAGATACATCAGAGAGAAACTACTAGGGGAGAAATTTATCAAAAGAAAACACCAAATTCTGAAACATTCCATCATAAATACAGGGACAAATTTTATATCTTATGTGAATACAAGTCATTGTTTCAGAAGGAATTTCTCTACATGAAACATGACCTGTGATTGTCTTTCAATGAAAGGGAAGAGGAGGGGAAGAAAAGCTTCTGTGTCACAAGCATGGTTTCAAATACACAATTATCTGCCTAAACTCATTTCTAAAACCCTCTCATCCTGAAAAATTAAAAGAATACGAAATAGAATGATTTCAGTTAATTTTTCAGTCCTAGTATATAGTACCATGTTGCTGAACTCAGATTCTTATGTGAGTTTTCACTAGTGATTTTGGAAATTGATGTTATTTAAACCTACCCACTTGACCACTCTTGTACCTTCTTCCCCTTATTTGTAAAAACTATGGGAAACAAAACCTACGCAGCTTTTCAGTCCAGTCCAGGTCATGGATCAAATCTGGGGACCTACTGTTCACATTTTATTTTCACTCTGCACTGCATCTTTGGATTTGAGTTATTGTTTAATGTGTCTATCTAATCTGATATAGTTAATAGTGATTTCATAATAATTGATTTCAGAAAGCAGTTATCACTAGAAGTCTACAGTATCCTTCATTTAAAAGACAAAAGCGGGAAAGTCATTCCAAGAATGCCACAAAATCTATTTTGTATTGGAATATTTTATTATTCTTTTGGATACTTTAAGGTGTATTTCTAGTCAACAAATGGAATCAACAACTGATATTTGAGAATGAATGGCACAGATTGCACATCAGAGAGTGCCTTACATAATAGGGATAAAAAACTGAGTTACACAGCCCTGAAGTATTGTTGCCCCCTAGGGTACTTCGCTATTCCCATTCCAAGACTGCACAGGCTACTTACAACATTTGGAAGAGCAATTCTACTAAATAGCAAGTATAATCTTGGTGTTGGGAGACAAAAAAGTTTTGAGACTAGAAAAGTCCCACTTTACCTTTAGGATCAGCATGAACTGGATAGGCCCAACACTAATACCACATCATCTAGAGTTACAGATTCATAAATAAAATCCTATAGTACATATTTAGTGAAATTCATTTTTTCACAATCAAAATCAACCCTACCTAAAAAATTATCTAAAGCAACATTTTGTCTTGTTTGTGCAAGTCCGCTCTCTTATTTTACGTACTAAAGTGTTAAAAAAGAGATATCCGAAACTACAACAAGAGTAGGAGTTTTAATATGCAGTGGATGACATATGTTTAAAACGGTGTCACAGCCACACATTTCTTACTTTATTTGCGTTTCCTAAAACTAGAGGAATGTTAAAAAAAAAAATTGTGAGTTAGCTAAGAGGGTACAAATGGAAGAGTATCTGTGCTCCAGCTGAAAAAAGTATAAGCGGTGTCATGTTGGATGTCATTTCCAACTCTCTGTTGCTTTCTCATGTGAGAAATGAAGTTGAGGTGCCTGGCAGTTCTTGTCAACAATATGTCGAGGCGGTGACTGCACGATGCTGTGGCAGCAGAGCTTTCAAACAGAAACACCAGAACCTGCGAAGTATGTGTCTGTGATTAGTACCTGATGCTATGCACAGTGGATGCCCAAGATCATGTTTTTAATGGAATGTCTTCTTTATAAAAACTAATGGTGCTTCTTTCTCTGTTAATCACATCAATCTTGAAAAGATCATATGGCTGCAATCAATTCTTCAGCATGAAAACGTTTGTTTCTTCCCTTTCCAGATCCATCAACAAAAACACATGAAATTCCATTTTTGCCTAGCTATGGACAGCAACTTTCACAACAAACATAAATAATACATACAAATTGAAGAGCATAACACAGTGCTCATAGCTTCTTTATTCAAAATAGCAAGAAGATGCCTATCAAACCAGAATCATTCCAGGGAGATTATAAATTTTAAGAATACCAACCATGATCTCTAATAATAGCTTCTTTATTTTCTAAATGAATACCAGATGCACCCTTTTCATTCCATTCCAAGACACATATACCCTAATTGCACAGTTCTAGTTAAAAGAACATGCACTTCGGTTCTGTGTAGAGCTTATTTAGTTACATCATGTCCACAGCACACTTTTCTGATTGTCAGTCTCAATTATGTTTCCCAATAAATCGTGTAGCTCTAAAGAAAGATTGTGTTAGCTGGTAAAATCATTTATGGAAAGAATAGCTGATGTAGAAAGCAGGGTGAGAAAACTCAAGGGAAACTCACGTCTTATCAATGTTTTGAAGTGTGTGTGTGTGTGTGTGTGTGTGTGTGTGTGTGTGTGTGTTGGGATAGATGATAAAAGTACATGGGCTCTGCACATGTTTTTTACATATCATATTTAGCACTTATGAATTTGTAGTGTTTATGCAAACACCAATAAGAAATAGAAAATAATATGAATTTCAACATGGCAGAACTATATATTTCAATGAGGGGCAGTGCTTCTGTCCCTGTCAATAAATCGCTATATTAAATTCTGGCGTAAACAAAAATTATACAAACAAAAAACATACATAACCTCTTTCAAGGAACTTACAATCCATCAGAAGAAGCAAATATATGTAGAAATCGTTATTGGAAGTCATATTTCTGTCTCTGCGCTGTCTATTCTAAGGCTTAAAGCCAAATCTGCCACACAAGATTGGAGGGTTTGATCTTTACTCCTGGCTTCAGATTATTTTTCTTCTACTTCAAATACTTTGTTTTTTAATATTTTATTTTTACATGTTTATGTGAAGTATCTTACATCCTCTTTGAGTCACAATAGCAAATCAAGACTTAAAATTTGTGGGGGATTATTAAATATAAAAATTACACAATTAAATCTCTGTTTCAGGTAGTAATTTTGGCAGCATTGAGGAATGTGGATTAGAAAGAGGAGCCAGGGGACATTTGGAATGTTATTGTTATAATCCAGATGAAAGACAATGAGGACCTAAACTTGGGCACCTGGCAATGAAACTACAGCAAAAGGGACACATTGATGACATTTAGGAAATAGTTTGAACCGGGCTTGTTGAAGAATTGAACATGTGGAATAAGAGAGAAGGAAAAAGGGGAAATAAAAGATAGCTATTCAGTTTTTTTGTCTAAGTGACTCTGAAAATATTATAATCTTCGAGTAGACAAGGAGGACTAGTGGTGAGGGTGTGGGGTGGGGGAGAGTAGCAAGATAATGAGTTCATTTTTAGACAATGGAATGTGAGTGCTTACAGGACCTCTAAAGACAGTTGGAAATTCAGATTAGTAGGTTAGGAGTACAGTTAAAGAGAAGTAGAGAGGCGTATTATCAGCAGAATAGAAAGGGATACTCAGAAACAGAATCCTGAAGCCAACAGCAGCATTTGAGGGCTGGGCAGAGGAAGAGGTGATAGGGAAAAAGTCTAAGGCAAAAGTTGCAAGTAAAATAAACAATGAAAGATGTGTCAATGGAAGAGAGAATTGGGCTTTTAATTCTTTTGTATCTCCTATGTTCAGTACTGGGTTGGGAAAATAATAGCTCAAACTATTTGACAAATGATGAAAAAGGGATTAAAACTTTAAACACAAATCAAAGTTCAATGAAAAAAATGATTGTGTAGGAAACATTGACATGACCATCAATATGTTATTTGTATCCTTTATAAGAACAATTTGGAAGCATGGGAGGGGGTGAGATGTAAGGGACGGATACACAGAATAGGGAAAGGGGAGGAGAGTTCCAGTTGAGTGACAAGGACAGAGATGCCTGATGGATAATCACCAATGTTGCAATGCTTTTTGAGAATAGTAATGTTGACATACAAAATGGCGGAAAGGGCAAATGGGAACAGCTTCAAAGAGGAAATGGATAATAGAGAATTGGACGGGGAGAATTGATGAATGTGGGTACATGTAGGATATTCATAGTGGAAAAAATGCTGAACAGAGAATAGATAGGCCCACACTCTGATTGGACCTGTAAGAAACTAACTATAGAATCTTCAGGAAAACAATCTTTGGGAGCTCGTCTGTAAAATGAATAATTTGGATTAGAAGGGAAATCTTGCTCTGGGAAAACTAGATGATCCTATATACACTTTCAGCCCTAAATCTCTATGACCCTTGGACTCCATTGTGAGGGGAGGAGAAAAAAGTGTTATATAGAGAGATTCTGAATAAGCCAGAAATATTAAGAACAGTTTTATTTGACCCACATAAGAAAAGATTATACGTGGCTTTTTATCAGGAATGGAAATAAAGTAATGCATTTGTCAGATACAGTGGACAAAAAATAAGAGTCACCAGCAGCCCATTCAGCTCAATCTCCCTCCCCTTTTGCTAAGGCAGAATATAATCATAGTCAAGGTACGTCCCCACAGGAGCAACATAGTAAGGATAGCTGATGCAAAGTCATGTGATTCTGATGGGACAATTGCTCTATATCTCTGTTGAGGCCCTTGCCAGAAGAAAATCAAAGGGCTCCAGCTGGGTATCAGGGCACTCTTTCAAAAGGTCCCAACTTGATAAGAATTGGTTGGTGCCCTTCCTACCCTGTCCTTACTCCTTGCTCTAGAGGAGGCAGGTCCTTGTCCTCAAGGCTGTTTCTTCTCCCAGGTTGCTACCTCAGATACAAAAACTTTATGCTGGTGGCTTATCTACATATCAAAATATTAATTAGAAGATGGCACCTTATTATAATTGGCTCTACTGTTCTATCCTGTGTAGGGAGGCAAAGTTTAGTAATACCAAAAATTAAAACATTTTGCAGCAGTCTTGCTAATCAATGCATGTTAAACTTTTGCTTTTTTTTTTTTTTTAAGTGAAGTAGTTTTGGTCCATGTAAAACAGACCCTTGCTATCTTTTCCTTAACTCAATATGAGATAATCACAAACAACTTTTAGATATCTGCCATTCAAGGGAATGCAAGCCAGACAATTGTGTGACAACTGGGCTCAAGACACGAGAAACACTTACATGGTGGTGTTCATCAGAGGGAAAAAAAGGTTATTTTTACAAAGGTATAAAAATGACTAAAGTTAGTAGGACCCAGGACTGATGGGTGAACGATGGATGCATATGACTGTAACATAAGAATCTTTTTTTAATGTATTTATCTTTTTAAATTTCCTTTGAAATAAAGATAAATTGTAAGATATTTGTTGAAAAGACTATCCTTTCCCCACTGGACGGTCTTGGCTCTCTTATTGAAAATTATTTTACCATATTTGTGAAGGTTTATTTCTGGGCTCTCTATTCAATTTTATTTACCTACATTTAAGTCCTGTCATTACCACACTGTTTTAATTACTGTAGCTTTTTAGTACATTTTGAAATGAGGAAGTATAATTCTTCTAGATTTATTTTATTTCTCAAAATTGTTTTGCCTATTTGGAGTCCCTTGAGATTCTATATTAATATTAGAATGGCTTTTTTTGCAAAAGAAAATAAAATTGTCATTGTGATTCTGATAGGGATTGCAGTGATTCTGTTGATTATTTGGGGTAGTATTGACGTCATACAATATTAAGTCTTCCATCCATGAGCACGGGATGTCTTTCTGTCTATTTATGTCTTTATAAATTTATTTCATCAATGTTTTATGATTTTCAGTGTACAAGTCTTTCATCTTTTTTGTTAATTCCTAGGTATTGCATTCTTTTTGATGCTATTGAACATGACATTGTTTTTCAATTTTTTTTTAATATTGTTCATTGTCAGTGTCTAGAAATGCAACTAATTTTATGTGTTAACTTTGTAACCAGCTACTTTGCTGAATTTCTTTATAAGTTCTAACTTTTTTTTGGTAAAATCTATAGAGTTTTTTACATATGAGATTATATCTGTGAACAGATAATTTTGCTTCTTCCTTTCAATTTGATGTCTTTTATTTCTTTTTCTTGCCTAATTGCTCTGGGTAGATCACATAGTACTGTGCTCAATAAAAGTTGTGAAAGTAGACATTCTTGCCTTGTTCCTGATCTTAGAGGAAAAGCTGTCAGTCTTTCACCACTGAGTGTAATGTTCACTGTGGGTTTTTCATATATGGCTTTTATTATGTTGAGATAGATTCCTTCTATTGCTAGATTGTTGAGTATATATATATATTTTTATCATGAAAGAGTGTTGAGTTTTGTCAAACACTTTTTCTGCATTAATTGAGATGATTTTGTTTCTTTAGTCTGTTAATATGCCGTATTACATTGACCAGTTTGTATGTTGCACCATCTTTACATTACAGGAATAAATTCTACTTGGTCTGAATTTGGTTGGCTAGAATTTTTGAGGATTTTTGTGTCAATATTCATCAGAGATATTGGTCTCTAGTTTACTTTTCTTGCAGTGTCTTTGTCTGGCTTTGGTATCAGGGCAATGCTAGCCTAATATAATGATTGAAGTAATTTAATTTTTTGGAAAAGTTTGAGAAGAGTTGATATGAGTTCTTTAAATGTTCAGTAGAATTCATCAGTTGAGTCATCAATTCAGAGCTTTGCTTTGTTAGGACATATTTGATTATGGATTCAATCACTTACTAGTTATATTTAGATTTTCTATTTCTTCCTGAGTTAGTCTTGGTAGGTTTTGGATTTCTAGGAATTTTTACATTTCATCTAGGTTATAAACTTTTTTGGTGCATAATTTTTTTAAAGTACTCTTTTATAGTCCTTTTTATTTCTGTAGAATTGTTAATAATGTCCCTGCTTTTATTTCTGATTTTTGTAATTTGAGTCTGTCAGTCTAGCTAAATATTTGTCAATTTGTTAATCTTTTTGAAGAATCAACTTTTTGTTTCATTGGTTTTTCTTTATTGTTTTTCTAATTTTTATTTCATTTACTTCTGTTAGAATCTTAATCATTTCTTTTTTTCTCCTAGCTTTGGATTTAGTGTTTTCTTCTTTTTCTAGTTCTTTAAGTTGTAAGCTGGTTGTAGGGAAGATGTTGAAGAAAATTTGCCTTCATTGGTTGATGTGATCTTTTGTCTATTAACTTTTGTCTGTTCTAGCAGATGAGGTGATTTCTGTGCTTCAATCAGGGGTTGAGTAAATTCCCCCTTTGGTCCCATTCTCCTGAGCAGGGGAGATATGAGATAATGTTGCTTTCTGTTTGTTTCATCCACATCAGCAGATGAAGTGAAGAAGTACCTAAGTTATATCAGGATGATGTGACAGGCACATCTCCAGGACAAGTTGCTTATCTGGATGAGTTGTCCCTTCAGCCAGACGGTCAGCATTCATATCAGTAACTGCCGGACCCTCCTGGAACTGGCCATTCCAGGAGTGGGAGGCAGGAACAAGAAACTTGCCTCTAACGTACATCTGAGAAAATATATAAGACAGACCTCAGTTGGCAGTGTAATTATTATTGCATTATTTCATCTTTTGCTATTGGTGGTTCTTCATCATTCTAAAATTCTGGAAACTTCCAGCAACATGCAGCTTACAAACCCGGAGATGTCCTGACTTCCAGCCTCAGACCTGCTGAGGTCTGGCTGGTTCCAGTGTTGTTCCCCATAGTTAGCCTTCTTAAGAACTTGGTAGCATTTTAGAAGCTTGTATGCAGCTTGCAGCTTGTAGCATCAGAAGATGCCCTAACTTACAGCAACAACAACCACAACAACAAAGGCAACAGTAGCAACATTCTTAAGAACTTGTTAGCATCTTGAAAACTTATATGTGGCTTGCAGCTTATAGCATCAGAAGATGCCTGGACTTCTAACAACAACAACAACAGCAGCAGCAGCAGCAGCAGCAGCAGCAGCAACAACATCAACAACATTCTTGGGAACTAGCAAGCAACAGTGTGGGAGATACCTGAGTTTCTCTCAGCTGCAGACCTGGCAAAGTTTTGATTCCTGACCTTTCCACTACTGTTTTTCTTACGGTTTGGTGAGCTTTTGGCATCTACTGTAATAGTTGCTATACTATAAAGCTTATTACTGCTTTTGAATACTCTTTACTGATGTTATTTGTGTATTTAGCCAAGTGATTTTTGATCATATGTTGAGATATCTTAAACTTATATGTATGTATACTCCTTTGACATGACATTGTTATCAATGTATAGATGGTCTTAACTGCCTTTACCTTCTGTGATTGCCTTGATTGTCTTTGAATTTTATTATTATATACCGCTAACTGGATTGATTGAATATTGCTAAATTAATTGATTAGATATTGCTAAATAAATCAATTAGCCTCTCTCTAGTTGTCCCTCCTCCTTGTTTTCCTCCACTTGTTATTACACTGATAGTTGAGCTATGGTATTTTTTTCTAGGCATTTATAGCTATGGATTTCTCCCTACTGCTGTTTTCATTGTGAAGCATACATTATGGTATGTTGTGTTTTAATTTCCATTACTCTCTAAGTATTTTATAGTTTACTTTATAAATTCTCTGTTGATGCATTAGTTATTTAAGACTTTGTTTTTTAATATCTACAAATTCATGAATTTTCCAGTTTTCCTTTTGATATTGATTTCTAAAATTGCCCTGTTGAGGTTGGAGAAATACTTAGTATAATATCTATTTTTTTTTAATCTGCTGAGACTTAATTTGTGGTCTAACACATGGTCCATCTTGGAAAATGTCCATGTGCATTTGAAAAGAATGTGTATTCTGTTGTTGTTGGGTAGAGTGTTCTGTATATATAGTTGCTGCATTTTGTTGCTCAAGACCTCTATTTCCTTACTTATCTTCTATCCATTATTGAATTGTCCAACTATTAGTGTAGAACTATCTATTTATCTCTTTAATTCTGTCAGTTTTTGCTTCATATATTTTGAGAGTCTGTGTGTAAGTGTTCATTGTTATAGCCTCTTGGTATATTGAAGTTTTTATTAATATGTAATGTGTTTTCTTTTGCTATTGTTGTTCTATATGCTGTGTAGCTTTTTTTCCCCCCATTTCTGCATTACTATTTACATTTGTGTTTAGGTTATTTTTTTGTAATCTAATGTTTTAATTTTGTTCTCATTTCCTCTTGTGTATATTCTATGCCTATTTTCTTTGTGGTTACTATTTTACATCCTAAAGTAATAACACTCTAGTTGAATGTATACCATCATTACTAAAATAACATGCTAATTTATGTAGAAAAAATATGGAATTACATACCAGAGTTATAAGTTATAATGTAACTAGGTTTTATAATTTCCCATGTATTTACCTTTACTGCAGTTTGTATGTCTTCATAAGCTTTGAGTTGTTGCCTAGTGTCCATTCATTTCAACATGAAGGACTTTCCTTTGCATTTCTTGCAGGGTAGGACTCACTCTTTCCACTTTGGTTTATGTGAGAATTTCTTAATTTCTCCCTCACTTTTCAAAAACAGTTTTGCCAAAAATAGGATTCTTAGTTGACATTGTTGTTGTTGTTTTGTTCTGTTTTATTTGTACTTTAAATATATCAGCCCATTGTCTTCTGGCCTCCAAAGTTTCTGATGAGAAATCTGCTGAGAATCTTATTAAAGATCATTTGTATGTGATGAGTTACTTATCTTTTACTGTTTTAAAGATTTTCTCCTTGTCTTTGTCTTTCAACTATTGGATTATAATGTGTCTCAGTGTGAGTCTAATTGAGTTTATCCTACTTGGGATATTTTGAACTTCTTGAATGTTTACATTCATGTCTTTCATTAAACTTGGGAAATTTTCAGCTATTATTTCTTCAAATATTCTCTCTGACATTTTCTCACTATTCCCTTTCTAGGACTCCCACTCCCTACTGGATAATGGTATGTTTGATGGTGTCGCACAAATTACTTAGACTCTGTTCACCTTTCTTCAAACTTTTTTCTTTCTGGTCCTCAGACTCAATAATTTCAATTTTCCTATCTTCAAGTCATTGATTCTTTCTTTTGCCTGTTCAGATCTTCCTTTGAATTCTTCCAGTGAATCTTTTAAAATTTCAGTTATTTTCAAATCTAGAATTTCTTTTTGTTTTGTTTTGGGGTATTCTATGTCTTTATTAATGTTAGCATTTTGTTCATAATTTTTTGGTTGACTTTCTTCATGTCTTCTGTTATTTCTTTGAGCATCTTTAAGTCTGCTATTTTCACATGTAAGTTTTGGAGCTACCAATTCACCTTTACTGAAGTCAGTTTTCTTACATATAAAATGGGGATGATAACATAACCCTCATTGGACTGTTTTTAAACATTTAGGAATTACAGGAGGTAATTAAAATAGATTACTGATAGAGATTTGAATGTATACCTGTGATATACTACCATATTTTGATTTTTTTGAGGACGATATAATTGACAGTGATCATGATCCAGTAGGCTGTATTAATCTAAAGAGGTGATTGTCAATAATCTTTTTGTGACTATCATCACATTTGTATACTTTCTTGCTATACATTAAGAAGTCTAGATTTTCAGATATTTTTTCCAGAAGTCACAGTAATTTCTGAGAATTCACCTTCAAATAAAACTTTTCTTTCAAGTTACTATTTGCTATGGTAGGCTTCTAAACATGTGCTCTGCATCAAAGTGTGGCCAATACTAGCCACTACCATGAGAATTAAGCTCTGTTCTTTTGTCCCACTAGACAGTGACCCAAGCAAGTTATGTTAACTTCTGTAGAAAGATCAAAAGTATCCAAGCTCTAATTTACTAATGCATTATTTTCTTGCTACTGATGCTTGCAAACCATCTGTCAAATTGAATTGTGTGGGCACTTGCCATTGTTTCCATCATCATGAGTTGCTGACTGGTGTAGAATTATTGAGAGTTCAACTTTTGCGTATTACTTTTGCTGAACTCTCTGGAGTGTCTCACATCAATGAACCAATTTAGATGAGGAGGTAACAATGAAGTCATTTAGAATGGTATAGCAGAAACCACAATTATTAAAATGAGTTCAGTGTAAATCAAGCTGATAGCTGTTATTTTGGTGTTAGGAACAGTAGCAGTGACTTCTCTTAAAAAACCCAAACTCAAAAGTTATATAGACATGAAATATACATGTTTATTCTTAAATACATTTTTGTATCCCTTGTTACCCTACAGCTGGCAGAGGTTATAATGCATGGGCTTTCCTGGCATAAGATAACTGTAGATATGCATCAATGTGATGTGCTACTTTATGGTCTACAGCAGGAAAATTAAAATGAACCTTTTTGCCATAACTTTTCTACTGAATGTATATTAATTAAGAAGTGACTAAATCAATTCTATAAAACTGAAGTACTATTCCTTTGCTTAAAAAAATCAGATATTTAAAAAATATAAATTGAATGTAATATATAATGAATATAATATAAATAATATCATATATAGTATAGTATATATTGTAAATAATATATAGCATAATTAAGATTATGAGTCTGAGAAAGTAAATAAATATAAAATAAAAATGAATTGATATAAAAGTTGAGAAAATATCATAATAAACATACTCCTTCCCCTTTTACATTTCTGAATTATTTAATTTTATCATTTTAAAAATACACTCCAATTTAAAAAAAATTAATAGGAAATATTGTTTTCTATAATTTTAAATATGTATTTTTAAAGTACTTCATTCTAAAATCAATTTGTGGCACCTTACAGAATAATATACAACATAAAAGGATAAGAGAAAACATAAAGGACACTAGAAAGAAAAACAAAGTAAAATAAAAGGCAACAAACAATAAACAATAAACAATAAAGCATGAGCATTTGTAAATCAGTGTTAATGGGATTAAACTAGGATAGTTGACCTATAGATTAACTTTTCTTAGTGCTGAGACCATAAATATTGAGTGAAGTGGAGGTTTCAAATTGAATACCATTTCTATAAAAGAATTACTGTACATTGTAAGATTTCATAGAGCTGTCTCTTAGAATAGCCCTCAATATACCAAAGCATAATGAATTAAAACTGATTCTATGAGGAGATCCAAATAAGAATAATCAGACAACTGCATAGTGGTCCATCTTAGTCAAAAAAATGAAATATCTAAGAGTATGGGGGTGAGGGTGGGAGATGATTTTCTATCTTTGGGGAGTGGAGGTTAATAGTAAAATTATTCTTTGATTAAAACGTTGTGAGCATTCTTTGTTTCTTATAGCCACAAGATCTTACCTAGCATAATCATGAAGCAAAAATTATGTTAGTAATGTTCTCATAATAATAACTTGAGTATTTATTATAATTGCACTTAACAAAATGGCATAACAATGTTTTTTATCATTAAAATAAGCCTTATTACCAACAAAGTATTCTTTTAAGGTATTTTTATGGCTAGATTTTTTTTTTGTCTTTAACCAAAATTTTTTGTGCTTTTTTATTTTCAATAACCTAACAATTTGTTATACCCAGTGATAAAATTGTTTAATAAAGAAAAATGTGAGGTAGAACATTTTTCTTTAAAATATTGTTTTCTCATTCAATATGTTCTCCTTATTCTCACCATTATCTAACCTCATTCAATTTTACTGTCTGTTTGGGATTTACTCCATCAGGGAGAAATGACAAAGTGGAAAGCAGAAGCAATCTCAAAGTCACTCTTTTAAATTTCTGAACCTTAAAAACATTAAATTTATTATGTTCATTGTCCTAGAGGCAATATAGACAAAACAAAATAAGCAAAGAAACAAACCAACTGAAAAACACACTAAGTAGGCATATCTCCAGAAAAAGTAGATTAGTAGAGAAAGAAATTTCTTCTGAGATTATACATATTTTACATATGCAGATATAATGTTATAAATTTTATATATAATAGAGGTGGTGGAGTAGTCACAACCTTTTTTTAAAACAGTTTCTGCTTCTGTAATTTTAGGATTAAGTTACCTAACTGAACCATTAGATGCACATGTTGGGATAGTAATTTAGGTAAGAAATAATAAGAAATTCTAAAAGCCACCTCCTAAGCCCTTTTGATCAGACTACAAAGCCTATGAAACTTTTTTGCACACCAGGTGGGCAAATGGTGGGGGACAGTGATTCTACCTAACTCAGATGACTATATAATTTATCATCCAAGCTAGGACACTTATGAAAGTGAAAAAAGATGCTGCTAATAATCACATCAGAAAATAATGGTATAATAGGGATTTTCAAACAAACTGAGATGTCTGTTCACACCTACCTCTAATAAAAATGAAAAACAATAAAAAAGAAAGTTAGATTTAGCAAATATATTGCTCAGATTTAGTGATAAGACTACCTGTTTAACATGATTTTTAAAATATTTTTTTTCAATTTGGAACTTAAATCTAGATAAATAGCTTCCTTCTGATACGTGATTTCAAATTATTTCTGGGTTTAACTTTCCTGTGGAAGCAAAAAAAATATAACATAATAACATACAGTATTAAAATCTGTTCTCAATAACTCAAGACAGTGTCATTCTAAAAACTGGAGAGAATTTACTTTAGGGAATTTGGTTTTTCTTTCAAAGGTAAAATGATAAAGAAATAATGATTTCTAACATGCACAAATAAGTGAAAACTTAACTGGAGAAGTCAAAGTCCTAGGAGGAGTTTTATGGAGACAAAGCAGATGTTAATTTATTCTATGTTTACCATTTGAACATTGACTCTAGTGTAAGCTTTATGAAAGTTTTTAAGACCAGGATATGTATTGTAAATTTTCTTAAATCTAGAGTGCAGAGTGTGGTTGTAATGGGTTTTTAAACAGTGAGTTAGTACAATTTTGTGAGGTTAAAAATTGACCTTTGTTTTATATATATATATATATATATATATATATATATATATATATATATATATATATATATATATTACATATTTATATTGTATATATTTACATATATAACTATATATTATATAGTAAACAAATAAAAGTAAATACTATTCTATATTGCATTACACTTAACTCAAGAATAAATTTTTCCTTTAAATTGTTTGTATCATTTTTAATGACTGCTTAATGTTTTGTTGTGTGTATATTATGTGGCTAAATACATTTGAGAAAACAACATAGTGTATCCCTTTCTTAAGGATTCACAGGATACAGATTAACTCATCCATTTAGCTCTGCCAGAAGACATCTTTTAAATTTGGTTAACCTAGTCTTTCTAAAACTTATTTTGTCAAAGAGTGTCTCATGTAAGTCATTTTAATGTCCAATAGAATTAATATATGATTGGAAAACACATTGAGTAACACTGATTTTTTAAAACTCCCTGTAGTTGAACATTTAGGCAGTTTTGTATCATTTTTAATTAATCAATGCTCACATTTGATGGTATTTAAAATGGCAAAGATAGGTAGCTAAGAATGCTATAGTGTTTAGGAATGTTTAAGAATATATTAAATCTAGAGATGTAATAGTGGATGAAAGTTTTTCAAGTTTCCTTCTAGCTGTAATACCCTACAATTTGTCCTATTATTGGTTGCCGCAATGGAAGGGATAGTTTTAAAGGGTCATAGTGTTCCTAAGGAATACATATGGAGATACACAAATATTTTCTTACTGGTTCTTTCACTGTTTTAACTGATATGTCAGTAAGGGAAGAATAACATTTTATAGTTTATGTGTAATTATGATTACAATAATTAAGATTAAAATTCCATGTTTTGTCCAGACACTAAGTTGGCCTAAAATATACATACATGGAACAATTTAGAGTTCGTTCTTGGTATAAAAATGTATTTATTCTTTCTACTTCAAAACCAATTAAGGTATTTTGGAAACCACAAATACCTCTAAAATACATTTACTTTACAATCTGAAGGTTCTTTTTTTTTTTTTTTTAATGTGTCTTGTCTGTAAAATTGAAGAAATCGCCGGATGATTAATGCAAACTACTTTTTTTTAAACTTTAACAATTGAAAGATTACTTTTGAGTGCTCAGGAAATTTGGTGCTGCACATTTAGAATTATGTATGTGTTTCAATGATCATAAATTATTGTAAGCACTTTTGTAGTTGGCTGTATGAATGAATTGGTTTGTTTTTGTGGTTTCAGAGTGATGGAAAATAAGGTAGGTATTTAAGTCCATCTCTCCTCTACTTTTTGTTTTTCAAAACAAAAGTAACATAGGTGACAGACTGAAAAATGTTTTGACTTTAGAAGTACCATAGAAACCAGCATAATTTTTCATGTTTTTTAAGGATCTAGTAACATTTCATGAATGTCTAATTTTTCAATGTTATTTAGATTTCCAAATGAGTTACTTAACTGATTACATTTCCTGTTATGACAGTCTGGTCTTGCATTCCTTAAGTTTGGTTTGTTTGAATTTATAACCTCTATATTGTACTGTTTACTTTATGTGATCTAAAACCTGTCAGGGTTCTCTGATTTGATGCCCTAATTGCATAAAATAGATTTATTTTTAAAATTTATTTTGTATAATAACTTAAGTTTTCCTCATATTCAAGTTAATAAATATTATTGTCCCTCTACATTCTTCTTGGTTAGGTTGTGGGTTTTTTATAAGAAGCCTCTTTCAAAGTGACTCATATACGTACATTCTTTTCATAGATGTGGTTCTTTCCCTCATTAATATATATCTACTTCCAGGTTGAAAGGAAATAACTGTTCAAAAGTGCAAAGCTTCATTTCTACAAGGCCAATCTATTTCTTTCCAGATCAGATGACTTTCGTATGGAAGTCACATTTTCATTATCTTTTTTTTTTTCTATTAATCTCATGCAGAATTCCATTTCAGCCTCATGTTTCTTAAATAGAATGAGCTGGTAGGGTTATATTAGCCATCTGAAGACTTGCACATACATGTTATAGATAATATTTCAGAAAGATGAAAAAAATTCTGCTGTCATATAATGCTTCACAGATTGATTAGTGGTGATATCACGGCAATTTTCCCCTTCCCTCACAAATGCCATGTTTGTATAACTTTGTATATTTCCAAGAATCTTGTTTTTGATGTGAACACAGTTCACAAATAATCAAATGTGTAATATACAAAATATTATTTATGATACTTTTTACTGATCAAAAGTGAGATATTTGAACAGGGCACTCCTATATCGATTGCCTTCATCCCTTGTACTCCTTTCAGTAAACCTCCATGTGTAACATTAGCTTTTTTTTCCTCTGGCCAAATAATGGTGGTTGGTCAAATTGAATAGCACTAATTTCCCCAGTTATGTGTTCAGAATGATATTTTATAAAGTATGCTTTAGATATTTTCTCTGTCTGAATAAGAGGTCACAGAGGAAAACAGGTTTATGCTGTTGGAAGTATACAGAATTGGAAGCAAAAATGCTTATACTAAAATTCTGGCTCTATTATATATTATTACATGTGACCTTAAGCAAGTATATATGTTTTCTTATCTAAAATAAAGTTAAAATATGGGTTTCAGAATTTTCAGCATATAGAAGGCAACTGAATACCTATTTCATAGTTTTCAGTGAACATTAACAGATGTAAATATATAAAATACAAATTAGAATGTTTGCTATATAGCAAGTATTCTTAATGTTATAGATATTAATTAGTATTATTTTTCTATTACCATAAATTTTTTAAATATATCCAAAGTATCAATATAAATTCTTCTGTTCAACTTATATTTTTTAGGTTAGTAATTATGAAATTTTGTTGTAAGACAACACTGATAGTCCTTGACCTGAATTGAATATAAATTTAAAATAGAAGTTATTTCAACCTGCTGAAAAAATAAAAGTATTAGAATTTCTCAATTATGTTTTGCACATATTTTACTACCAAATCTCTACCATTTATCAGTGCTTGATTGTTAGCAATATTTAACAGATGAGTAAATGAATGAATGATTGACAAATACTAATGAGAAAATTTCAGAACATCTGAAAATTTCTACTTAAAGCTTTTTCCTCTGATAAAAACAACACGTAGTTGTTTTAATTTTATATTCCACGTGGATAATAATTATTATTTTGCTAGAAAATCATCCCTGCTTTATTCAATGGAGATATACACATTTCGTGTGTTCATCTGCCCAGCACCAGGAACAGAACAGCACCTGGAAAATAGCAAATGCTCAATATATATTCATTGAATTAATGAATAAATAACTAAATGTTTCTAACAACTACACCTGCCTTATACTTGAAGACTTGTCTGAGATGCAATGTAGGATGTTAAGACATCTTAGCAGAAATGTTTTAATAAGAGATGAGGACACATAGCCTTATCTAATCATCCACTGGTGTCAAATAATCTGAGTTTCAGACCAGTGGTAAGTAGAGCATAGAGCAGAGTTTTTAAGAACTTGGGTTTGAATTAATTAATGAAATTAACATCAGCTCTGCTTTCCCTCACTAAATGGAATTAATATTTTGTGGAATTGAAAGATTAATGAGTTGATTTATTAAAAGTCAGGTAAATCAGTGCTTACCACATGGTAAGTACTCTTTTAATAGCAGCAATTATTAATAATAGCATTACTGCATATTACTCATTATAGGCCTACATGGTTAGCTTTGTGAATTTACTTAGCCTACCAATGATTTTTCTCAATAAATATATGACATGGTAAAACAGCAGTTTAAATTCTGACAGATAAGTGAAATTATTATAACATTTGTTTTAGTTTATCCAGGCTGCTCTAACACAATACTACAGACCGAGTAGCTTATAAAGAACAGAAACCTATTTCTCACAGTTCTGGAGGCTAGATGCCCAAGCACCAAGTGCTAGTATGAGTCGGGTGAGCGCCTCCTTCCAGGTTGCAGAGTTTTTGACATATCCTTACATGGTGGCAAGGCCTACAGATCTCTGTGGAATTCCTTTTAAAAGAGCACTAATCACATTCATTAGAGTTCCATCCTCATGACCTAATCACTTCTTAAGGGCCCCACTTACTAATATCTACCATCACCTTTGGGGGTTAGGATTCCAACATACAAATTTGGGGAGACACAACATTCAGATTATAGTACCATTAGACAGTGGGTTTAAAAACCATAACTTCTGTGATGCATATAATGCTTGTACAAAGGATTTGTACCTCAAGTTTTGCAGTCATTAACTCTTTTGGAACTCAGTTGGAATATCAATAGCGTCACAACTATTTGGATGATTTCATATCTCTGTTGTCAATCATCTACCTCCCCTTCTTAGTTCAATATTTTCTTTTCTTGTTTTTTTGTTTTTTTGGCATACTTTTTAAAGCTAAGAAAATTAGAATAGAACATCTTATTCTTGCACATGTCCAAGCTTTTGGATTTTACCTAGGTTAAACAGTGAAAGTGTGAACACATGACAATAAATAGCTGTTATTCTGCTTGCTATCGCATACAACACTGCATGTGTATTGTGTGCAGCACAATACACATGCAGTGCTGTATGCGATAGCAAGCAGATACATAAAGATATCATAGTTCCTGCTACTAAGGAGTGTTCAGTTTGCAGACATGATGAATACTGAATTCATGAAAAAAAAAATACAAAGGGGAGTGGGATACTAGTGGGTGACTAGATGGTTTTGGAAGGAAAAAAAGAGATAAAATGTGGCAGAAAAATAAAGTATATAGGTTTATTTTTTAAAAGTGAAATCAAATAGCCCTGAAATCCTCTTCCAAAATTTCTATGTTAAGGCTCCAAATTTCAGATCTATTCTTCCTTCACGATAAAAAATTGCTGCTAAAAGATACATTAACCCTCTCTGAAACTTCTGCCCACAACAGCATGGGTTAATGCCACTCCTCGCATTCAGTTTCTTCTATGTCTACACCTGGGTTGGATAATAAGCACAAAGATGAATAAGACTGCAAAGGACACTGTCAACAGAATGAAAAGACAAGCCACAGACTGGGAGAAAAATATTTGCAAAAGATACATCTGATTTTTCAAAAAATGCTATCCAAAATGTACACAGAAAACTTAAAATTCAATTTGTATTTCTAAATCCCTTCAAAACAGGGGGATGTAAAGTACAGTGTGAGGAATATAGTCAATAATATTGTAAAAGCTATGTTTAGTGTCAGGTGGGAACTAGAGTTATCGAGGGGATCACTTCATAAATTTTATAAATGTCTAATGACTATGCTGTACACCTGAAACTAATATAAAGTGATATTGAATATCAACTATAATTTAAAAAGTAGTCACAGGGATCTAAAGTACAGCATAGGGAATATAGTCAATAATATTGTAATAACTATGTACAGTGTCAGATGGGTAGTAGACTTATTGGGGTTATCATTTTGTGAGGTGTATAAATGTCTAATCACTACGTTGTTTTGTACACCTGAAACTAATAAAAGAAATTTTAATCTTAAAATTCAACAATAAACAACTCAATTTAAACATGGGCCAAAGACCTTAAACTGACACCTCTGCCAAAAAGATATAAAAATTATATATAAGCATATAAAAAGATACTGCACATCACATGTCATCAGGGAATCGCAAACCAATGCAACAAGACACCACTACACACCTATCAGAACAGCCAAAATCCAGAACACTGACAACACCAAATGCTGGTGAAGATGTGGATCCGCAAGAACTCTCATTTGCTGCTTGTGGGAATGCAAAATGGTACAGTCACTTTGTAAGGATGTTTAGAAATTTCTTACAAAACTAAACATGCACTTACCATTTGATCTAGCAATCACACTTCGTCATATTTACCCAAAGGAGTCAAAAATGTATGTCTACACAAAAACCTGAATGCAGATGTTAATAGAAGCTTTATATACAATTACCGAAACTTAGAAGCAACCAAGGTGTCTTTCAGATGGTGAATAGATAATAAACTCTGGTACATCAAATAATGAAATATTATTCAGCACTAAGCAGAAATGAGTTATCAAGTCATGAAAAGACATGAAGGAATCTTAAGTGCACATTACTAAGTGAAAGATGCTAATCTGAATAGGCTACATTACTGCATGACTTCAACTATATGACATTATAGAAAGGACAAAACTATGGAAAAAGTAAAAATATCAGTGGTTGCTAAGGTTTGGGGGAGGGTAGAATAAATTGGTTGACCACAGAGCTTTTGTAGGGCAGTAATACTACTCCATGTAATAACTACAATAGCAGATACATTTGTCCAAAACCACAGAATGTACAATACCAACGTTTAACCCTAATGTAAACTAAGGACTTTGAGTAATACTGATGTGTTAGTGTAGCTCCATCGTTTGTAACAAATGTACCTCTCTGGTGAGGGATGTTGATAAATAAGGAAGGCTATGCATGAGTAATGGCAGGGCCTATACAGGAAATCTTTGTACTTTCTGCTCAATTTTGCCATGTACCCAAAACCACTTTAAAAATAAAATCTATGAATTAAAATTATTATTAATAAGAAAAACAGATGAGCAAAGTACAGTCTCCAACTTTGGAGAGCTTCCCATTAGTATAGTGGGAAGAGCACTGATCTTGGAATCAGCTTTGGATGTTAGTTTTATTTCTACCACTAACGTTTTGCGGGATCTTATATAAAGCAAGCATGTAATCTCTCTGAGAATCTTCCAGTTTAATCCAATACAATATCAGCAGCAGCAGCATAATCATCACCACCTTAATTCAGTCCCTCATTTTCTCCTCCTTGGATGACTGCAGTTATGTAATTTTTATGCTTCCTACACTCAAATTCATTTTAGACCCTATTGCTAGAGCAATTCTAAGTGTGTTGCTTCTGGTTAAAATCCTTTAATAGTATATCATATCTTTGGGATCAATCCAATCTATTTAACACATTCTTAGAAGTCCTTTAGGATCTGACCACTGAACTCTTATCTTTCTACCACTTTATAATGAATGCCTTGTGCTCCAGGCATCCTGAATTTCTTTCTTACAGATCCTTGAACATACCTTGGGCTTTCTTCTGCCTGAATCTGGGCACAGGTGCATTCCTCTGCATGAAATGTCCCATTGTACTTTCTTCTTCAAATCCTTATTTACCAAAAAACTCTCAAAAACTATTTTGGAAGATTCCTTCAATCCCTCTGTTCTGAATTATTTGACTTTCTTTTGACCCTAAGCAGAGGGTTTATCACACTATATTTTCAAAATGCATTCTCTGCTAATTCAGTTATCCACCTATTCATCACCTGCATGCAAGCAGCTAATCATGGCTGGAGAAAAATCATGCAACCAAATCTAAAGGTTTCACTTTGAGAGTTCCGTAGCCTCAGATGGTCTCTCAATATTGCCGAGAAGTCCAAAAGCCCAATTATGTTTCTCTAGAAGGGTCATTTTTCCTCTGATAGTGATAACTATTAGTTACATTTGTTCTTCTCTTCCAACTTCTTAAGCTTCTTGTATTCCTCTCACTTGCTTCATACTTAATTGAGACCACAAAGGCCCTGAGATAAAATCCACATCAAAATCTAGTTCTCCACATAGACTTGAAATACACTTTCTAGTCCTATTCTCAAGAACTCCATTCCTTATTTATACTCTCTTTAATTGTCTGTTTTCTTGTCTATCTCCCCCACTAATCTGACACCCTAGCATGTAGAGGCAATTTCTTCTGTCTCTGTTTTACTGGCAAATATTATTTGCGATATAATAGATTTCTGTTAGGTTCTGTTAATACAATTCTTGACTTCAAGGGTTATTGAGGGAGGAAAGATAGTGTCGTGCAGGGGACCCTGCTTGCGGCGCCATTTGTCGTGCAGGGCGGCCTGCGGGGTCTCTCCTCCAGCTCCCCACATAAGAACGCAGGATGTGGTGAGGTCAAAAAGGAACACCCACGGAGCCATAGATAGGGGAGTCATACCACTATATTCTCACTGGTGGCTGGGTTGGAGACACAGGAAGCAGGATCCACACGATCTGCAACCCGCTGTGGTAACTGCAATCCGCTCTTGCTAGCTCAGCCACCATCTCCTTGCTAGCCCCCCATTTGCTGCTAGCATAGCCATGGCAGTTATATTAGTGGCCAATGGCTCACTGCTTACAGTTGATGGCCAACTAGCCACGGCTGATGGCCATCCAGTCACAGTTGATGGCCATTTACTACCTGAGCCAGCACTTTTTAGTGTGAGGCCGAAAGCCTGGAAACTACACTTCTGGCTCTGTCCCCACAATAGATACTTAAACAATAAATAAAATTATCATATGGTGCATGTAAAGTTTGGGTCAGGGAACTGTTTTTCTTAAATGGAGATTTAAGCTGAAATTTACGAGATGCTTTGGAGAACCCAAGAGAAGTAAAATCGTTGGTTCCATAAGAGAAAACAGTATGTACAAAAGTCTGGAAGCCATTGATTGTATTCTCTATTCAAGGAACTGAGAAAATCAACATGACTAATATGTTTCAGGAGAGACTGAATGGGAGCTTAAAGTCGGGAAATTCCCAAGGGCTAGTTAGGGAATTTAGACTTTTATCTAAGAGCAATGAAAATCCAGTTAAGGATTTTAAGAATGAACTAACATGCTTAGACTTTATTTTTGAAAAAACTGCTTTCATCACAAGAGTTGAATTGCTTGCATCAGATCAAAAGTGAATTTAGGTAGATCAGATAGGAGTTTCTTTCAATAGTCCAGGATAGACTAATGACCCGCTAGTATGGAATTGAGACTCTTTGGTATATGGAGGACAACAGAAGCCATGAGAGTGGAGAAGACATTCTAAGGAGAGGACAGAAAATAACAAGAGCTATAAGACCATTCCTTATGAGAAAGTCAAAGAAGAAAAATCTGGAAAGTAAACTGAGAAGGGGCAAACAGAGGCAGAAGAGAATCTTCAGTATAATAAATATTACTGAAAAGTAGGGAACCTGTTATAAGAACGAGAGATTAATCAACAGGGTCACCGGTTTCAAGAGAATTTGTAAGACCTAAAAGAGAGTGATTTTATGTAGTAAAGTGGTCAAAAGACAAAGTTCTGGAACACTCCAACATTTAAAGCTTAAGGAAATGAGGAATCCCAGCACCTTTCAGGAATATCAGCTTATTGAGCACCTACTATTGTGCTGAGTTGTAGCTGTGGATGTTTATGGAGGAATGGAAGAGAGGATATTCAACATCATCAGGGTTTTCTCAGGATAAATGAGATACTAGATGTGGACATTAATTGTTATGATTATTATAGGTCTTTTGCACACTTGGTGTTATAAAGCATATTGCTATTAGTTCACTTGTGAGGAGAGCACTTAATTTCATAAGAAATATTTTTTGGAAATACAATGTGTATTAAAGACCTTTTTAAATTTTAAAATGAACTAAATTAACCTTAAGGTAAATGACTCTCCTTTTTTCAACTAAGGAGAGACTGTGAATTCTGAAAATAAAGGGGCTCCTTTGAAACTTATAACACATTTAAATAATGGCTTTTGGTTTTCTATAAAGAACATAAGAATTTGTCATGACCTTACTCAAACACAAAATGAAAATTATCGGATAAGAAAGTTTTAATAACATGATCATGATGTGAATGTTTTATCAATAGATATATCTATCTAAGAGATGACTCTTTAGTAATCCATAATTTATACTAAAATTCCCTCTGTATGTAGTAGGAATAGCTAAATAAATTCAGTTGCTATGTTGCTAATAATCACTTAATGTTTATAGCCTTTTTCAACTAACAGCTTCATAAATGTTTGGTGAGTATAATACAGGAGTAGGGTATCTTTTTGCATAGTGACTTAATGTTTGTGCCTATATAGTCAGGTTTAGTAGAAAATGCTACTAACCCATATAACTATGGTTTATGTGTAATTAGGGCAATGCCAATCAGATGCCCCAGAGACGCTTGAGCCACGCAAGTAACATGACAGAAAGCTGAGGGCAAAACATAGAAAGGCATCAGAGAGGCCCTTCAGGAGGGTGCTCCAATTTCATAAACACTGACATTTCAACATGAACATTTCTAAAATGTATATTTTCCAGGCCATTTGGACCCAACACAAATTCTCTGAAAATGTGGTAGGTTTCAAAACCGCATCCAAAGGGAAAGGAAAGACAGTTTGCCAATTACATCAAATCTTTGCAGTTTTGCAGAGCTTTAATTTAGTCCAACCCACTGTAACACCATGCTAATCCCATACACCCACTATATTAAAAGCACTTAATAAAATAATTGCTTTTAAAATACATTAATATAAATGACCAATTTAACAAACAGCTGAATACCATATTTCTTTTTTCTTGTACAGTAAGGGTTGTGTTACCACAAACATCTTGGAAAAACATGGGTTCTCCCATCTGCTACAAATTAATGTGAATCAGATCCTGGTAGTCATATTGCCTTTTGTCTATTCTGAGTGCATAAAACATACAATCCGAAGTGAAGGTAAATAAGATGCCCTGCCATTCTCTGTATGCTAAGGAGCTTGTTCTATTAAATAGACTGCAGTGCACCCTGGGAAATGTTGGATCTGTGCCTGCAGTTCTATTTGTTCAAGTAGCTCATCTTGAAAGCCTGCCCAACCTCAGCTGTAGACTTGGAAGATACAAAGCAAGCAATTTTGATTTTCCAAATCATTAGTCCCTGCAAAGGCAGGGATGAGTCCAACAATGACAAAGACCCCTAATACTTAAGTAACCAACTCCCATGGGACTGGGATCATCTAAAGAAACTCAGCCCCTTCCACAAGCTCATTTCAGTGTGTGTGTGTGTGTGTGTGTGTGTGTGTGTGTGTGTGTGTGTGTGTGTGTGAATGTACGCATGTGTATGTTGTCATCTCCATTAGGGTGACTGAAAAATGTTTGCTATCATTTCTCAACATCTGTGCCTATTGCTGCTTCTCCAACACAAACTTCCAGATTTTTTGTCACAGCTGTGATGAAGCTGGCAATTGGCATGGGAAGAACTTCTCCCCTTACGTATACTGCATAAAGCTTCCAGTACCCATACTAAGAGTTCAAAGCCTTTCACAAATGTAAACTTTCACAGGCAGTGCCACAATGTCTTCCAAAATGTTTAACAACAATTGCAAAACTGGTCAGTCCTAGAGGGAGGTACCGCTATATCTGAAATAACAGGAATTATAAATAAATGATATCATTGCTTTGGAGACCAATGCAACCTGAGATAATATGCCTAGAAATAATATTTGCTGGGATTTATATTTATGACTGGGAACTCCAACAGAGATTTGTTAGGTGTAAGTATACTATATTAAAATATGTTCAAAGGAAAAATTTTACCATCGTATACCTGGATTACTGGGGATGTCCTTTATTTCTAAGCTTCATAAATGTGACTCGAGTCTGGATTAGCAAGAAAAAATTAATTTTTCCTTCTCTGTGTTAAAATGTATATCAAAGGTATGTTCAATTATTTTAAAATAGATATCTTAACAAGTGTCTTAGTAAGTTTTAGGTGTGTTTGTGAGAAAACAATTCTAAAAGTCAGAAGATTTTATTCTGTATGTGGATTGCTTCCAAACAATTAGTCAACATGAACTCAGAGTCTATGAAACAAAGAAACACAAAAAACACCAGTGCTTACAATAAATTAGCCAGCACACAAAACTACTTAGTTAAAATAATCATTCATTTATACTAATTGTACACCTGATTGTAACACTCACAAATTAAAACCTGAAGTAAAGACTACAAAGTTAAGTCACTGCTGGCAGGGAGTGCAATATACCTGTCATGATGGTCTTCTCACCCTGTGTTTTATAGACATACTAACTAATAATCAGGACTCAGCTCAATTATTTTCCAGGATTCTCCACTGTTTTTCATATAGTCATGAGTGTGTCAGCAACTTGAGTTACTGCTTTCTAGAATTCTCTGCCCAATATTAGATGTTTTATATCTGTTTCATATTCTATTATTTTCATTTTTCCCTTATGGAGGAAATGTATTTGTATATGATAGTAAGAAAATTGTTGAATACACTGAAAAGATTTTAAAACTAGGCTATTAATCAATTCCAATTACATACACTGACTCTCTGGGCAAAGCATTTTGTTGTATGTAAGGAGAGATTTAAGAAAAATCAAGCATCTATTTGGCCCTTAAGCAGTTTAAAGACTAGATACACTGGAAAATAAGTACATAAGTTTTTTACACAGCAAAGTGCAAATGAAAAGTTCAGAATTTTGAGGGTGGCCAGCTTATGTTTTTGAAAGATATAGACTTTATAGTCATAATCACCATGTCCAAATCACATTCTATAACTATCATAGTCATATATCATCGTGGAAAAGATGGTGAGCAATCCAATCTTTGTTGCGTGAAATAGCCCTCCTCTTTTTTTGTGTAAATGCTCTTCCTGTGATTTATGGCACAACCTTGCAATCTTAGTAAATTTGTGTCCGAGTCACTGGGAGGGGTGCATGATCATGTCTGGGCCAAACAATAATTCCCTGATATTTTTTTAATCTGATGAATAGTATTCCTTTTTAAATAGACAAGACACCATATAAAGATCAGAATTATAGCCACTTAAAAATCTCAATTGCTGATGATAGCCATTCTAACTGGTGTGAGGTGATGTCTCAGTGTGGTTTTTATTTGCATTTCTCTGATAATTAGTGATGTTGAGTATCTCTTCATATGTCTATTGGCCATCTGTGTTGGAGAGACTGTGGCAAAAAAGGAATCTTTATTCACTGTTGGTGGGAACGCACATTGGTGCAGCCACTATGGAAGGCAGCATGGAGGTTCCCCCAAAAAATTAAGAATAGAATTACCATATGACCCAGCAATCCCTCTCCTGGATATCGACCCAAAAAATCTGAAAACATTTATCTGTAAAGATATATGTACTCTGATATTCATTGTATCTTTATTTATGGTGGCCAAGACATGGAAACAACCAAAGCATCATTCAGTAGATGATTGGATAAAGAAGATGTGGTATATATACACAATGGAATACTATGCTGCCATAAGAAAAGATGAAATAGTGCCATTTGCAACAACATGGATGGATCTTGAGATTATCATGTTAAGCAAAATAAGTCACACAGAAAAAGTTGACTACCATATGATTACAATGATATGTGGGATATAAAACCAAAAATAACAAAGGAACAAGACAAACAAAAGAAAAAAAAATAACAACTCATAGACACAGACAGTAACTTAATGGTTACCAAAGGGTAAGAGGGGAGGAGGATGGTAGATGAGGGTAAATGGGGTCAAATATATGGTGATGGAAGGATAATTGACTCTGGGTGGTGAACACACAATGTGATATATGGATGATATATTGCAGAATTGTACACTTGACACCTATGTGATTTTACTAACCATTGTCATCCCAATAAATTTTAATTAAAGAAATTTGTGCATCACGATGATATTGGAAAGAGCAAACACAAACACAAACATGAATCAATTAAAAATCCAACTAAAAACACTTAATTTGGGCAAAAATACCAAAGTCACATG
The DNA here is from genome assembly GCF_036562045.2 of Rhinolophus sinicus. Classification (NCBI taxonomy): domain Eukaryota; kingdom Metazoa; phylum Chordata; class Mammalia; order Chiroptera; family Rhinolophidae; genus Rhinolophus; species Rhinolophus sinicus. The sequence continues at coordinate 27,532,069 of NC_133752.1, forward strand.
ACTTTGTTTTATTCATATCAAAGTCACCTAATATATAAATATATGATGATAAAAATAACTGTATTTATCTTCCAGGTCACGTGTATTTCTATTGAAGGAGCTAAAAACATGTAAAATTTCTTTCACAAGACAATTTTATTATGGCTCTGAAAAGTGGAAAAGATACTATTAGCATGTAAGAAACTTCAATTTCTGCAAGAAAAGGTGGAACTGAGGAAATATGCACAAATTCCTGTACTGTTAATGTAATAAAGCTTTAGGAGTAGCAAGAAATACTTTCTGTGTAGAGGTAATTGGAGGACATTCAGAAATGTTCAAGGGTTCACAGAATACACTAACACCACTAACTTAACCCTCTTGAAAAATTTTCTTGAATGAGTAGCCCAGAAAAACAAACAAGCAAATCATAATTAAGAAGCCAAGGACAGAAAACAGTAGTTCCCACAAAGTGGTAGCTCAGCCAACACACAGCAATTCCCTTTTCTCTGCAGTGTCCCCAAGACATACGGGATTCTGTGACTCTTTTCTGTGTTCTTTGTTACTGTTGATTGATCATGTGATAGTCACCTGATTCAAATTAGATAAAATACAGTGTTTCAACTGGAACTACCAAAAGAAAGAGTCAGGTACTAATAGACAAAGTCTCAAAATAGGCCAAGATTTGTTGATGAAATTTATCTATCTGTGAAGGAATCAAGTCTATGGTATACAAGAAAATAGGTAATCCAGGAAAAAATAAAGGTTTACAAAAAGAGAGAGCATTCCAGTGCCCTCTAAGTCCCTCAGCTATACCCCTGTATTAACAACAACTATGTGAGACTATATAATGTCTATCCTGCCAATGGATTCCCTTTTATATTTAAGACAGAGTTCTCTTGTCTGTTGCATCCCAAAAGTCTTGCCTACTATAGGTCGTTGCAAATAGAAGGCACTAAATTGTGGAACTGGCTGAAATGAGGTGGGATAAGGGACAATGAAGACATGAAACAGAAAATAAATGCAGGTACTTTTGAGCATTAGTTTAAAACTGCTTTTCTAAGCTATATTTATTTGTTTATTTTTATGAAAACTAGCATCATTAACGTCTTATTTTATTTTATTATTAATTTCAGGTGTACAAAACAATGTAATAGTTAGACATTTCACCCCTCACAAAGTGATAACTCCCCTCCCCCAATCTATTGTCCCTCTTACATCATATATACCTGTTACAATTCCCTTGACTCTATTCCCTATGTTGTACTCCATATCCCATGACTATACGTGTATACACACACACACACACACACACACACACACACACACACACACATATATATATATATATATATATATATATATATATATATGTAATAGCTGATGTACAATATTATTCAGCTTCAGCTTCAGGTGTACGGCGCAGGAGTCAAACATCTACACTGTCCATGAAGTGGTCTCCCTAATAAGACATGTGTCCATCTGACACCCTGCAAAATCTTTACAGCATTATTGATTATATTCCCCAAATTGTCTTTCATATCCATGTGGCAATCTAGTTATCAATTTATGCTGTCTAATCCCTTCCCTTGTCCCCACCCCCTCGTCCCCATCACCCTCCCATCTAGCAACCATCAGTTTTTCCTCTATATCTCTGAGACTATTTCTGTTTACTTTGCTCATTTATTCAGTTATTTAGATTCCACATATAAGTGAGATCACATGGTATTTGTCTTTCTCCGACTGACTTATTTCACTTAGCATTATGTTCTCTAGGTCCATCCAAAACATTGCAAACGGTAAGATTTCATTCTTCTTTATATAGAGTAATACTCCATTTTATAAATGTACCACAGTTTCTTAATCCAGTCGTCTACCAATGGGCATTTCGATTGTTTCCTAGTCTTGGCTATTGTAAATAGTGCTGCAATAAACATAGGGGTGCATATATTTTTTTCGAATTAGCGTCCTGGATTTCTCTGAATAGATACCTAAGAGAGAAATTGTTGGGTCATAAGGTAGTTCCATTTCCAGTTGTTTGAGAAACTCCATACTGATTTCCATAGTGGCTGCACCAATCTGCAATCCTTCCAAAAATGCATGAGAGTTCCCTTTTCTTGTTGTTTATTAACTTATTGATGATAGCCATTCTGACTGGAGTGAAGTGATATCTCATTGCGGTTTTTATTTCCATTTCTCTAATGATTAGTGATGTTGAGCATTTTTTCGTTTGTTGGCCATCTGTATGTCCTCTTTAGACAATGTCTCTTCATGTCCTCTGCCCATTTTTTAATTGGGTTGCTTGTTTTTTTGGTGTTTAGGTGAATGAGTATTTTATAAATTTTGGATATTAACCCCTTAGCGGATGTATCATTGACAAACATCTTCTCTGACATTCAGTAGGCTGCCTTTTTTGTTTTATTGATGGTTTCCTTTGCAGTGAAAAAACTTTTAAGTTTGATGTAATCCTATATGTTTATTTTTTCTTTAACTTCCCTTGCCCAAGGGGATATATCAGTAGAAATATTATTTAGGGTAATGTCTGCAAATTTATTCCCCATATTTTCTTCTAGGAGTTTCATTGATTCGGGTCTTACATTTAAGTCTTTAATCCATTTTGAATTTGTTGTCATATATGGCGTAAGGAAGTGGTCCAGTTTCATTTTTTTGTATGTGTCAGTCCAGTTTTCCCACCAACACTTATTAAATAGACTGTCTTACCCCAATGCAAATTCTTGCTTCCACTGTCATAGATTAAATGACCATATATGAATGGATTTATTTCTGGCCTCTCTATTCTGTTCCACTGATCTATGTGTCTGTTTTTATAGCATCATTAACTTTTGTTAGATGCAACTTTGAGATGAACGCAAATGATTTAAATAGTCTATGGACAAATGAAGATATCTTCTGCACTGGTAATATTGTTTGCTTTAAAAGCTGACTAACAGTGCCAGAAAAATTCAAATAAAAAATTTTTTTATCAAAAAAGTCCATGTAAACAATTTTTATATGACTTTATTTTGTGCCATTGTAATTTGTTTGGATTTTGTCAGATTCCTCTCATAAAAGACACCTGCTCATATGGATCATTACACAGATTAGTTGTAATTCCATTATTTCCCTCAACCCCTTTTCAAATAATTTGTAACCTTTTTTAAAAAAAACAATTTAGAGGGAAAAGTATTTACATACACATGCATGTGCACACACACACACCACACATAGTGACATATAACTATAGAAATCTTCCAGGCAAGTATCCAAGTATTTTATGAACTAAAACATTTCATCCTCAATTTTACTTATATCAGCAGATAATCACAGTCACTTTCTTCTTGTTGAGTATAATATAATAAGATCTTCAAGTATGATAGATAATTTTTCTTTACCAACATTTAAACATTCTGACCAGGTGTGAGCCGTCTGTTAGGATGGGGTCAGGGCCAATTATTTACTCTTAATTTTCTGTGGTATGTAGTGACGGAGAAGGATGTCAAGAATGCTGCTGTATTTTTGGCATTGGGCCATTCTATAAATGAAGGAATAGTGAAGAAAGAAAAAGTTGTAAGAGAGAAGATGATGGTTAAATATACAGAGTTAATAATTTGAAATATTTGGCAGGTCACATTCAGTCCGTTTACTGAGTCCCTATTGAGTATATGATCACATATAAAGTACAATACTTAATAGTCTTGAAAAAGCCATGGATTTGTCTACCTGAGTTCTGTTTTTGGCTCCTTGGGTGACACTGTTAAATCTTAACTTTTTTTTCTAAACACATTTTTTATTTGTATATTGTAGTTATTAAGCTTTCTTTTTTTTAATTTATTTATTGGAGTGATAATGGATAGTAAAGTAACATAGATTTCAGGTGTACAATTCTGTATTACATCATCTATAAATCCCATTGTGTATTCACCACCCAGTGTCAGTTCTCCTTCCATTACCATATATTTGATCCCTCTTTACCCTTATTAAGTTTTAAGTTCAATTCAAATAGGTCTACAGGGACATGTTGCTTTATTTGCCCAAATATTTTATATACAAGAAAAAGGGACAAAAAATATAGGACTTGTGGAAATAATTCACAAGTCTTATATATATGAGAATGGGAAAAGCAGAACCAGTTATTTAGTCTCTTTGGTGGTTTTTCTGAGGAAGATATGGAGAACAAACATTTCCAACGTAGTTAATTTGATTTGCCAAAGCCTAGTTATAAAACCATAAAATGCCAATTATAGTCAACTGAGGAGTGAAAATTTGTATAATGATTTTCTATATAGTATAAGAGTAAGTAGTTAGGTTCAAATCCTGGCTATGACTAATTATAGTTGTTTAAACTTCAATATGGTACCTAACACCTCTGTGTCTCTTTTATTATCATTTGTGAAATGAGAATAACTGTATCTTCTTCGTAGGGTTCCTTGGAGGATAAAATAAAATAACTCATATGAAATACTTAAAACAGAACATTAAATGCACTCAAAAAGGCTAAGGGTGAAATTATTGTTTAGATATTTGAAATAATAAATTGTATGGTTAAAAGGTATTTGGTTCAGTAATAATTGTATAATACTTAGCCAATAAAACTCATATTGCTTTAATTAATAAGTGTACATAATAATTAATAAGTTTACACAAAATTCAAGCATAACGATACAGAAATAAATGTGATTTAACAAAGCACACATGAAAAAGTTCTCTATCATCAGACATGCTAATATTTAACAACCGACCAACCCAAAACATATGCCAAGCACTTCATTATAGTGTGGCAGGCAAAGGGCTCATAGCTCCTGGACCATAAGTAATGAAAGAAACTCAACTGTAAGTGAAGAGAAATAAAAATGAACAGAAGAATAATCAAGTGTCTATGAATAAAAAGTGTGTGTGTGAGTGTGTGTGTAAGGGTGTGTGTGTGTGTGAGTGTGTGTGTGTGTAAGACTAATTTTAAGCTGCCATGCTAGCTCCTTGGTGTATTGGCCCAAAGTGCCTTAAGCACACCAGATATCAAATAAACAGTTCAAACTCTTCCAAATCACCTTCGGTTCCTTCAACACTACAGGCTCTTTTCCCCTTCATGGCCTTCACACATGCTGTTTTTCACCCCAAGTAATTTTCTACTCATCTGTCAGAGCTCACTTCATATGCCAGTATCTAAAGGAAATCATCCACAATCTTCAATCCACAAACTCCAAAACTCCCTCTGTAATTCCTCTGCTGAGACCACCATAGTATAAAACACCTTCTCACAATGATACTTTTGACACCATGGAAACTCTCCTTCTTGTAAGAAGGCCCCATACCTGGTGTAGGAGGGCCTTTGGAATATGCTGGAGCAAGCTTTGTGATCAAATTTCACATAGCCAGTACTTAGCAAGGCTACAGATTACTCTGAAGAGACAACATAAAGCATGAGTTCAAATTTTGGGTCTTACTTTAAATTTTATATTTTGATATAATATATAACCTCTCCAGCTACCTGGTTTTGTAAATGAAGTTTTATTGGAATGCTGCCATACTCATCCCTTTAAACATTATTCATGGCTTTTTTCATGCTATAATAGCAGAACTGAGTAGTGTAACAGAGTCCACCACATGGCCCATTAAGCCTAAAATACTTGCCATCTGGACATTTACAGAAAAAATTTGCAAACCTCTTCTTTAAGCCATCATAGAAACTCTTTGGTTCTCTGACTTCAACTGAGAAAATCAAGTCCTGAGCTTATCATTTTCTTTCTAAGAACTCTATAGTGCAGGCAGAAGCAACCATATCTGCAGAATATTTCAGGAATTTATTTTCATCATTGTATCAACCACCTGATTTAGCAAAGCTTTGCTATCAATGGACACTTCCTCTCTATTAGTCACAGATAATAATTTAACTTTTTATTTTTGACACATTGTGACAAAAGGTACCAGTATCACATTTCTCATTGCTGATGAAATGCATTGAAACCAAATTAGACAAAAAGTCCTAAATTCCAATGAGCAAGATTTAGTATTTTGGGTAGCTCTTAGAACCAAATATTCTTTCAGCTAGGGTCTCATTAAGACATCAAAAACGACTAGGTATTTCAAACAGAGGTAATGGAATACAACAAATTGCTTACAAAGATACTGGGAGATCCAGAGGATCAACAAGAAGAACATTGTTAGAAAATTAGTTACTAAGAAAAATATGTTTGGTATTTCTATATATGCAGTTAAGCTGATCCTGAGGTAACCTAGTTGCCTGAGAGGAACCCAGGAATCTGTACTCAGAGCAGCCTCGACTACCATTGTCACAGGCAAGGCCATCCCCTTGAAGAAATAGCTCATTCCTTCCTTCCACCCTCCAACAAGTGTCAGAGCCTGATGGGAAACCAACTGAAATAGATTTGGGAATATACTTTCTCAGAATTCCCACCAAGAAATTAAGAAGAAGCCACTGAAAACTTAGTGTGGACTCATGGAGCTCAGTGGACCTGGTCTGGCACGAACTCTATTTTCTCTGTAAGTTTTTCTTAATAAAATTGCTAGATGTAGTTTTCCAAATCCGTAAAACAGAGATAACAGTTTCTATATTTAGAATTTTTTGATGGTTAAGACATTTAAACAGTACTATTTTAAACAATGTCTATCATATAGTTAGTGTTATATGTGTTGTTTCTATTGTGATCATAATGGTGATTTAATGGTTATTTCTACTGTATTCACTCTTTAACTGTTGGGATTTGGGTGCTGACTGTCCTGGATTGGATCTCTAAATTCCTTTTTTATATGTATTCTAGCTCTTTAATTTGTTTCTGATTTTTGAGAGAAGTTCTCAACTCTACATTCCAATCTTCCTACTGGATTTTTTTTTATTATTTCTGCTACCATATGATTAAGTACGAAGAACTTTTCCTTCTATTTTTTTTTTTTCTTTTCATACTACTCTGTACTTGTTTAATGAGTATATGCCTTCTCTTTAATCTCAGAAAATATAATATTTAGTTTTTTGGAAGTTTGCTTTTTGTGTGTCTTTTATATTAAATTACTTTCTCAAATGTACAGGTCATCCTTAATTGTTTCCTTATATTTAAGAGTGGGATATGAACTGCTGATGGCTCTGAGTGCGTAAGTGGGGCTCATCATCTGTGGTTTTCACTCTCTGGCCTCTACTGTGGGAGAACTCTATTTCCATGAACTTTAGGTGCCTTCTTTTGGGCTAGTCATAGTCCCCAGAAAATATTTTTCTGATGTAGAAATTACTCAACGGACTGCCTGCATTTTTAGGGCCAAGTTTGGCAGAAAACTGGAGAGTCCAATATTCAGCATGTACAATTTTACTTCGTCTCTTGTTTTTAGTACAATACCCTACACAGCATCTTATGCCCACAAGTCCAAAGAACCAATTCAAAGAATGGTCTTCAGTTTTCTGACAGGTTGGTGAAAGGCATTGCACAGATACATGGGGTGAGGATGAAAGAACTTCTTAAACTGACTTTAAACTTATCTCTTATTTTTAATTTCACTTTTACTCTTATATCTGAAGGCAACAACTACCCCCAATTTCTGAAAACATAAAGAATTTTGAAGTTGTTTGTTAGTATTCCCAAATGTTTGCCAAAGATTTACTAGTAGCTTCTATCTCATTTTTCCACATTAATCACTCATTCACCTGCTTTCCAATTTCTAACATGTATTGTCTCCTTTTCTGTTCTCTTTGTTCTTGTTGACCTATGCCTTAAAATTACTATAATTTTATTAAATGTTTGGGAGAAAATATAAATTAAATGCTTATACTAAATCCTTTTTTTTTTAATTACAAGTTTCCAACAAAAACTCTGTGTGTGTGTGTGTGTGTGTGTGTGTGTGTGTTTCTGTGTGTGTGTGTGACGTGAGTTTGTGTGTTTGGCACATTTGGCAATATTCATAACAACCTCTTTGTTGAAACAGCTTCCTTACTGGAACATATTTCAACTTTTT